>NC_091988.1:3799583-4100000 GCF_044704955.1 Pristiophorus japonicus | reverse complement strand
GGACCAAGGTGAGACAGTATAAGCGGCACTCATGCTGATGTCATAGATGGCAGGTCAAGTAGCGATCAGAGGGCCAATCCCTCAATGTTCAAATACTGAGCACCAATGTGGTGAGAGTGGCTTCCAAGGTCGCAGAAATAGCTTGCAAACTCCTGAAACCTAAATCTGCACACAAAATGGAGCCTTTCCCTTAGGCAACTAATGAGGTGTAAGCTGTGTGTATTTATCCGGTATTCCCAGCTGTCAATTATTGCCCTCGCAGAATGGCCACTGAACATCCTTGACAGGCGAGGTTCCCGAGCTGCGTGCTTCCCGTGCTCATGCAGTTAAATTCAGAAACTGCGGATAAAAACCCTGATAAGAGTCTGATCGCGAACATTTAATGAGTTTAATTAGGACGACCGCCTCTCCCGATGTGGTGCACTGGCAAACACGCCTGAGTGAAAGGCGCGAGGAGGCGGGATGACGGTGGGGTCCCAACACACTGCTTATTTTCACTATTTTTACAGCCGACCCACCTCTGAACTCGCAAGCAGGGCAACGAGAAGACTACAGTCTAAGTGAGGGGGAGAAAAGACCAAAGCAGGTCATGGGACAAATTCTTACACATTTTGTGGAACAATGGATATCCCTGGGTAAGCTGCTCCAAGTGCCAAGCATGAAAATGGTGTCATAATGAAGAGTCAAGACTGAAGATCAATATGTCAAAAAATTAATTTCCTTGGCTTTCATCAATTATACTTTGGTTAGAATCCAGCCAAAGCTGGTCAAGTAATAAAGGTTCCGCTCTCTGATTACTGGTACAACCCTAAATGAAACCAATTTTGTTCATTACAATCCAATCGTGAGTGAAAGCAAGCCACAGCATATACTGAACAAGCTGTTCTCATTCACATCATAAGCATAAGTAGGACAGAATATATAACTGTTACACATGTGTATTTGTGGAACAAGCTCCATTTTTAGACTGGAGTTGTTGCAGTGTACACTGCATGAAAATGATCTTGTATCCAACTTGGGGTATGTTAGATTACTTATCACAGGTATGATCTTCCTCATTTTAAAAATGTATTTTAACTTCACATATAAATAGGAAATTATCATTATCCGGAAGAGAAAAATAGCTGAGACACAGTTCCTTTTAGAGCTTGACCATTCTTCCATCAAATTCTCTTCCCCATCCTGTGTAAAAGAGGTAAGCGCACAAATGAAAAGATAACAAAGTCAAAAACAAACTGAGGGACAGGGAGGATGATTTGAATATAGGGTTAAATTACATCCATGAAATGAGGAAGCCATATCAATGAAATGTAATGCAATATTTTTCCTCCTTCAATCTCCACATTTATCCAGAAGTGCATGTAAGTGATTCAGACCCTGGAGGTGGGATTGTTGGACCGCAACATGCTGGCCAATTTGAAAAACTGCAGTAAAATGTTTATCCTCCTGAACTCTCTGCTCCGACAGAATTGCTTAACAAAAGCATATAATATGCTTCATGGAGCTGGCCTGCAGATACCATTGTACAAAAGCTTCCACAAATTGTATTAGTGCAACCTATGAACCAGGCAAAATGGGCTCAATCCTTGCCTGGTGGTTCTACAGAAAAGCGTAACATAAAGAAATACCAATATTCAGTTTTCGAACTTCCTAGTAAGTGTTCTTTTATTCCCAAAGGAAACAAAATGTACTCATTGGTGTATATTTTTCAATCAATCAGGTGATATTTGACTCAAAGTAAGATTTGTGAGATGCTAAAATATCGCAAGACAATTCTTGGAGATAAATGAAACGCAGTTAATATTTCTGCAAAAAATGAAGAATATGATCTTCAAAAAAGTTCACTACTATGCAGTGATTAATGCTAACTGTGATTGTTTCTTCTGTTCAAAATACCTAAACTCCAACAAGAACACAGACGTTGAAATGGTTTTGACATTAGATTGCCAGCACAAGTTTCAAATCCCAAGTGAAAATTAGCTGCTAATTGGGGAAACCTGCTTGACTAATCTCTGATTTGACTGAGTAAGTAACATCCAAGCTGGACGCCAGAAAGCCCGATGATCTTGTTGCCTGGGCTCCTTGAAAGCCACTGAAGTCCTACTTGAAAGGCTGCTACAAAAGTTTCAGGCAGTGGGTATTCTTCATAAAATTTGGAGGTGGATAAGGAGCTGGCTGAGAGAAGAAGTAGTAATTGCTAGTTAGAGGAGCGATGTTGGGCTCAGAAGATATACTGAGCCCAGAGATTGGTCTTGGGGCCCCTACTGTTTCTAATTTGCACGGACAACCTGGATTCAGAGACACAAAGCTGTGTGATACTAAACCATGGGGAGGGGTCAGTCAAGCCTGATCAAACAGCCCAGTTACTACAGAAGAAGCTAGATAAAACCACTGCAGATTACACATTGGGAAAAGAAAGCAATGGAAATAATGAATGTTGTTGAACTGCATTGGGGAAGAGGCTGAAGATTGTCTGGGAATGGTAGCATTTTCTTTAGCATAAACACGTAACCATATTCCAAGTATTGCAGAGCGCCAGTAATCAAAACAGAATGCTGAGCTTTTTAAATTTTGGTGTAGAATGAAGCCAGAGGTGTCATGCTGAAGCTCTATCGTGCCCTGACTTGCCTGCATCTTGAGTACTGAATGCAGTTCTAGTCAGAGACACATGGCCAACATCCAAGCTCTGGAAGAAAACAGCCACATAGCTGATACCTAGTGTCAAAGGACCGAGTCATATGCAAAGATTTTTTTAAAACTTACTCTTCGGCCTTGAAAGGAGGCTAAATGGGCCTGAAATCCCAGCATCCCCGGGTCTGTACGGAGTGTGTACGGACCCGGGGAGGCATCGCAATAGACAGTTTTCCGATCTTTTAAGTTCTGGCTTGACAGATCGCACGCATCTCGGCAGCAAGGACATTTGTCCATCTCTTGCCCAGCGAATGTCCATAAAACTCTTGCGCCTGGTAAAAGCAGGCGCATATCCTATTTTTTTTTACCAGCGTAAGAGTTTTAAAACATATAAATTAAAATTTAAAAACACATTTTTATGTAAAAAACCCTGCCCACTAAGGTAAGTTTATTTTAAAACCCTAATTACAACATTTTTTAAAAATCGGAAAAATATATTTTTTTCTAAGACATTTATTAACTTTAATTTAAATTCATTTTAATTATGTGAGGGGGGCTTTTTATTTTTTTGTTGTGTTTAGTGTATTTGGTTGATTTTTCTCATTAATAGCAATAAGAACTCATAGATACGGAGTTCCATTGCTATTAGTGAGAATGCTGTACCTGATTGGCTGAGCAGTCACACGTGACTGCACCGTCTCCGTGGGAACCAGGAGGACGGGAGCGCGCTCCGCAGTGCGGGAAGAGAAGGCCTCCCCACCGGAATCCCAGGCCCCTCCCGGACCACCAGGTAAATTTATAAAAGATTCTCGGGTCAGAGGTGTTCGTTCTAAAGAAACCTCCAACCGGAATTTCAGAGCCAATAATTGGGACGAGAAAAAATTAATCCAGATACTATATCAAGTTAAACCTTGACGATCGGCAAGGGGAATTAAGTACAAACTAGTAATAGGCAACATCAGAATTCTTTACAGAAAGCAGTTCTCCTCACATTAATACCTGGAATAAAATCTCTTTCATTATTGAAGAGGCAGCTGCGATGGATGGTGGGGGGCGGGGGAAGGAGGGGAAGGTGCCCAAAGATGGGATTCTATGGGAAAATGAGCTAGATGGGCTGAATGACCTCTCTTATCCATAATTATGTTTGTAATCTTGGGATCGTCAGGAACAATCTCCATGCAGATGAAGGGTCAATTACACGACAGTGATCTGCAAGGTCTCTGACAGTCTCTGCTGTGAAGGAAGCACTATGACTCATTAGCTGCAGCCTATACCGAGCTTGTCATTTTTTGTAAGACTATAAAATAGTGAGATGTACGCTGGGATATTTTGCTTCGACACTCGCCAGCCTGAAATTTTCTGCCTATTAAAATCAATGGGAAGAAACTGCCGGGCGAATGGGCACAGAAGCAGAAAAATGCCAGCCCATGACTTCATGTTTCTTTGATCAAATAGCATCTGTTCTGCAGCACCGGAATCCAACCACTGAAGCTAGTCGCTCTTTCGATACATGAACATCTACATCAAATCAAGCTGAATGGTATTAAAATTCTGGCTTTCTCCCAACACTTTTAACCCATTTTTACAACAAAAAAGTACCTTTCATCAGCAAATCCACATCTCCTATGAACTGAAGCTCTCACCCTTATGCATGGCATGAATGGAATACCATGCCACAGGACTAACAATTAGGCTTTCATCATGGAATTGTGCACCAGTATCCCGTTGGCTGCTTGCTGTGCTTTTATATCTATTCCAAAACGCACAGTCAGACCATTCCAGGTATAACTAATAGTCCAATTTATTTACAGAAAGAAGAAAGAAAACAACTTGCATATGTATATATATATCATGCTTTTCAGAGCCACAGGCAATCCCAGAGCTTCTCAGCCAATTAATTACTTTTGACGTGTAGTCACTGTTGTTATGTAGGCAAACGTGGCAATCATTATATGCACAGCAAGGTCCCATAAACAGCCATAAAATAAATGACAAGTTAATGTGTTTTAAAAG
Source organism: Pristiophorus japonicus (assembly GCF_044704955.1). Classification (NCBI taxonomy): domain Eukaryota; kingdom Metazoa; phylum Chordata; class Chondrichthyes; family Pristiophoridae; genus Pristiophorus; species Pristiophorus japonicus. Next base: position 4,095,356 of record NC_091988.1, on the reverse strand, counting down.
TGTTGGTTGTGGGATAAGTGTTGGCCAGAAAACTAGTAGAACGCCCTGCTCTTCTTTAAATAATACCATGGATTTATTTTTCCATGCCACTGAGCAGAAGGACCTCGGTTGAATGGCTTATCCAAAAGGTGGTACCTCCACCAATGCAGCACACCTTCAACACTGCACTTAAGTGTCAACCTAGATTGTGTGCTCAAGTCCTGCAGTGGGGCTTGAACCCATGACTCTGCAGCGCTAGCAGTGAATAAAACTGACAGTTAAATTATATAGAAGCAAAAAAAACACAGCAAGATACTCATGGATCAGTCAACAAGAGTTAATATCATCAAAATGTATTTCTCATGCTAATCAAGAGTTATGGAGAAACCAGATTTCCCAACAGGACATCTGTACATGAGTGACACAATAAACCTGCCCACTGCATAGAGTCCAATCATTTTAGACATCTGAAATTGAACTAAAGATGACAGGAAAGCTGATTATATATATTCCCTAATCAACAGGGTTCTGAATAAAGAGGCATCTATCAAGCCCATTCAGACTCACAAAGGTGCATGTGGTGAGTCGAATAACTTGACAAGTCACTGTTCACACCTCATCGCTAACCTCATAAGGGCAAGTAATGCTTTCTGATTATGTTTAATCGGATTAGCCTTCAACAAAGCTTTGTCATTCTGGCTATTCTGCAGCTGAGCCGGCTGAGTTCTGGCCCTCAAATGTCGTCGAGCAAGTGAAGACAGCTTCCAAGTTCTTAAAAAACACACACACGTTATCCTGCATATCTCCAATCTTATATCAAAAATATAATGCAGGTATTTCCCCCGTTGACGCAGTACACAGCTTTTATGTCAAAAGTTTAGCAACTAGGTTGGCACGCACAACCATTTGCACCAAAAGCAGTGTTACCACCTAACTACAAGCTCAAAGTCTGACTCTTCAGTCAGCTTGAAGCTTCTTGTATCCCTGCAGAATTGTATCACTTGGATTAGCTTGAGAATTGAAGATTTTAGCGGCTTTGTGACTAGAGCTGGGGAAAGATTGGAAGAGCCCGACAGAACTTTACTGCAATTATAGCTGAGACTTTCAAAAGAACAACTGAAGTACTCTCAGGAAAAAATTGCAATGTTTTACAAAAGCAAACATAGATGTTAGTTGTGATATTTGGGAAGGTGGAATAAAAAAAGTCCAATTTTTAAACTGAATTCAGTAAACTTTTAGTCCACCTACATTTCTTTTATTCTTATCCTGGTAGTTTACGTGCCAATGATATGCAAATCATTGTTGTTGCCTATATGATTCTGGAATATACTAGTTAATAGCACTGCAACTGAGAATACCATAACATATTTGTGCATCAAAGAATCCCAGATACAGTGCAGTTACATTTTCACAGTAAAATTATGCTGCATCAGATTTTGTGCACTTCCTACAAGCCGCCTCAAAACTCCAGTCTCACTTACCATACATGCCAGGTGCATATACTTTTTTACATCTCCTGCCTTTCAGAATGGAAACAGTGTGTTGTCTTTTATGAAACTAGCTTAACAATCAAGAAAGTACAAAGTTTGGATGGCCTGGATTTTACAGTCAACGGCAAAGGGACGACACTTGTCGCTAACCTCGAAGAATGTGGCCTACAAAGATTTCACGGACTCTGTGGCATCGATCTCTTCTATTCAGTTGTCAGTTTCAATCTGCCGACGTCTATTGGGGTCTGTGGCGTCCAGGAACAGTGATGTCATCAAGCTGGCTGAGCAGCCAATCAGATTAAAGAATTCTCACAGATAAAAAGACAGGAATTAAAAAGCACTGATTATCATTTACTTTTCAATAATTTTACAGAAAGAGAAATAAAGATAAAATACACAGTGGGATTAATGCAGAAGCTGAAATTATTATTTTAAAAATCTATAGAACGTTTATCACGGAATGGAAGGAATGACACTCCACACTTATAAAATTTGTTTTTCAGGGCCAGAGAGGTTGTTCAGCAGTTATTATGACATAGTACGCCGTCAAAAACTCAATTACATCTCATTCAACAAGGCTTAACTTTTTCAATGGTTTTTACAACAATAGTGCATACAAAATTGAAGTTCACGTCAAATCACTGATTCTATATTGATTGCATTTGCAAAGACTGCAACAGTGCATCCTGTGGAGGAATAACGTATCACTGACAGCAATTTTCAGATTTCTGCACTTAACTGCTCATGTGCAGATAGCAGATGATGCTGTCAGTTTTACAATGATGAGAGCGAGTGCTGACAGTTTCACTGTCATTACAACTGAAAATTATGGGCCAATATCTTCGAATGGCATATCATTATGCAATGAAATGCTATTTGGTACTTTTTCAAACAAAACTTGTACACTTGTATGCTAAACCTCATAACTTCAAACATATCACTTCTAAATCATAACAAAGCAATGAAATTTAGTGAATAACTAATTGAATAATTGTTAATCAAATTAATCAATTAAATGCTCGATTTGTTCAGTTTTTGATTTCACATAGAGATTAAAAAGGAAGCTTTTTATTTCCATGTGTAAGAAAGAAAGAGCATTTATATAGCATCTTTCAGAAGGTCCCAAAGCGGTTACAGTCAATGGAGTAATTTTGAAGTATAGCCATTGCTGTAATGCACAGCAAAGACCCACAAACAGCAATGTGATAACGACCACTGATATCGGTTGAGGGACAAATATTGGCCAGGACACCAGGTAGAACTCCCCCGCTCTTCTTTGAAATAATGCCATAGGATCTTTTACGTCCCTGGGCGAGCAGACAGTTTAACATCTTCTCCGAAAGACAGCACCTCTGACAGTGTGGCACTCCCTCAGTACTGTACTCCCTCAGTACAGCACTGGAGTGTCAGCCTAGATTTTGTGCTCAAATCTCTGGAGTGGGACTTCAACCCACATCATTATTGAAACAGCTGCAAATGAGTTTATAGCAAAAAATAAGCATTTTTAATCAGTGTCTAGACCACCAGCTGTGAGTAACAGTCTTAAATAACTGAAAATGACTTAAAAAAAAAACATACAGAACCGCAGTCAGTTTCTTAGTGAATTAAAAAACATATGTAAAAGCTTTTATAACATGTCTATTAGTGTCCTTGCGCCTTTTAAAAAAAGATACATTTAAGAGCCTCCTCGAAGGCTCACGAACCGACACAATTAGCAGAATCTCGCCATGGTGATTGATTCGATCTGGAGTTTTATGGGCAAGGCCGGCATCCAGCATGATGTTTTTTAAACTAGCATAACAGATTGAGGAAACTCAGCTTACACCGGCCATAATTTGCGCTTGAAATTCTTCGATATTTTGCACTGGTTTGGCCGATTTTTGAGCGAATTGTGCTAAAAAAACAACGCAATCTTGCGGAAATTTCAGGTCAATGATCTTACATCTTAATTGAAATGGCTGCTAGGCCACTAGTGTCAGTTCATAACCAATCATAATTTAAATAGGTGTCTCACCTCCTGACTCCCCAAAGCCTTTCCACCATCTACAAGGCACAAGTCAGGAGTGTGATGGAACACTCTCCACTTGCCTGGATGAGTGCAGCTCCAACAACACTCAAGAAGCTCGACACCATCCAGGACAAAGCAGCCGCTTGATTGGCTCCCCATCCACCACCTTAAACATTCACTCCCTCCATCACCGGCGCACCGTGGCTGCAGTGTGTACCATCTACAAGATGCACTGCAGCAACTCGCCAAGGCTTCTTCGGCAGCACCTCCCAAACCCGCAATCTCTACCACCTAGAAGGACGAGGGCAGCAGGCGCATGGGAGCACCAACACCGCCAAGTTCCCGTCCAGTTCACACTCCATCCTGACTTGGAAATATATTGTGTTCCTTCATTGTCGCCGGGTCAAAATCCTGGAACTCCCTCCCCAACAACACTGTGGGAGCACCTTCACCACACGGACTGCAACGGTTCAAGAAGGCGGCTCACCACCATGTTCTCAAGGGCAATTAGGGATGGGCAATAAATGCCAGCCTTGCCGGCGACGTGGACATCCCAGGAACAAAGTTAAAAAAAAATAAATATAAGTATCAAATTGAAAAAGAAACTTTAGAAACTTTAAGTTTTGAAAAGGGTTTTGTATTTTTTGTTAATAGAAGTATTTTATTGGATTTCATAAAGAAACATGTTGTTGAATTTTAAAACAAACTATTTTCTCTTTAATAATAACATTGTACTTACCACAAACTTTAATATGTTACATATCAGATGCTTTGAGCTAATTTAAGACATTGTGATCAGGGTCAGCCAGCCAGGTCTGGACCACCAGGAATGACCATCAATTCAGATATCGGTTTCACGTCGGGTCATCTTTCTCCAGAGATGCTGGCTAACCTGCTGAGTGTTTCCTGCACTTTCTGTTTTTATTTTCAACCTGAAATTCCTGGATCCTTGAGGATTTGAGAGAGGATCCCAGGACATCCTAAAAGTCATCAGTCTTCTGCCTTTCAGACATCAGGGGCCCGAAATTCACCGTCCCTGAAGGTCGATCGAAAAAATCGATTGGCCACCACGGTCGGGTACTTTTCCCTCCCCGAGCCAGATTCAGCTCGGGGAGGGTTTGAGCGGTGAAGCCCCTGTGAAGGTAAATTTCCAGCAGAGAGGAAAGTAGCGTGCTGAAAAGCCCCCACGACAGCGAGATTCACCGAGGGAATGGTAGGACCTTTCCCGGCAGTGCCCTCGCCAGGTTTTCGATGCGGTGCTCGAATGCCGCACCGCTGGCGCCCTTTGGTAGGTAAATAGTTTTATTACTTATTAGTATTTTTATTTCATTTTCCAGCATTCGCAGTCTTTAGCTTTTTAAAGAGTTTTATTCATTATTTTGGCTCCTTTAAAGCTGCTGAGTGCTGCTCAGAGGTTTGCACATATCCCCTGTACTCTTGTGCAACTTTCAGGTCTGACTCTTTAGTGGAGGCCTGTGGGTTGCGGAGACCCGCTTGGCAGGGTTCACCCTGAGGATGGGAGGAGTGTTGGGAGGGTAACACCTGGTGCACCTGGTCAGAAGCAGGGCGACACGCAGGAGAAGGCATCGCCATCAGCACCGTGCAGACAGGCAGCGGGCAAGGGAGGCAGCAGCCGTGATTTGTTCATTCTGTGCCAGACCAGTGTGCCCGCTGTCTTCACCGGCCCGAGTCAGGATTGTGGTTGGCTGCTTGGGGACAAGGGATATCTCCTGTCCACTTGGCTGCTCACTCCACTGCGGAACCCCAGGACAGCGGCAAAGCACGGATACAATGACGCTCATTGTGTCACTAGATGCATCATCGAGCAGTTCATAGGCGGCATCCTTAAACAGAGGTTCCGGTGCCTGGACCCCTCTGGTGGTGCCTTGCAGTACTCTCCTCAACGGGATCGTGGTCTGCTGCATGCTGCACAACCTGGCCATCCTGAGGGGATAGTCGCTGGAGGTCGAGCCAGCAGTACCACCTGAGGGGGAGGAGGAGGAGGAGGAGGAGGTGCAGGGGGAGGAGGAGGAGGAGGAGGAGGGGGAGGAGGGGCAGGAGGAGGAGGCGCAGGAGAAGGAGGAGGCGGGGAGGATGAGTAAGAGGAGGAGGAGGAGGTGCAGGAGGAGAAGGAAGAGGAGGAGGCAGTGCAGGAAGAGGAGGAGGAGGAGGAGAAGGAGGAGGAGGAGGAGGCAGTGCAGGAGGAGGAGGAGGATCCCCGTCGCCCCAAAGCTAGAAGGCGTCGACCTATCACCACCCTGGAAGGGCCGGGTGCAGACTGGCCAGCACCCTCCTGGGAGGGTGCACCCTCACATATATGGAGGTGTCTGACACCTCCCCTGCAATCTCCCTCCGTGCATTATGTACTGGCGGTCTGCCAGGTCTCCCCATGTCAGGAAACAATATACTCCTTCTGTCCTCCACACCGTCCATCAGTGTCTCCAGCTCCATATCAGTAACCCTGTTGTCTCTCCTTGCACCTCTTACACCAGCCATCCTTCCAACCTCCTTCCCCCCCTCAGGGCCTTGCTGTAAACCCGGGTCTTTAAAAAGGCCAGGGACCAGCAGGCTCATTAGAAACCCTTACCTGATGTTGAATTTCTAAGTGGTGATAACACTCAAATTAAGACAGCCACACCGCTGAAAAATCCACTTTGGAAGGGTGAATTCGCGCTGGAACCCATTTGTTCACTTTTGGAGCTGAATATGGGGTGGCCCAGCCACGAAAAAATTTTGGTGCTAAAGGCCACAAAAAGGTTGGGGGAGCACCAGCTTTCCAGCGGGACTGAACTTCAGGCCCCAGATTGAAGTATTTGTTAACTTACTGGCATGTTATTTCCATTGCTGTGTACTAATAAACAACATTCTGCAATAATATACCGTTTGTTTTGGGTAATTCACAGCATCTTTTATAAATTAAGATGGGGTCCCCAGGGGTGTGGCAATATTTGAAAGTGATACCCAACACAACAAATTTTGAAAGCCAGAGAGTTATTTATGTTTTATCTCATGAAGTCATGGCAGTCAATTGGCAGAATCCTGGGGAAATTCCCGGGGTTCATATCTGCAGAAGTGATGGTGTGTCAGGCTGCCTCTTTATCAAATTATGGCAGCTATCTGTCTGCAGCATTTTCTTAGAATCATAGAATGGTTACAGTACAGAAGGAGACCATTTGACCCGTCGAGCCCGTGCCGGCTCTCTGCAAGAGCACCTCAGCTAGTCCCACTCCCCCGCCCTTTCCCCGTAGCCCGGCAAGTTTTATTTCCCTGCAAACGTTATTCTTTCAGGTACTTATCCAACTCCCTTTTGAAATCCATGATTGAGCCTGCCTCCATCATTCCAGGTCCTAACCACTAGATGCGTAAAAAAGGCTTTTCGTATGCCGCTTTTGTTTCTTTTGCCAATCACCTTAAATCTGTGTCCTCTGGTTCTCGACCTTTCCGCCAATGGGAACAGTATCTTTCAACTCTGTCCAGACCCCTCCTCTATCATATCTCCTCTCAACCTTCTCTGCTCTGCTGAGAACAACTCCAGCTTCTCCCGTCTATCCACACTGAAGTCCCTCATCCCTGGAATCATTCTCGTAAATCTTTTCTGCACCCTCTCTAAAGGTCTTCACATCCTTCCTAAAGTGTGGTGCCCAGAATTGGACACAATACTCCAGTTGAGACCGAACCCGTGTTTTATACAGGTTCATCATAACCTCCATGCTAAATTTCATCTGCCACGTGTCTGCCCATCCCACCAGCCTGTCTATGTCCTCTTGAAGTCTATCACTATCCTCCTCACTGTTCACTATACTTACAAATTTTGTGTCAATCATCTGCAAATTTTGAAATTGTGCCCTGTGCACCCACATCCAATTCATTAATATATATCAAGAAAAGCAGTGGTCCTAGTACCGAAATCCATGCTGGCATTCCTTAATTAATCCACACTTGTCCAAGTGACTGTTAATTTTGTCCCTGGTTATTGTTTCGAAAAGCTTCCCCACTACCGAGGTTAAACTGACTGGCCTGTAGTTGCCGGGTTTATCTTTACACACTTTTTTGAACAAGGGTGTAACATTTGCAAATCTCCAGTCCTCTGGCACAATCCCGGTTTCTAAGGAGAATTGGAAGATTATGGCCAGTACCTCCGCGATTTCTTCCTTCACTTCCCTCAGCATCCTAGGATACATCCCATCCGGTCCTGGTGACTTATCTACTTTATGTACAGCCGGCCTTTCTGGTACCTCGTCTTTATCAATTCTTATCTCATCTAGTATCTCCTCTACTTCCTCCTTCACTCTGTCTATGGCAGCATACAAAGTACTCATTTAGTACTTCAGCCATACCCTCTGCCTCCTTATTGGTTCCTAATCAGCCCCACCCCTCCTCTTACTGCCCGTTTACTATTTATATGCCTAGAGAAGACTTTTGGATTATATTTTATGTTAGCTGCCATTCTATTCTCATCCCTCTCTTTTCCCCATATATTTTATTTTTCACTTCCCCTCTGAACTTTCTATATTCAGCCTAATTCTCAGATGTATTCTCGACCTGACATCTGTCATACGCGCTCGTTTTCTGCTTCATCTTACTCTCTATCTCTTTCATCGTCCAGAAGCTCTGGCTTTAGTTGCCCGACCTTTTCCCCTCGTGGGAATGTACCTCGACTGTACCTGAACTATTTCCTCTTTAAAGACAGCCCATTGTTCCACTACCGTTTTGCCTGCCAATCTTTGATTCCAATTTACCTGGGCCAGATCCGTTCTCATCCCACTGAAATCTGCATTCCTCCAATTTAGTATTTTTACTCTAGATTGCTCCCTCTTCTTTTCCATAATTAATCTAAACCTTATGATACTATGATCACTGCTCCCTAAATGTTCCCCTACTGACACTTGCTCCACTTGACCCATCTCATTCCCCAGAACCAGATCCAGCAATGCCTCCTCCCTCATTGGGCCAGAAACATACTGATCCAGACAGTTCTCCTGTACACACTTCAGAAATTCTTCCCCCTCTCTGCCCTTTGCACTATTACTATCCCAGTCTATATTCGGATAGGTGAAGTCCCTCATTATCACCATTCTATAGTTCTTGCATCTCTCTGTAATTTCTCTACAAATTTACTCCTCTATATCTTTCCCACCAGTTGGTGGCCTGTAGAACACAGCTAGTGATGTAATGACAGCTCTATTATGTCTTAACTCGAACCAAATAGATTCTGTCCTGACTCCTCAGTACATCCTCTCTCTCCAGCACTGTAACATTCACCTTAATCAATACTGCCACACCACCTTCTATCTTTCCTTCCCTATCTTTCCTGAACACCCTAAATACAGGAATATTGAATAGCCAATCCTGCCATTTTGAGCCAGGTTTCCATTATTGCCATGACATCATATTCCCATGTGGCTATTTGCACCTGCAGTTCATCATCGTTGTTTACTATGCTTCAAGCGTTCACATACATACACTGGAAACCTATCTGAGACCATCCTGTGTTCTCCCCTAGTCTGACCCCATCTAATACCTAATTATTTCTTGCTTTAGTACTATCCGTCCGTCCCAATCCTTTGTCCCAATCTCCCGTGATGTCTGCGCTCTTTTAATTCTGCTCTCTTGAGCATCCCTGATTATAATCGCTCAACCATTGGTGGCCGTGCCTTCTGTTACCTGGGCCCCAAGCTCCAGAATTCCTTGCCGAAACCTCTCTGCCTCTCGACCTCTCTTTCCTCCCTCAAGATGCTCCTTAAAATCTACCTCTTTGACATATGTAAACAGGTTTTCCTCCAAAGTTACAGCAGCCGATCAGGAGATACCTCAAGGAAATTCACTTTTGGTGTAAGTCACACTATATCATGAATGCTGTTCCTCAACTGGAATCTTGTTACAGGAGCAAAGTTTTTTTGATTTTGCCAGACATACAGCAGGTAACCACTCCGATAACATCATTTTACAGAAGCATTCTTCTCATAAACTTCATGATAAAGCAGCATGTAATATTGCTCATAGCAAGCTTTCCTTGCTTTAAACATAGAAACATACAGGACCCAACATGACACTTCATAAAATCATAGAAACGTAAAGCACAGAAGTTTGTCATTCAGCCTGTTGTGCCTGTGCCAGCTCTTTGAAAGAGTCAATATGCTTAATCCCACATCCCTGCTTTTTGTCCATAAGTTCCTCAACCTCGAGTATCCGGCCAACTCACTTTCAGGTAGAGCATTCCAGATTAAAACAGCTCTCCGGGTGAAAAAAATTCTCCTCATTTGCCGTTTGGATCTTTTGCCAATGATTTTAAATCTATGACCTCTGGTTATTGACCATACACCAGAGGGAATAGTTTTCCTCTACCTACTCGAACAAAACTTCTCATCATCTTGAAAACCTCGATCAGGTGACCTCTCAATCTTTTCTGTTCCAAGGATTCCAAGGTCATTGTTTATAGGTTTATATGTAACCTTTACGGCTGCTGACCAATGGCCATGTGGCTCTTTGTCGGTCGGCGCGGACATGATGGGCCGGAATTGCCTCCTTCTGTACTGTAAATTTCTATGTTCTATGTTTCTATAACAGTCCTAACTTTTCCAACCTCTCCTCATAATTGAAGTTCCTCATCTCTGGTAACATAGAGACAGAGAAACATAGAAAGTAGGTGCAGGAACAGGCCATTCGGCCCTTCGAGCCTGCACCACCATTCAATATGATCATGGCTGATCATACAACTTCAGTACCCCATTACTGCTTTCTCTCCATACCCCTTGATCCCTTCAGCTGTCAGGGCCACATCTAACTCCCTTTTGAAGATATCCAATGAACTGGACTCAACAACTTTCTGTGGTAGAAAATTCCACAGGTTCACAATTCTCTGGGTGAAAAAGTTTCTCCTCACCTCAGTCCTAGATGGCTTACCCCTTATCCTTAGACTGTGACCCCTGGTTCTGCACTTCCCCCAACATCAGGAACATTCTTCCTGCATCTAACTTGTCCAATCCCGTCAGAATTTTACATGAGATTCCCTCTCGTTCTTCTAAATTCCAGTGAATATAAGTCTGGGCGATCCAGTCTTTCTTCATATGTCAGTCCTGCCATCCCGGGAATCAGTCTGGTGAACCTTCGCTGCACTCACTCAATAGCAAGAATGTCCTTCCTCAGATTAGGAGACCAAAACTGTGCACAATATTCAAGGTGTGGTCTCACCAAGGCCCTGTACAACTGCAGCTAAGACCTCCCTGCTCATATACTCAAATCCTCCTAGGGGGAGTGTTTGCTAGTGCTGTTGGGGAGGGGTTAAACTAATATGGCAGGGGGATGGGAACCTATGCAGGGAGACAGAGGAAAGTAGAATGGGGGCAGAAGCAAAAAATAGAAAGAAGAAAAGTAAAAGTGGAGGGAAGAGAAACCCAAGGCAAAAATCAATAAGGGCCACCTTACAGCAAAATTCTAAAGGGACACAGTGTGTTAAAAAGACAAGCCTGAAGGCTCTGTGCCTCAATGCGAGGAGTATTCATAATAAGGTGGATGAATTAACTGCACAGGCAGCAATTAATGAACATGATATAATTGGCATCACAGAGAAATGGCTCACAGAGAAATGGCTGAATGGGAACTCAACATTCAGGGGTATTCAACATTCAGGATGGATAGACAGAAAGGAAAAAGAGGTGGGGTAGCATTGCTGGTTAAAGAGGAAATTAATGCAATAGTAAGGAAGGACATTAGCTTGGATGGTGTGGAATCTGTATGGCTGGAGCTGCGGAATACCAAAGAGTAGAAAACGATAGTGGGAGTTGTGTACAGACCACCAAACAGTAGTAGTGAGGTTGGGGACAGCATCAAACAAGAAATTAGGGATGCGTGCAATAAAGGTACAGCAATTATCATGGGCGACTTTAATCTACATATAGATTGGGCTAACCAAACTGGTAGCAATACGGTGGAGGAGGATTTCCTGGAGTGTATTAGGGATGGTTTTCTAGACCAATATGTCGAGGGACCAACTAGAGAGCTGGCTATCCTAGACTGGGTGATGTATAATGAGAAAGGACTAATTAGCAATCTTGGGGAAGAGTGACCATAATATGGTAGAATTCTTTATTAAGAGGAAAAGTGAACACAGTTAATTCAGAGACTAGGGTCCTGAATTTAAGGAAAGGTAACTTCGATGGTTTGAGACGTGAATTGGCTAGAATAGACTGGCGGATGATACTTAAAGGGTTGACGGTGGATAGGCAATGGCAAACATTTAAAGATCACATGGATGAACTTCAACAATTGTACATCCCTGTCTGGAGTAAAAATAAAATGGGAAAGGTGGCTCAACCGTGGCTAACAAGGGAAATTAAAGATAGTGTTAAATCCAAGTGGCATATAAATTGGCCAGAAAAAGCAGCAAACCTGAGGACTGGGAGAAATTTAGAATTCAGCAGAGGAGGACAAAGGGTTTAATTAGGAAGTGGAAAATAGAGTATGAGAGGAAGCTTACTGGGAACATAAAAACTGACTGCAAAAGCTTCTATAGATATGTGAAGAGAAAAAGATTAATGAAGACAAACGTAGGTCCCTTGCAGTCAGATTCAGGTGAATTTATAATGGGGAACAAAGAAATGGCAGACCAGTTGAACAAATACTTTGGTTCTGTCTTCACGAAGGAAGACACAAATAACCTTCCGGAAATACTAGGGGACCGAGGGTCTAGTGAGAAGCAGGAACTGAAGGAAATCCTTATTCGGTGGGAAATTGTGTTAGGGAAATTGATGGGATTGAAGGCTGATAAATCCCCGGGGCCTGATATTCTGCATCCCAGAGTACTTAATGAAGTGGCCTTAGAAATAGTGGATGCATTGGTGATCATTTTCCAACAGTCTATTGACTCTAGATCAGTTCCTATGGACTGGAGGGTAGCTAATTTAACACCACTTTTTAAAAAAGGAGAGAGAGAAAATGGGTAATTATAGACCAGTTAGCCTGACATCAGTAGTGGGGAAAATGTTGGAATCATTTATTAAAGATGAAATAGCAGTGCATTTGGAAAGCAGTGACAGGATCGGTCCAAGTCAGCGTGGCTTTCTGAAAGGGAAATCATGCTTGACAAATCTGCTGGAATTTTTTGAGGATGTGGACAAGGGAGAACCAGTGGATGTGGTATATTTGGACTTTCAAAAGGCTTTTGACAAGGTCCCACACAAGAAATTGGTGTGCAAAATTAAAGCACATGATATTGGGGGTAATGTACTGACGTGGATAGAGAACTGGTTGGCAGACAAGAAGCAGAGAGTCGGGATAAACGGGTCCTTTTCAGAATGGCAGGCAGTGACTAGTGGAGTGCCGCAGGGCTCAGTGCTGGTACCCCAGCTATTTACAATATACATTAATGATTTAGATGAAGGAATTGAGTGTAATATCTCCAAGTTTGCAGATGACACTAAGCTGGGTGGCAGTGTGAGCTGTGAGGAGGATGCTAAGAGGCTGCAGGGTGATTTGGACAGGTTAGGTGAGTGGGCAAATGCATGGCAGATGCAGTATAATGTGGATAAATGTGAGGTTATCCACTTTGGTGGCAAAAACATGAAGGCAGAATATTATCTGAATGGCAACAGATTAGGAAAAGGGGAGGTGCAACGAGACCTGTGTGTCATGGTACATCAGTCGTTGAAAATTGGCATGCAGGTACAGCAGGCGGTGAAGAAGGCAAATGGTATTTTGGTCTTCATAGCTAGGGGATTTGAATATAGGAGCAGGAATGTCTTACTGCAGTTATACAGGGCCTTGGTGAGGCCTCACCTGGAATATTGTGTTCAGTTTTGGTCTCCTAATCTGAGGAAGGACGTTCTTGCTATTGAGGGAGTGCAGCGAAGGTTCACCAGACTGATTCCCGGGATGGCAGGACTGACATATGAGGAGAGACTGGATTGACTGGGCCTGTATTCACTGGAGTTTAGAGGGATGAGAGGGGATCTCATAGAAACATATAAAATTCTGACGGGACTGGACAGGTTAGATGCAGGAAGAACTTTTCCGATGTTGGGGAAGTCCAGAACCAGGGGCCATAGTCTAAGTTAGGGGTAAGCCATTTAGGACTGAGATGAGGAGAAACTTCTTCACTCAGAGAGTTGTTAACCTGTGGAATTCCCTACCGCAGAGAGTTGTTGATGCCAGTTCATTGGATATATTCAAGAGGGAGTTAGATAAGGCCCTTACGGCTAAAGGGATCAAAGGTTATGGAGAGAAAGCAGAAAAGGGGTACTGAGGTGAATGATCAGCCATGATCTTATTGAATGGTGGTGCAGGCTCGAAGGGCCGAATGGTCTACTCCTGCATCTATTTTCTGAGCTCCTATGTTACTGCCTGCTGTACCTGCATGCCTACTTTCAATGACTGATGTACCATGACACCCAGGTCTTGTTGCACCTCCCCTTTTACCAATCTGTCACCATTCAGATAATAATCTACCTTCCTGTTTTTGCCAGCAAAGTGGATAATCTCACATTTATCCACATTATACTGCATCTGCCATGCATTTTCCCACTCACCGAACCTGTCCAAGTCAACCTGCAGCCTCTTAGCATCCTCCTCACAGCTCACACTGCCACCCAGCTTAGTGTCATCTGCAAACTTGGATATATTACAATCAATTCCTTTGTCTAACTCATTAATACATGTTATAAATAGCTGGATCCCAGCACTGAACCTTGCGGTACCCCACTTGTCACTGCCTGCCATTCTGAAAAGGACCCGTTTATTCCCACTCTTTGCTTCCTGTCTGGCAACCAGTTCTCTGTCCACATCAATACATTACCTCCAATTCTACGTGCCTTAATTTTGCATACTATTCTCTTCTGTGAAACCTTGGCAAAAGCCTTTTGAAAGTCCAAATACACTACATCCACTGGTTCTCCCTTATCCACTCTACTAGTTACATCCTCAAAAAATTCTAGAAGATTTGTCAAGCATGATTTCCCGTTCATAAATCCATGCTGACTTGGATCGATCCTGTCACTGCTTTCCAAATGCGCCGCTATTACATCTTTAATAACTGATTCCAGCATTTTCCCCACTACCGATGTCAGGCTAACCGGTCTATAATTCCCTGTTTTCTTTCTCCCTCCTTTTTTAAAAAGTGGGATTATAATAGCTACCCTCCAGTCCATAGGAACTGGTCCAGAGTCCATGGAATGTTGGAAAATGACCACCAATGCATTTACTATTTCTTGGGCCACTTCCTTAAGTACTCTGGGATGCAGCCTATCAGGCTCTGGGAATTTATCGGCCTTCAATCCCATCAGTTTCCCTAACACCATTTCCTGACTAATAAGGATTTCCCTCAGTTCCCTCAGTTCCTCCTTCTCGCTCGACCCTCGGTCCCCTAGTATTTTCAGGACGTTATTTGTGTCTTCCTTAGTGAAGACAGAACCACAGTATTTGTTCAATTGGTCTGCCATTTCCTTATTCCCCATTATGAATTCACCTGGTAAAGCTCCTCTGTACCCTTTCCAAGCCCTTTACATCTTTCCTGAAGTGTGGTTACCCAGAATTATACACAATACTCCAGCTGAGGCTTCTTGCATGATCTCCTTTATATTCCATTCCTCTATTTAGAAACCCAAGTAACCCAATTGTTGTTTTAACCACCTTATCAACTTGCCCTACTACCTTTATAGATTTGTGGATATGGACGCCAAGGTCTCTCTGCTCATCTACACTTTTCAAAATTGTGCTATTAATATTATTCTGTCTTTCTATATTAGTCCTTCCAAAGTGCATCACTTCACACATCTCCGCATTGAACTCCATCTGCCATGCTTCTGCCCATTTCACCATCCTGTCTGTCATCCTGAAGTGTAATACTTTCCTCATCACTATCCACTACGTTGCCAAGTTTCAGATCATCTGTAAGTTTTTTTAATGCTGTCTAACTCGTTTATAAAAATTGAAAAGAGTCATGGACCCAAAACTGACCCTTGGGAATACCAATAAAAACCACCCCCATTCTGAAAGACATCATCCACTACCACCCTCTGCTTCCTGTCACTGATCCATACCACTACCTTCCCCTTAATTCTTCTTAACAAGCCTCCTGTGTGCCACTTTGTCAAATGCCTTCCAAAAGTCCATATATACAATATCTACTGCACTACCTTAATCAACCTTCTCTGTTACCTCATCAAAGAATTCAATCAAGTTAGTCAAGCATGATTTGCCTTTAACAAATCCATGCTGGCTCTCCCTGTTTAACCTATGTCTTTCCAAATTAAAGTTTATTTTGTCCCTCATAATGATTCCCAATAATTTCCCCAGCACCGATGTTAGGCTGACTGGCCTGCAGTTTCCTAATTTATCCTTCTTCCCTTTCGTCAATAGTGGTGTAACATTAACAACCCTCCAGCACTACTCCTGTATCCAATGTGGATTGAAAGATTGTGATCAATGCCTCAACTATTTCTACCATTTCTTCTTTCAGCAACCTAGGATGCATTCCATCCAGACCATGTGACTTACCAACTTTCAGTAATGCTAATCTTTTTAATACGACTTCTCTATCACTATCCTGTACATAACTTCCCTCTCCGCTTATAGTTGAACTGCTTGGTTTCAGTGTCTAGGATGTATTATATTCCACAATACCAGTCTTATCCCTCCATTAGATTTTTCTCCGGGTACTTATCCAACTCTCTCTCAAATTTGCTTAAACAATCAACTCCACTGCTTTTCCTTTCAATCTGCCCACACACTCACCCTGCCCTGCATCAAGTAGTTAAATCTTAGCTGTCTTTTTACCCTCTCTCTTATAAGTTTAAAACTATGCCCTCTTGTTGAATCTGTGGCTATATTAAACATGTTGATGTTTGTCTATTCCCTTTAGCATTAAAAGGAAACTGATAAATTGAACAAAAATTCAAATGCTTGTATAAAAATGCATAGAACAGCATAATACATATTCAGTAGTCTGGCAAAGACTGCTGTACTGTCTAACATCCATGTGTGACACGAAGGCCTTAACCTGTTTCCACAAAGCTACACATTAACAAAACATTGGTAGTCTTACCCAGCTTTAACCTGCAGTGTTGTGCCTAAGAGGTTGAATGTGCTGCTAAATTTAGTTCTGTTAACAATTCAGTTACAGATGATTAACTAAGTATTTAGATGTTCATTTAGTGCAAACAATTATTTCCAAAAAAGGATATGAAAGTCAAACCAACATGTCACAACAGATACAAATATCTGTAAGACTTTGGACTGGCATCTATAATGTACAATTGAACTCAGGGATAGATGTCCTAATGACTGCAGGAATTTTAATGCAAATATATTATAGTGGGTTCCAAACACACATTCTTATTCAATAGCTTTTTTTCATCAGCTCATGTCAATAAACGGTAATCGTAACAGTAAATAGTAAAGAAGAAGCATGCTGTCAGGTTTACGAGCACATTCTGACACTGAACAATGGGATTAATCATGAAAAGTGTGCTGATATTTGCATTTACGAGCATCCAAACTGGCATGGTGGAAAATGAGAGCCAAGGACAAATTTTCCTTTCACTTTAATGCTCTCATAAACAAACAAAATGTTCAATTTTCTCTAATTCCAAAATGTCCAATAATAAGTTTAATATTAAAATCCATTTTACAAAATATAGCAAACACTCACAGAAACACAATTGTTTTTTCCCACGATTTTACCTTTAAAGAGCTCACTTCTGAAATTTAGAATTTATATTTTTTACTTAAATAGAACCTGAACATCTGAACATTGCCATTTGTATAATGTTGGTTTTCAACCCCACACCCTTCTTTATTCTTCGTTCCTGCCAACAAGTCAGCCAAAAACCAGGGAAAGAGCTGAAGTTAGTGCCATTAGCAAACAACTCAGTTACAGAGTTCAATCTACACTGAATAAAATAACTGACAAAGGGCCTTATTTTAAAACACTGTTTTTCCAAAGGGATCTTTTAGTATTATAATATATTAAAACATGAAAATTAACTGTCAGATATTGGAGCTTTCTTCTGACATCAGTCAAGATTGACTACCAGCATGCATCAGTGTGAGGTTCAAATTGAACAGGCGAATTTAGCAAAGATAACTTGCTGACCAGGTAGCAGGAAGGTGAAAGAGAACATTATACAAACCAAACTATCATTTGCTTGTTGATGGAAGGCCACAATTTTCTTTTAGTAGCTCTGAAGCTAGGGGCGAGCAAACTTTTATTCAGTATCTATTTAGATTATTATGTTTTGTTTTGGTGTGAACATAATTTTACTGTAATGCAGAATTGCTTCAACCAATCAGATCACTGAACAGAACCCATCATCTCTTCAACCAATCTGAAAGATCACTGTCCCTCCAACCAAGCATGTCCCAGAACCAGGAATTTTTCAGATCCCTGAAGCATGTGACTGAGGACCAATCAGATGCCAAGTCTCATGGATCAATTTTGTGATGGATCTAATCACATTCTATTTAAAACATTCTGTGAAGTACAGCCATTATGATAATTCCTCACCTACACAATTATATACAATCAAAACTTTAAAATTAACAGACTTATGCATAAACATGGCTCCAAAAGCTTTTCCTTCTCTCACAACATGCCCCCCCCCCCCCCCGCCCCCCACCACCAGGGCTTCTGAACATTCTGGACCCTCCTCATCTATAATTCACCATTCTCACAATCGGAGGTTGAGTGTAACACCTACAACGCAAGCAAACAAAATGCATATGTGCAGGACAGTGAAGCATAATCTGAAAACCTGCTACAGGGAGGGAGAAGAGGAGAAATACATCTTAAATTTGATGGAGAGAAGAGGGAAAGAAAAAATAGATCCAACTCAAGGTAGGTGGGGGGAAGAGAATGAAAAAAGATAAAGAGATGCACACATAAACTACTGTTTTCATAGTAGACGGTTAATTGTATCAATACTTGTCCTGACGCAAGTAGTTATATAATACTGTAATATTAGTGCTTCAAATCACTGAAAGCCTTTTTCAGAATGTAGCTGGCCCAGGGAAACTAGGTTTTCCTGCAATTATCATCAGTCCAACTGGTTAAAAACCTAAAATCTAAATACAAGTCTAAATAAAAATATGAACTAAAAACTGAAAACACTGGAAATACACTTCAGAACAGGCATTATCTGTAAAGAGTGACATGACCCTTCATCAGAGCTCATGATGGGTCAAAAGCCCTGATACATCATCACCTGTCTCTTCTGTTTACAGCTGATGACAACTCTGCTGTGCATTTCTGGTATTTTTAGTTAAGAATCTAAGTTGCTTAAATTTTTGGAATATTAAAATAAGATCGTTTTGAGGCTCAATAGTGTTAAGATTCAAGTATATGGGGAATGAAATACATCTTAAAAATCAGACAAATTTGCTTTTCAGAAATAGAGTAGCAGACGGTGATTCTTTTAGGTCCACATTTGCTGGGTCAATGTTATTAAACAGATAACCCTTGATAACCAACCTTGGACAGGTTCATTCGGGATTGAAATGTGCTGGATATTATAGGAACCACTCAAAATCTGTCACTTCAAATAATTAACTTTAAATATGTTTGCTATTTCGAAGTACGAAACGTAAATGTAGAACCAATTTGAAGACATTCCTATTCGCAAGAAATAGTAAAGAAGGAAAGAGTTAAATGCGAGGTTGCTACGCAACAAGCTGCTCACTTGCATTTGTGCAGGGATCAGATCCGCCCTTCCAACAAGCTCCGGTGCACTTTTGATTTTCCACCAAATGTCTTAAACACATTACTGGTACGGTGAACACTTGAACCCCACGCTGACAATGCAGGCACCCCAGCCGGAGGTGGACCTGAGCTGAGGTGGCATTTACTTTCAAACTCACAAAACACGGCTTTACAGCGGCCGTGTGAACATGACCAAAACCGCGCCGCAGCCTCTTACATTCAGCCTGCGCTGCCTCTCCCGCAGTTAAACAGCAGTCACCATTCTTTTTACTTTTAAATTAAAAAACAGTATTTTAGTTCCTGTGTGAATCTGTGCGATGCTCGATTTACATTACATGACAGCAATGTTGCTGCCATCCAACACCTTCGATTTTAGATCGCTTCAGGACCCAGTAAAAGGCGTGAATGTCTCTATCTCCCGATCTCTCTCCCTGTCTCTCTCTCTCCCTCCCTGTTTCTCTCTCTCCCTCTCTGTCCCTGTCTCTCTCTCTCTCTGTCCCTGTCTCTCTCTATCTCTCTCCCTTTCTCCCTCTCTCTCCCTGTCTCTCTCTCTCCCTCCCTGTCCCTGTCTCTCTCTCTCTCCGTCTCTATCTCTTTCTCTCTCTCCCTGTCTCTCTCTATCTCTCTCCCTCTCGCTGTCTCTTTCTATCTCTCTCCCTGTCTCTCTCCCTCCCTCTCCGTCTCTCTCTATCTCTCTCCCTCCCTCTCTGTCTCTCTCTATCTCTCTCCCTGTCTCTCTCTTTCCCTCCCTGTCTTTCTCTCTCACTCTCCCTCCCTGTCCCTCTTTATCTCTCCCCCCTCTCTCTCTCCCTGTCTCCCTCGATCTCTCTCCCTGTCTCTCTCTCTCTCTCTCTCTCCCTTGTCTCTCCCTCCCTGTCTCCCTGTCTCTCTCTCTCCCTCCCTGTTTCTCTCTTACCTCCCTCCCTGTCTCTCTCTATCTCTCCATGCCTCTCCCTCGCTGTCTCTCTCTCTCTCTCCTCCTCCTCCTCTCCCTCCTTGTCTCTCTCTCTCTCCCTCTCTCTCTCTCTCTCTCCCTGTCTCGCTCTATCTCCCTCCCTGTCTCTCTCTATCTCTCCATGCCTCTCCCTCGCTGTCTCTCTCTCTCTCTCTCCCTGGTTCTCTCTCTCTCTCTCTCCCTCCCTGTCTCTCTCTTATCTCCCTCCCTGTCACTCTCGCTCTCTCTCCCTGTCTCGCTCTATCTCCCTCCCCGTGTCTCTCTACCTCTCCATGCCTCTCCCTCCCTGTCTCTCTCTCTCTGTCTCTCTCTCTCTCTCCCTCCCTGTCTCTCTTATCTCCCTCCCTGTGTCTCTTTATCTCTCCATGCCTCTCCCTCGCTGTCTCTCTCTCTCCCTCCCTGTCTCTCTCTTATCTCCCTCCCTGTCTCTCTCTCTCCCTCCCTGTCTCTCTCTTATCTCCCTCCCTGTCTCTCTCTCTCTCTCCCTGTCTCGCTCTATCTCCCTCTCTGTCTCTCTCTCTCTCTCCCTCCCTGTCTCTCTCTTATCTCCCTCCCTGTCGCTCTCTCTCTCTCTCTCTCTCTCCCTGTCTCTCTCTCCCTCCCTGTCTCGCTCTATCTCCCTCTCTGTCTCTCTCTCTCTCTCCCTCCCTGTCTCTCTCTTATCTCCCTCCCTGTCTCTCTCTCTCTCTCTCTCTCCCTGTCTCTCTCTCTCTCCCTCCCTGTCTCTCTCTATCTCTCCATGCCTCTCCCTCGCTGTCTCTCTCTCTCTCTCCTCCTCTCTCTCCCAGTCTCTCTCTCTCTGTGGGCCGGGGCTCGCCTTCCGATGGACCGGTCTCAGCCCCAGGATCACGGCCAGCGCCCGCAGGCTCCCCGCCCGCCACAAACTTTCACAGCGGAAGATACGGTGCGGCAGTCACCGCAATCCGCCACACATTGTGGAGCTGACAGACAGCCCTGAGCAGCCTGCCATTGTACACATCAATCCCGGCCGGACAGAATGCCAGATTTAACAAGCACAGATTTGACACGCCTCTTTTATTCATGTTTCAGACAGCAGCCCCTTACCTTACAGTCACAACACTGCTTCACTCGCAGCGCGGGCTGCGATCCTTCTCCGACAATCTGAGGGAGATAAATAAATAAATAAATGAATAATTCGGGACAAGTGCCACAAGGGGCCAGGGAGAACATGATCTAAATAGCTTCACTTGCTGGCAGCCAGCGAAAGACCAAGCTGTTCTCTGGGTGGACAAAGAGAGCGACCTGCCCGTGCCTCGCACCGTTAGATGAGGAATCCATGACAACCTGCCAAAAAAATAACACCAGCACAAGAATCTTGAAGCCCAGCTCCAGGAGTATCTCAGTGAACGGGTGCTGGGATCGTGCAAAATCTCAACGGCGAGAGAAAAGCGGAACAAGTGCAATTTCAGAAACCACACCAAATGTTGCAAACACGTTTAAATACAAACTGCTTCCAAAAATATGCAATGCACTATTGTTTTTTCTTTAAAATCTGGGTACCTTTTATTGTTTTTAAAAACAGTGTAACAAAAGCAAACATTGCCGATCCACCAGCTCTGATTGTATCTCTCCCCGACAGCTCGGGGTTTCTTTATTTCGCTGTTAACAACGAATAAACCGATATACTTCACAATTTGACAATCTTCGCAAAACGGAATGAGATGTTGTTGCTTTGGGGAATATTTCCTCCGAGGAGGCAAAGAAAGCATTCCACATCCAGGCATTATTGAAATAGCTCAATTTCAGTCTTTTTTAAAAATGGTCTTAGTACATTTTGCATTCATCAGGTAAAGAAGTGTTCCTTCCAGTTTTACTGCATCTCAATTCTACCAAGCCTGCTAATAACAGACAATTTGTAATTTGAAGTATATAGTGTTATTTTTGCACCAACCTGTGAGGCAGTCCAGCGCAGCAACCCATCTTCACACCGCCAAATTCCGCTCTGTGAGCAAAATGGGCTTACGTCATGGAGGTGTCAGTCAGGGCTGGGCGCGCCCTGGCGGCGCTGCTGCGCCTGGCGTTAAACCTCTGGCACTGTCCGAGGGGCGGTGGGCATACACATTCACATTGCACTTACTACCAGCGGGGAGGCAAGGAGGGGACTCTTCCCGCTGGCAGCTGCTGTCTGTAATTTCCCCACAGTAAAGGAACTATTATAATCCTATTTTGTTGAGATTTATAACCCTATCTGGTGAGATTTATAATTCCAAAACGGTCTGATCTCTGCAACTGGACGTGAAGATGTTTTATTTCCCAACCATCTGTGCTGTCGCTGATGTATTATCTGTCTCCGACACTTTGCCCATCATGGAAGTGTCTTTTTCCGCGACTGCTTATCCATTCATCACCCCAGCCTCCACTCTTTGGCTAATGATTCCATACCATGCGTTTCTTCCTTCAGATTGCACCCCTTCAGGGCATAATACCTTCATTCCCCTCTCAATGGAAGTGGCTCAATCCCAACACCCTTAACACTTGCATCTCCTTTGATTAAACAATCAAACATTTCTTTCTCTCAATTCATCAAAGATAGTTCATCAAAGATGCCTTGCGGTATTTCAACAGCTGCCACTTCGTCTCTCCACAGTTAGTGCCCCTATAACTTCAACAATTTCAGGTTCTATAGCCCCAATCGTCTCCTCTTCACTACTGACTTTCTTCACTCACCCTCTCTTTTGATCTCAAATGAACTCTCATATCGGATAGCCACTGTTAAACCTGCTTCCAATTCCCCCTCCTCTGTGCATTGATTCCGGGCTAGGGTGAGTCAAAGAGTCATGAGGCATTCGTTAATCCAGCTGGGGGAGTCTTTGAGACGGTCAACCAGCTCATTTTTGATGGTGAAGCTGACTCTATGGAGGCGGCGTTCTTCCTCTGGTTTTCCTTTCCAGAAGAAGGTGTAACCTCCACCTTGTTCCTTGAGCTGACCTTCCCCTGCCTGCCGGGTCTTGCTTAGGGCGGCGATGTCGATATCAAAGCATCTAAGTTCCCGGGCAATTATGGCGGTGCGGCGTTCCAACGTGTCACTGATGGAGTTGTCCATGAGGGCCTGACGTTCCAGGACTTCATGTCAGAGGAGTGGAAGATGCCTGTGCGTGAGGTCTTTTAACGCGGGGTGGTCATTGCACACCGTCTACTACACGGGCTTAGCTGAGCAAAGTCTTGATCCAGTGGCAAGGGGGTTCAAGACGACTGGAGACCAGGCACTGCTGTATGAGCCGCAGGCTCGACGCTGAGTATCGCCCTTGATGGTAGGTGGTCCAAGGCTCGGTTGGGGACAGGCATTGCAAAAATTTCTCCCTTCAATTCCATAAAGCCGACAACTAGAATATTGTTGCCATCTAATATTCCTGTTCCAAAGCTGAATAAAAAAACTATCTAGCTCATCACTGATCTTATCACTTCCAGAAATCATACCATAAACTGCCTCTAGTTTCATTAACCTTGCAGTGCTCCTTGCTTTGCTCTCCCAAAGGACCATTCGTGCACATTGCTATGTCACAGAATTCATCTCTTACCTCGATGTTATTTTCTCAACCATTGTCCAGTCTCCACCCACCTATATTTATGATTGTTCTAAAGCTCTCCACCACTTTCATAATTCCAGCCCTTATATATTCTCCTCATTATGGGTGTGCAGTTCCTCTTCAACTACATCCCTTTATAAGATAGTATCTGGGCCCTCTCCTTCCTGCTTGAGATGTTCTCCAATTAGTTTCCATCTACACTTACTCTTCTCCATTTGGTTGAACTCATTCTTATGGTCAACAGTTTGGGGGTGAAATTGCCCTTAGCCCTGATTGGGGCGGTAACCCGCTCAGGGCGGGACTTCCTGTGCTCGGGGCAGGAATTCCTGCGCTCTGGTTGGGACTTCCTGCGCCCTGATTGAGGCGGTAAGCCACTCACTATGGGACTTCCTGCACCCAGGGAGGGACTTCCTGTGCTCGGGGAGGGACTTCCTGAGCCCGTGGCGGGACTTCCTGAGCCCGTGGCGGGACTTCCTGCGCCCGGTGCAGACATCCCAACCCAGCCGCTGGATTGGACTTACCACCTCTCAAAGGAAGTGAAGCCCAATCTCATGTGCTCCACTTCCTTTAGGGGCGGTTCCAGCAGTGTAACGGGGTGAGTTGTGCAGCGCTGTGTGGATGCTCTATGTAGCGCTGACTCGCTTCAACACCCATCCCCTTAAAGGGGAGGGCTGCTGTGCACTCTGCAAGACCTCTGACAGCCTCCGCTGGACCACCAGGGCAGCGTGCGACTGGGCCACCCAAAACGGAATGCCGGGCTTCACGATGGCTGCACGGAAAAAAAGAGTCGGCAAAAAAAACTAAGAAGGCAGCGCGGGATGCTGGCGACCTCCCCTTTAACTTCCGCCCTGCGAGCGGATGTCGGCCAACATCACGACCCGTGAAGCTGCTGCTGACAGCCGCTCGCGGGCCACAGGGCAATTTCCCCCATGGGGTGGAAAGGGGTCAGCGTGCGGCACTGAGGGGTTGCGTGGCAGCCCGGGGCCCTATCCGCGGGGCACACCGTTACTGTGACAGCGTCTCCGCAAATTCTCGGGCAATTTCCTGGGAGCCGGTAGCATCCCCTGCCCTGGTCGAAAAATGTCTTGCGCCCCATTCGTGCCCTCCAGCGGTGCTAACAGGCCTCTAAAAAGGGGCAATTTCACCCCCTTGGTCTTTTAACACCACGTGCTTTCTCTAGATCTGAAGTGTCACATTGGGAACCCATATGGGTTCTAGCTAAGCTTGTCCTTTTAGAGAATGTGTGAAATACATCTTGTTCATATGCTATTAATACATATTTCCTGATCCTTTGCTATACTGATGATTGCGTCATTACTGTTTTATTATTGACCCCGATCGTGCCCGATTTTCAAATGAAGATGAAGATTTGGGAGGACCAATATCCGGGCATGCTCTCCTGTGGCTCAATCTACCCCTCAGAAGTGCGCAAAAGACCTCAAGGCTGAAATTGCCCCCCTCATTAAGGTCCATTACTGCCACTTTACCGCCTCGATGTGGCAGTAAGGCCTCCCTTACCAGGTGCAGGTGGATGATGAGTTTCTGCCCCATGGGAAATTGCCCCGCGGGAGCAGAACTGCTGCCGCTCGGTGCCACCGACAGCTTTTCCCGGCAGGAAGCTGCCAGTGGCTGGGCGGCATGTCTGCCCTTATGGGGAGGGCGCACCGTGGCGGCCGCAATTTTATTTTAATTGTCGGCCGACTCTGAAGTTGGCCCAACAATGGCGGCCACAGGCAGCCCAGCACCCCCCGCTGGCCCGGTCGAAGCCCTCTCTGGCAGCTCAGTGCGTGACACTAAAATGGCTGCAGAGCTCGCAGCAGCCCTCCCTTTTACCTGACGGGGAGGGACATTGCTACGTGTCAGCGCGACGCAGCACATCCTCATCGTTCTGACGTGCTCAGTGTGGTGCTAATGGCACCGCCTGCCTGTCATCCCGCTCCTGACGCACTTCTGCCCCTCAGCCGCCCCAAACACTACCGCAACAAATTAAAACACAAAAGGTCAATTTCCCTCTAAACTCTGCCCTTCGAATTCAGGCGGAGGGCAAATTTGCCCCCCCCCCCCCCCACCGGCTGATGATTATTTCCAGCATTTTTCATATATTTATGTGTATATAGATATATATAATTACACACACAACAGAGTGGAGTATGTATTGAGAAGCTATGTGTAAGAATTATTTTAATGCATTGATAATACCTGTAGTTGCATGGTTTCTCATACATGAAAAGTGATATTCATAATAGAATTAAACATTACATAATGATGGAAATAACCACATTTACTGGGGAAGAGATTGTTGTGTAATATAAACAGATAATTTTTACCTGCAAACTTGTGATCTGTTTCAGGATCTGTTCATTATTTCATTCGTTCCCAAAGCAAAATCTAAAAATAGTGCACTTGTGCTTATTTTCTTGGAGGATAGGGAATTGTAGAAATGATAAATTATCTACATCTACAGAGCAGAGTTGTAGATTGCAGATTTGTTCAATCTAACCTTCAATTCAAAAAAAATGCTTGTTTGAAGCAACTTCTACAAGCTTTTCAAACTACAAAGGGAGGGAAACTCTGCCTGATTTTTCCAGCTTTGTCAATTTATCTATAGATCACGTAGGATTCTATGTCCAAAGAAATGTAGCTCGAGTTAAACACTGCACCATTATGGGCAGTCATTCCAAGAGTGCTGCCGTTGGTAACTTACGCATCTATCTTCGTTACTTTCACCACTGTGTCTCAAAATTATTTAACCCCCAAGTCACTCACAGACCACATGTAACAGGGTGTGATCCATCTGTATCATTTATCCAGCATGTATATGTCTATGCAGAATAGCTTATCTGAGGTAGATTTTTGACCTAAATCAGCTTGTATTGAGTGTATATGGCCAGATTAATGGTATTGCACTTATCTCTGCTCAGGCATAATCAATCTCGGGTCCCTTGGTCGGAGATTTTCTAAGATCAGTTTCAGTTGGCACTCTCAGGTGTTAATGTTTATTTAAGCTGTCATGCAAATATTTCCTGTTTTTGTGCTTCTCAGCAAAGGTGAGAAAGAAAATGTTTAATTGGGCAAAGGGCAGTTTTCCCTCCAATACCAGTCTGACATTAAGGGTGTCCTTCAAATGAAGTTACCAAAATATCTGGTATGGTAAATTCATATTTGCTTTCATGAATTTTAAAAAAGAGTAAAATTAACACCCAACAAACATATGTCCTTTAAAATTCAGGTTGGTCCAATGCATGGCATTGTTGGGTTGTCTTGGCAGGTGGGAGAATTGCAGATATCATTAATCATTTCTTTAAGGGTTACGAGTTGTACACGTTTCCACAGGGAACTGTAGATTGGAGTAGATTTAGTTCTTTTCACTTCTATGTAAAATTTATTTGCTCATATGCGCAGCTCAGTTGGCATTTTTTTATTATTAATTGTTCTGGGATGTGGGCATCACTGGCTAGGCCAGTATTTATTACCTATCCCTAATTGCCCTTGAGAAGGTGGTGGTGAGCCGCCTTCTTGAACCGCTGCAGTCTGTGTGGTGAAGGTGCTCCCACAATGCTGTTAGGGAGTTCCAGGATTTTGACCCAGAGACGATGAAGGAACAGCGATATATTTCCAAGTCAAGACGGTGTGTCACTTGGAGGGGAATGTGGAGGTGATGATGCTCCAATGCGCCTGCTGCCCTTGTCCTTTTAAGTGGTAGAGGTCGAGGGTTTGGGAGATGCTGCCGAAGAAGCCATGGCAAGTTGCTGCAGTGCATCTTGTAGATAGTACATACTGCAGCCACGGTGCGCCGGTGGTGGAGGAAGTGAGTGTTGAAGGTGGTAGATGAGCTGCCAATCAAGTGAACTGCTTTGTCCTGGATGGTGTCGAGCTTCTTGAGTGTTGTTGGAGCTGCACTCATCCAGGCAAGTGGAGAGTATTCCATCACACTCCTGACTTGTGCCTTGTAGATGGTGGAAAGGCTTTGGGGAGTCAGGAGGTGAGACACTCACCGCAGAATACCCAGCCTCTGACCTGCTCTTGTAGCCACAGTATTTATGTGGCTGGTCCAGTTAAGTTTCTGGTAAATGGTGACCCCCAGGATGTTGATGATGGAGGGTTCGGTGAAGGTAATGCCATTGAATATCAAGGGGAGGTGGTTAGATTCTTGCTTGTTGGAGATGGTCATTGCCTGGCACTTGTGTGGCACGAATGTCTGTTGCCACTTACAAGCCTGATTATCGCCAGGTCTTGTTGCATACGGGCATGGACTGCTTCTCTTTCTGAGGAGTTGCGAATGGAACTGAACACTGTGCAATCATCAGCAGAACATCCCCACTTCTGACCTTATGATGGAGGGAAGGTCATTGGTGAAACAGCTGAAGGTGGTTGGGCCCAGGACACTGCCCTGAGGAGCTCCTGCAGCGATATCCTGGGACTGTGATGATTGGCCTCCAACCACCACAACCGCCTTCCTTTGTGCTGGGTATGACTCCAGCCAATGCAGAGTTCTCCCCTGATTCCCATTGACTTTAATTTTATTAGGGCCCCTTGATGCCACACTCGATCAAATTCTGCCTTAATGCCAAGGGCATTCACTCTGACCTTACCTCTGGAATTCAGCTCTTTTGTCCATGTTTGGACCAAGGCTGTAATGAGGTCTGGAGCCAAGTAGTCCTCGTGGAACCCAAACTGAGCATTGGTGAGCAGGTTAGTGAGTAAGTGGTAAGTGCCACTTGATAGCATTGTCGACAATACCTTCCATCACTTTGCTGATGATTAAGAGTAGACTGATGGGGCAGTAATTGGTCAGATTGGATTTGCCCTGCTTTTTGTGGACAGGACATACCTGGGCAGTTTTCCACATTGACTGGTAGATGCCAGTGTTGCAGCTGTACTAGAACAGCTTGGCTAGAGACGCGGCTAGTTCTGGAGCACAAGACTTCAGCACAACAGCCGGGATGTTTTCGAGGGCCCTTTGCTGTATTCAGGGTGCTCAGACACTTCTTGGTATCATGTACCAGCCGTTCCTGTACATGGCATTCTATTTTAAAACCCATCTACAACCAACCAATCATTTGTGTTAACAATGCAAATGGCCATATAAGATAATGGTAAAGTCTATGGGTTAGAACCTTCACTTTTGAGCTTATCGCCCAAAAATGGGCATTATTTCCAGTGTGGGCGGTAAAAAAGGGTTTTCAGATCGCTGGCTTCTCGCCCATTCTCAAAACACCGAGTTTATATTTTTGAAAATGGGCGTTACCGCAAGCGATATCAAATGGGCGGTAGCGTTAAATTTTTCTGATCTTCTGCCGTAAAGTGTCGGCATGGCAACACTCGATTCCCACGATTCAGGAGGTCAAGGGTCATCATGACATGCGCAGAAAAGGAGACACAGAGAGAGAGAGCTCAGAGGGACTGAAAGCGTGTGTGGCTATGGTGTGTGCTTGTCTGGCTGTTGTGGGAGGCACGACGGAGATTCACCAGCAGCAAAAAGCCTGCTAAACACCAAGAACATAGTTGGCACTGAGGTTTTGTCCAACAAATAAGATATAACATGGAAGGGATGGAGGAGGCCCTGGAGCTGGTAGCCAGGAACACTGGTGGCAGAGGGCTCCCAGTGGTCCCGGAGCACGGCACTGCACCCCAAGGTGACGCACCCCATTGTCAACCACGAGAGCCAGCAGCAACATCTTGCTTCTGGCTCGGAGCACACTCCCACCTCGGGACCGTCCTCTCCCGTATCCATCCAAGCAGTGATTAAACCGTCACCCCCACCGCCCCCCCCAATGAAGCATCACCTGAGGACCTCCTCAGCCAGGTGGCTTGGAGTCAGGAGGGTAAGGGTAAAGGATAGAGGTGGGGAGAAGCGGGGGGGCAGAGGGGGGAAAAGGGTTGATTTGTACAGAAATACTCATTATTTCAGACTAATGTTCTTTAACAAAACCTTGCAGCACATTGGCTCAGATAGCTGCACCATTAACGCTGGTGATTCCTTAATATCAAAGGGTGTAATCACACTTAACTTCAATCAACTTAAACTTTAACTGTCACCAAGGTGATGCCCACCATTGATGGATGACCTGCATACCCAGCAGTGTGTCAGCCTTGTAAATAACACCAATGTTTTTTCAGGCAAAGCGATCATTGATGAGCTCCTGACGTAAGGCTCTTGCAGCTATCCTGCCATCATGGGCCTTTTCATGCAGTCTACAGGGGGGAGGGGGCATGGGTTCCGCATCAGCCTGATTGTCTGGCCCGATGTCAGCGTCTGCCTCCTCGTCATCCTCTTCCTCACTCGACGGGGAGTGTCGAGAGAGGCGGGAGTCAGCGAGAGGCAGCGGCCTATAAAGGCTCAGCAGTCGGGCAGTCCGGGGAGAGGGGCGGGGCTTGTACAGCTCCAGCTGGAAGAGAAAGCAAAAAAGAAGTAGAAAGAAATCAAAAGGTGACGTCACAGCCAAGGGGGTAAGTGATTGGCTGTTGATTGCTAAGTAGCTTTTCTTTTCCTTTCTTTTTTATATCAGTCAGTAACTTTTAACATTGTTGTTGCCAATTTAAGTATATCTAAGGGTTAAGTCATGGCAGGGGAGCTCGGGCACGTGATATGCTCCTCCTGTACCATGTGGGGACTCAGGAACACTTCCGGTGTCCCTGACGACTACATCTGCAGGAAATGTATCCGCCTCCAGCTCCTGACAGACCGCGTTGCGGAATTGGAGCTGAGGGTGGATTCACTCTGGAGCATCCACGATGCTGAGAACGACATGAGTAGCACGTGTAGCGAGTTAGTCTTACCGCAGGAGAAAGGTCCACAGCCAGATAGGGAATGGAAGACCAGCAGGAAGAGTAGTGCAAGGAAGGTAGTGCAGGGGTCCCCTGCGGTCATCCCCCTGCAAAACAGATACACCGCTTTGAGTGCTGTTGAGGGGGATGACTCATCAGGGGAGGGCAGCAGCAGCCAAGTTCATGGCACCGTGGCTGGCTCTGTTGCACAGGAGGGCAGGAAAAAGAGTGGGAGAGCGATAGTGATAGGGGATTCAATTGTGAGGGGAATAGATAGACGTTTCTGCGGCCGCAACCGAGACTCCAGGATGGTATGTTGCCTCCCTGGTGCAAGGGTCAAGGATGTCTCGGAGCGGGTGCAGGACATTCTAAAAAGGGAGGGAGAACAGCCAGTTGTCGTGGTGCACATTGGTACCAACGACATAGGTAAAAAAAAGGGATGAGGTCCTACAAAACGAATTTAAGGAGCTAGGAGCTAAATTAAAAAGTAGGACCTCAAAAGTAGTATTCTCGGGATTGCTACCAGTGCCACGTGCTAGTCAGAGTAGGAATCGCAGGATAGCGCAGATGAATACGTGGCTTGAGCAGTGGTGCAGCAGGGAGGGATTCAAATTCCTGGGGCATTGGAACTGGTTCTGGGGGAGGTGGGACCAGTATAAACCGGACGGTCTGCACCTGGGCAGGACCGGAACCAATGTCCTAGGGGGAGTGTTTGCTAGTGCTGTTGGGGAGGAGTTAAACTAATATGGCAGGAGTATGGGAACCAATGCAGGGAGACAGAGGGAAACAAAAAGGAGATAAAAGCAAAAGACAGAAAGGAGATGAGGAAAAGTGGAGGGCAGAGAAACCCAAGGCAAAGATCAAAAAGGGCCACTGTACAGCAAAGTTCTAAAAGGACACAGGGTGTTAAAAAAACAAGCCTGAAGGCTTTGTGTCTTAATGCAAGGAGTATCGTAATAAGGTGGACGAATTAACTGTGCAAATAGATATCAACAAATACGATGTGATTGGGATTACAGAGACGTGGCTCCAGGATGATCAGGGCTGGGAACTCAATATCCAGGGGTATTCAACATTCAGGAAGGATAGAATAAAAGGAAAAGGAGGTGGGGTAGCATTGTTGGTTAAGGAGGAGATTAATGCAACAGGACATTAGCTTGGATGATGTGGAATCTATATGGGTAGAGCTGCAGAACACCAAAGGGCAAAAAACGTTAGTGGGAGTTGTGTACAGACCTCCAAACAGTAGTAGTGATGTTGGGGAGGGCATCAAACAGGAAATTAGGGGTGCATGCAATAAATGTGCAGCAGTTATAATGGGTGACTTTAATATGCACATAGATTGGGCTAACCAAACTGGAAGCAATACGGTGGAGGAGGATTTCCTGGAGTGCATAAGGGATGGTTTTCTAGACCAATATGTCGAGGAACCAACTAGGGAGGAGGCCATCTTAGACTGGGTGTTGTGTAATGAGAGAGGATTAATTAGCAATCTCGTTGTGCGAGGCCCCTTGGGGAAGAGTGACCATAATATGGTGGAATTCTGCATTAGGATGGAGAATGAAACAGTTAATTCAGAGACCATGGTCCAGAACTTAAAGAAGGGTAACTTTGAAGGTATGAGGCGTGAATTGGCTAGGATAGATTGGCGAATGATACTTCAGGGGTTGACTGTGGATGGTCAATGGCAGACATTTAGAGACTGCATGGATGAACTACAACAATTGTACATTCCTGTCTGGCGTAAAAATAAAAAAGGGAAGGTGGCTCAACCGTGGCTATCAAGGGAAATCAGGAAGAGTATTAAAGCCAAGGAAGTGGCATACAAATTGGCCAGAAATAGCAGTGAACCCGGGGACTGGGAGAAATTTAGAAATCAGCAGAGGAGGACAAAGGGTTTGATTAGGGCAGGGAAAATGGAGTACGAGAAGAAGCTTGCAGGGAACATTAAGACGGATTGCAAAAGTTTCTATCGATATGTAAAGAGAAAAAGGTTCGTAAAGACAAACGTAGGTCCCCTGCAGTCAGAATCAGGGGAAGTCATAACGGGGAACAAAGAAATGGCGGACCAATTGAACAAGTACTTTGGTTCGGTATTCACTAAGGAAGACACAAACAACCTTCCGGATATAAAAGGGGTCAGAGGGTCTAGTAAGGAGGAGCAACTAAGGGAAATCCTTATTAGTCGGGAAATTGTGTTGGGGAAATTGATTGGATTGAAGCATAACAGTGTTACAGACATTACACAGTAAACAGGCATGCATACACAACAATACTCCCCCCATAGCATTTTTCATATCCTTATTGTCCTGCCCAGGGGAGGTGATCAGTGGTGGGCTATGGGGGGTTGTGGTGAGGGTTGTGTGGTTGCCAGGTGTGACCCCTGTGCTTGAGGCTGGCCTCGTACGTTTCCCCCCCCCCCTCACACACAGACCAAGTGGGTGTCACTGTTGTGGGATCCCTCAGGGAGGTAGCCACGGCAGCAGTGGGTGGTGTGTATAGACAGTGATGTGGGTAGTTGTGGGGTGGTGGGCAGGGCCACAAGACTGGGTGGGTTCCTTGTCCACCAATTGGGATGAGGGTCAGGTCATCCCAGGGTTTGCCAGGGAAGCTGGAGGGTATTGGCCTCATGCTCCTGGTGTTGGCCCTGGTGGCCAGGGACTGTAGGGCTGGTCTGGTGCAGGTTGCCATTGGTGATGGCTGGGCTGCCCATTGACCACTGTCCCTGTAGTGGGTCTGCTCCCACTGGCTATGTGTGTGTCCTGCAAGGGGCATCACATTCGTTCCAAAGGTCCAGGCTACATGGTCAGGTAGCCTGCTGGACCTGGGGGTCTCCCACAGGGGGATTCCATTGGCATCAGCATGGTCCCTGTAGGACCCAATGTCC
Source organism: Pristiophorus japonicus (assembly GCF_044704955.1). NCBI lineage: Eukaryota > Metazoa > Chordata > Chondrichthyes > Pristiophoridae > Pristiophorus > Pristiophorus japonicus. Next base: position 4,062,033 of record NC_091988.1, on the reverse strand, counting down.
TTTGGCAGTGTCTTACCGGTATACATGACACCTTGGCTCTGATCACACATAGTTGAGCCTGCATTATACATTCTAGCATTTGCATCACTTTTGGGTGTCCTGGTTTCAACAGACATGGTTACATTAGGCATTTCACATTCTCTATCATTATTGTTAAGCATAATAAACTTGTTCTTAACCTTACTGACACCTGCATTCATCTCATTAGTCACATTAGTTAAACCAGCATCACAATTCATTATTACAGTGCATACATTTTCATACTTGCACCCTTTAATCACATCTTTAGCTTTAAAGTCCATGTACTCAAATTGTTGAAACTTCCCCTTTAAATTTCTTTGGTTACCGGTCTCCTTTAAGGGAGCCTTCAAATCCGATTGGCTGCTCAGTATCACGTGATGCTTTTCAAATGCTCCTCGTGGCATGGCCGTGGCCATTTTGATTACAAGTGTTTCTCCTTGTGCTGCTGGTGCTGCAGCCATTTCCTGGCTTTCCTGCAGGTGGGCTGTGGTGGTCTTTACTTCCACAGGGCCACTTCGCCTGATGTGGACCCGGTTCATCCACCTCCTGCCCAGCAGCGTGGGACCGTCACCGGCTACAATCCACAGGGGGAGTTTGTTCAACACACCGCCCTGGGAGATCTGGACGTCTACACTGCCAACGATTTGGATTTTACCTTTGGTATAGGTGCGCAGCTTTGAGACAGTTTTGGTCGAATGGCAGGATTCATCCAAATTTTTTCAAAGGTCATTTGGCTCATCACAGACTGGCTCGCCCCTGTGTTGATCTCCATGAAAACTGGGATCCCATCGATGTCCACTTCCATCATCCACGGAGAATTTCCAGTGAAGCAGGTAAAGATTCCATACTCTTCTTCCAGGGTTTGAGCAACTTCCTCTTCATCTGTGTTGGAGCCCCGGTGATCAGCCAACTCATCAGAGACGCGGTGAGTACAGCCTTTTCTGCACATTCTCTGAAGGTGCCCTTTCTCTTTGCATGCATAGTCTTTGGAGTTACACTGGTGAGCCTGTGGTTTCCTCCACAGCACCAGCACGGGGCCATCCGGTTTGCCCCATGTGGCGAACTCAGGGGTGCGGGACTCGGGGCAGCATTTCTGCCTTTAGAAGTATCCATGCGGTGCACTGCGCTCGCCGGTTTAGAGTCCTGGGTCAGTATTCGCTGGAGTCGCTGGCCGAAACCATGTAGGCCTGGCTCACTTGAATTGCTTTCTGCAGGGTGACCGTGATGTCAGCCGAGAGCAATTTGTGTAGGAGGCCTTCGTGGCCGATTCCGCTGACAAATATGTCCCTTAGTGCTTCATTGGCTACCCTCCACTCGATAGGAACTGATCCAGAGTCAATGGAATGTTGGAATATGACTGTCAATGCATCCGCTATTTCCAAGGCCACCTCCTTAAGTTCTCTGGGATGCAGTTCATCAGGCCCTGCGGATTTATCAGTGCATTGGGAATGTCATGTATGTAACTTTCATGTAACAATACTGCAACACTGTACATACATTGACCACAGAGGGTGAACTTGTGGGAGACACTCCTCACCTGTTCATCCAGGTATATAAAGGGAGATCCCATGCAGGGTCATCACTTCTTGGTACTGTGAATAAAGGTGCAGGTCACAGAGTGACCTTGTCCATAGAATGTGCCTCATGTGGATTTGTGGTATTATTTAAGGACTTTACAGTGGCGACGAGAAACGGGAATCAACGACTCACGAGAATGGCCACCGGTAGCACAAAGGAACTGTACTGTGTTGGTGAGAACTGGGACGATTTCATTGAGAGGCTCCAGCAGAGTTTTGTCACGAAGGACTGGCTGGGAGATGCAGCGGCCGACAAGCGAAGGGCTCATCTACTGACCAGCTGTGGATCTAAGACTTACGCGCTCATGAAAGACCTGCTCGCACCCGAGAAGCCGGCGGATGAAACCTTTGAAGAGCTCAGCAAGTTAATCAGTGGGCACCTCAAACCAGCGAACAGTATACACATGGTCCGACACAGAATTTATACCCACCGACGACGGGAAGGACAAAGCATACCGGACTTCATTGCGGACCTCCGTCGCTTGGCCAGCCTCTGTAAGTTCACAGACGCCTACAGGGGGGAGATGTTAAGGGATTTCTTTATTGAGGGCATCGGTCATGGTGGGATTTTCAGAAAGTTAATCGAGACCAAAGACTTGACCTTGGAAGTGGCGGCGTTGCTGGCTCAGACTTTTATGGCGGGGGAGGAGGAAACCAAGATAATATATGCGCGCAATTCTGACTCCAACGTGGCGATGGATCAGGGGGTCAATATCATAAACGCGACTCAGAGCCCCGCAGGCAGGCAAGAGCAGTTCAACACACCCCAGGCAGCAATAGACCCCAGAACAGGTTTTCAACACAGACAATGGCAGGCTGAATGGACATTTACACCATCCCAGTGGACAATGCGTTCTGGGATGGGGCCATTGACATCCACTAACAGGATGCTCAAGAGCAATCAAAGGGACAATCAGCAAGGAATGCCTGGTATCAGCTCTTTTGTTCACAACAATGGGAATCTCAGTTCATGCTGGAGGTGTGGGGGCAGACATGCTGTCAGGACTTGTAGGTTTCAACAGTTCGCCTGCAGAAATTGTAACCTCACTGGCCATTTAGCCAGAATGTGCAGGAAGCCTGCGACCAGGCTAATTTATGAGGTGGATGGACCAGAAGAGGGGTCTGTGAGGCAGGATGATGCGTGGGGCAAATCAATGGATGCTGAAGTTCAGCGGGTTCATGTAGCAAATATTCACGGCTCATTTCCAAAACACCACCAATGATGATGAAGGTCCTATTAAACGGCATCCCTGTACGCATAGAGCTAGACACGGGGGCCAGCCAGTCACTCATGAGCGCTCAACAATTCGAAAAGCTGTGGCCACTCAAAGCCAGCAGACCCAAACTAGAACACATTGAGACTCAACTAAGGACATACACTAAATAAATCATTCCAGTGCTAGGCAGTGCAATGTTGGCGGTCACACACGATGGATCAGTGAACCGGCTGCCGCTCTGGTTTGTCCCAGGCAATGGCCCCGCACTGTTGGGGAGGAGCTGGTTAGCTGAGATGAACTGGTAATGGGGGGATGTGCACGCAGTGTCACCTGTGGAGCGAAGTTCATGCTCACAGGTCCTACAGCAATTTGAGTCGCTATTCCAACCTGGCGTCGGGACGTTCAAAGGTACCAAGGTAGTGATTCGCAGCACCCCGTACACCAGACCAGTGCACCACAAAGCCAGTGCTCTGCCGTATGTGATGCGGGAGAAAATTGAAAGCGAATTGGACCGTTTGCTGAGAGAGGGCATCATCTCGCTCGTTGAATTCAGCGACTGTCGAGTCCCATTGTTCCCGTCCTAAAAGCGGATGGCTCGGTCAAGATCTGTGGCGACTACAAGGCCACTATCAACTGGGTGTCCCTACAAGACCAATACCCGCTTCCGAGAGCGGAGGATCTTTTTGCCACGCTGGCAGGCGGCAAGCTGTTCACCAAGTTGGACATCACTTCAGCCTACTTAACCCAAGAACTGGCCGATGAATCCAAACTACTGACCACCATCACCACGCACAAGGGACTGTTTGTTTACAACAGGTGCCCATTTGGCATTCGATCAGCGGCCGCGATCTTTCAAAGAAACATGGAAAGCCTGCTCAAATCCATTCCTGGAATGATCGTAATCCAGGACGATATCCTCATCACGGGTCGGGACACCGAGGAACACCTCCACAACCTGGAAGAGGTGCTACGCCAACTGGACCGGGTAGGCCTGCAACTCAAGAAACCTAAGTGTGTGTTTTTGGCTCCCGAAGTCGAGTTTCTGGGCAAGAGGATTGCTGCAAATGGGATTCGGCCCACCGAATCCAAAACAGAGGCGATTCGACGAGCACCCAGGCCCTGCAACACATCGGAGTTGCGTTCATTTCTGGGACTCTTGAACTATTTCGGGAACTTTCTGCCGAACTGAAGCACATTGTTGGAGCTGTTACACGGGATCCTGCGTAAGGGTTGCGATTGGTTTTGGGGGGACTGTCAAGAATAGGCTTTCAATCGGGCGCGTAACTTACTCTGTTCAAATAAGTTGTTGACCCTGTACAACCCCTGTAAGAAATTGGTTCTGACATGTGATGCATCGTCCTATGGGGTTGGGTGTGTGTTGCAGCAGGGCAATGCTGTGGGTCAACTCCAACCTGTGGCTTATGCCTCCACGTCGCTCTCTCAAGCAGAACGTGGATATGGGATTGAAACATAGAAACATAGAAAATAGGTGCAGGAGTAGGCCATTCGGCCCTTCGAGCCTGCACCGCCATTCAATGAGTTCATGGCTGAACATGCAACTTCAGTACCCCATTCCTGCTTTCTCGCCATACCCCTTGATCCCCCTAGTAGTAAGGACTACATTTAACTCCTTTTTGAATATATTTAGTGAATTGGCCTCAACAACTTTCTGTGGTAGAGAATTCCACAGGTTCACCACTCTCTGGGTGAAGAAGTTTCTCCTCATCTCGGTCCTAAATGGCTTACCCCTTATCCTTAGACTGTGACCCCTGGTTCTGGACTTCCCCAACATTGGGAACATTCTTCCTGCATCTAACCTGTCTAAACCCGTCAGAATTTTAAATGTTTCTATGCGATCCCCTCTCATTCTTCTGAACTCCAGTGAATACAAGCCCAGTTGATCCAGTCTTTCTTGATATGTCAGTCCCGCCATCCCGGGAATCAGTCTGGTGAACCTTCGCTGCACTCCCTCAATAGCAAGAATGTCCTTTCTCAAGTTAGGAGACCAAAACTGTACACAATACTCCAGGTGTGGCCTCACCAAGGCCCTGTACAACTCCCTGAGAAGGAAGCACTAGCATGTGTCTACGGGGTGAAAAAGATGCACCAGTAACTTTTTGGCAGGAGGTTCGAATTAGAAACAGACCACAAGCCGTTAACATCCCTGTTGTCAGACAGCAAGGCTATCAATGCCAATGCGTCAGTTCGCATACAACGATGGGCTCTCACACTGGCTGCTGATGACGACACCATCCGGCACAGGCCCGGCACTGAAAACTGCGCTGATGCGCTCAGCAGGCTTCCACTGGCCACCACTGAGGGGGCAGCGGAGCAAAGCGTCGAGATGGTCATGGCTGTCGATGCCTTTGACAGTGCAGGCTCCCTGATCACAGCCCACCAGATCAAAATCTGGACCAAGAGATTTCCTCCTATCTCTGATTAAGAAATGTGTCCTGACTGGGGATTGGGCGCCCGCACACGGAGCATGCCCTGAGGAGGTCAGACCGTTTCACAGGCGGATGGATGAGTTCTCCATCCAAGCCGACTGCCTACTATGGGGCAGCCGGGTAGTCATGCCCCAGAGGGGCAGGGAAGCTTTCATCAGGGAACTCCACAGCGAGCACCCAGGCATTGTGCTGATGAAGGCCATTGCCCGGTCACATGTTTGGTGGCAGGAATTGATTCAGACCTGGAACACTGTGTTCGCGGATGCACGACGTGTGCTCAGCTGGGAAATGCCCCCAGGGAGACCCCGCTCAGCCCGTGACCCTGACCCACCAGGCCATGGTCACGCATTCACGTAGACTACGCGGGCCCGTTCATGGGGAAAATGTTTCTCATCGTGGTTGATGCGTACTCGAAATGGATCGAGTGCATCATTTTATATTCGTGCACGACATCCACCACCGTGGAGAGTCTACGTGCGGTCTTTGCGACCCACGGTTTGACGGACATTCTTGTTAGCGATAATGGCCCATGTTTCACAAGCTATGAATTCCGGGAGTTCATATCGGGTAATGGCATCAACCATGTCAGGACAGCACCGTTCAAGCTGGCATCCAATGGCCAGATGGAATGTGCGGTCCAAATCATAAAACAAGGCATGCTCCGGATTCAAGGTCCCTCCCTTCAATGTTGCCTATCGCGCCTCCTGCTGGCCTATAGGTCCCGACCGCACTCGCTCACGTGGGTCCCGCCGGCGGTGCTCCTTATGAAACGTATACTCAAAGCTCGGCTGTCCCTCATTCACCCTGTCTTGTCCGACATTGTTGAAGGCAAGCGCCAGTCCCAAAATGAGTACCATGACCGTAATTCAAGGGGTAGATGTATAGAAATTGGTGACCCCGTATTTGTACTCAATCACGCTTTGGGGCCCAAATGGCTTGAAGGTACTGTAATAGACAAAGAGGGGAATAGGGTCATTGAGATTAAACTTAACAATGGGCAGATATGCCACTTGCATCTGGACCAAGTAAAAAAAAGGTTCAGCATGGACTCTGAGGAACCTGAAGAAGATCATGAGATGATATTCACACTGCCGCCAGTGAACGAGCAACAAGAACATTCAGCAGCATGCACAGTCCCGGCGGTCAGCCCGGACAGGCCGGAATCACCACAGGTGACAGACACGCAGACCAAGGCTCAACAACCAGAGCCCCAACTGCAGCGCTCCACGAGGGAGCATAGACCACCTGAAAGACTTAACCTGTGATCCCAATAAGACGTTGGGCGGGGGCGGGGGGGGGGTGGGGTGGGGGGCGGGGAGGTGATGTCATGTATGTAACCTTCATGTAACAACACTGCAATACTGTTTATACTTGAGAAATGCACACCTTGACCACAGGGGGTGAACTTGTGGGAGACACTCCTCACCTGGTCACCCAGGTATATAAAGGGAGGTCCCACGCAGGGTCATCACTTCTTGGTCCTGTGAATAAAGGTTCAGGTCACAGAGTGACCTTGTCCATAGAACGTGCCTCGTGTGGATTTGTGGTATTGTGTAAGGACTTTACAGGGAAAGCAAAGGATTGCAAATCATGTTCCCCACACTGTTGCAGTATCTTTCTTCGGGCATTACTGGTGGCAATGGAATCAGGAAACAGCACCACACCCAGTTGACAGTCACGTCCAACACAGAGATTTCTGTGGGTATTGTCTCTTTAAAATATCACATATATCTTTTTGATTTAAATCATAAACACAATTGGCAGAAAAGATAAATTTAGCACAGAATAAAACAAATACTGCTGCTTTCTAACAGAGTGCAACCCCTACACCAAATGGGTGAAAATATTTCCCATTTTAAAGATAAAGTTATCTCGAGAGTGCAATATACATATATGTACAACACACAGAGACTGCAGTTTTCAGCTATTTTGATAAACTATTGCCTCTCAGGTTATAGAAATGACCTCAAGTGTGTAGTCATGTCCTGAGGTTTGAACATTATTACCCCAATTTCAATCACTTCACCAACTTTCAAGTCAATCCACCACTGTATTTGATCGCAGGACTTATATATTATAAAATGAATGGTATTTCTACAGCTGGCATATCATTTTAACGGGCTACACTATGGAATTGAATATTTCATGCACCTGACCACTGTAGAATAAAATAATATTTTGCACAGTTAGAAGCCAAATTAAAATGAAACAAAACATACATGGCACAAATTTATCACGCATCTTTCCATCTGCAGTATTTCTGATGCATTTCCAGCAGGCTTTGGGCTATTGGTATAAAATAAAACTACTGTATAATACTACATAAATAAATCCAAACTTAAGTAATCTGGATCCATCAGAAATCTACACACTCTGTCTTCAAACAAAAACAGAGATATGTACACAATGGCCCAGATCTTGCTGGAGCGGGGCACCTTGCAGCATATGCCGTCAGTTAGACTTTTTCTTGCACTCTTCAGCTCCAAATCTTTTCATGCCATAACTTACTAGAAGTGTGAGTTGATGATGGCGTGGCAAGGGCAATGGGACATCTGGGACCCGAGTGATCGGTGCAACCAACAGTGCATCTCTTTAACCAATAAAATTTAAGGATTGAGAAAGAAACAGGAAAGATGGGGAACGCGGGTGAATTAGAGTCAAATTAGGTACAGAAAGAGAAATAATGAGGGGGAAGGAAAGAGACAAAAAGGAAAAGGCAAGAAAAAAACTGAAATTACTTTTCAAATTTCTAAAAAGAATTTACTTCATGCAGTTTGCATTGTTTCCTTTCTGGGCGAGAGTGGTTGTCATTACATTAACATTATCACGTCATTAAAAGGGTACTTACGCTCTTAATCACCTGCCTTAACTTTCTGTGGCGAGTTTAATGGGCAATTAATGTCCAAATCCTTAACAATAACGCGGAGGCTAAGGGCGAGATGCCATTTGTGTGAAGCAAGTGGCGGAACAACATAAGTTGACCAGCAAGGTCTGGAGAGTCACAAACACATGGCCTATCTCTGAATCCCCTGAACTTGCTGGCCGATTTGCATATGAATCACAGGGTTTGTTGTTAACATGCCGTTATGTTTCAAGCAAGATTCAACCCATTAATGAAAACCCCAAAATCCTTTTGAATTGTAGGGCCATCTTAACCAGAGTCATTGTAAATCACAAATATGGCAATTTGTTTATCATTTAAAGCTAGATGCTACACAGCAAACTCAACAGTTAAATTATTGTAATGCATATTTGGAGCATCTGACAGAGAGACAGGGAAAGTGAGTGAGAGTAATAGAGATACTCGAATTGGGAGTTAAACACTGACGGGTGCCTTTACCCATTGAGGGAGTCTCACTGAGGGAGTCTCACTGAGGGACACCTTCTGTTGAATTTGTGAGCCTTACTTTCTGGAGTGCGTTGGTGCGTGATAGGTTGTTGATCCAGTGAAGTTTTATACCTGTGGGCTGACAGTTGGTCAATTAGATCATATAATATTTAGGAACCGACTGTAATAATTGTTTGATCTATCCAATACATGGCACCTGGGTAATGTCCTTAGCTTAGAACCAAGATATACATCTTCTAATCTCTGCCATTTCTATGTAACCCAAATTCCCTGTGTAGCCATTTGCATGTCCATTTCAGCTGCTGCTCAAGCATATTATTTCTATCTCCTTTGATTTGCTCTCACTTCCTCTTCCCATCACCCAATCACGCCTCCTGTAATTTCATTCCGATTGGATACTTTGTCTCCCCATCCCTATCTATCTGTCTATCTGTCTTTCTGCTCTCCTGCCACTGTTCCAGGCTTGAATCATAGAAACATAGAAAATAGAAACATAGAAACATAGAAAATAGGTGCAGGAGTAGGCCATTCGGCCCTTCTAACCTGCACCGCCATTCAATAAGATCATGGCTGATCATTCCCTCAGTAACCCTTTCCTGCTTTCTGCTTTCTCCACATAACCTTTGATCCCCTTAGCCGTAAGAGCGATATCTAACTCCCTCTTGAATATAACCAATGAACTCTCTGCGGCAGGGAATTCCACAGGTTAACAATTCCACAGGTTAGGTGAGTGGGCAAATGCATTGCAAATGCAGTATAATGTGGATAAATATGAGGTTATCCACTTTGTGGGCAAAAACACGAAGGCAGAATGTTATCTGAATGGCGGAAGATTAGGAAAAGGGGAGTTGCAACGAGACCTGAGTGTCATGGTTCATCAGTCATTGAAGGTTGGCATGCAGGTACAACAGGCGGTGAAGAAGGCAAATGGTATGTTGGCCTTCATAGCTAGGGGATTTGAGTATTTGAAGTTTCTCCTCATCTCAGTCCTAAATGGCCTACCCCTTATCCTAAGACTGTGTCCCCTGGTTCTGGACTTCCCCAACATCGAGAACATTCTTCCCGCATCTAACCTGTCCAGTCCCATCAGAATCTTATACGTTTCTATGAGATCCCCTCTCATCCTTCTAAATTCCAGAGAATAAAGGCCCCGTTGATCCAGTCTCTCCTCATTTGACAGTCCAGCCATCCCTGGAATTAATCTGGTGAACCTTCGCTGCAAGAACGTCCTTCCTCAGATTAGGAGACCAAAACTGAACACAATATTCCAGGTGAGGCCTCACCAAGGCTCTGTACAACTGCAGTAAGACCTCCCTGCTCCAATACTCAAATCCCCTAGCTATGAAGGCCAACATACCATTTGCCTTCTTCACCGCCTGTTGTACCTGCATGCCAACCTTCAATGGCTGATGAACCATGACACCCAGGTCTCGTTGCAACTCCCCTTTTCCTAATCTGCCGCCATTCAGATAACATTCTGCCTTCGTGTTTTTGCCCACAAAGTGGATAACCTCATATTTATCCACATTATACTGCATTTGCAATGCATTTGCCCACTCACCTAACCTGTCCAAGTCATTCTGCAACCTCTTAGCGTCCCCTTCACAGCTCACACCTCCACCCAGTTTAGAAACATAGAAACATAGAAAATAGGTGCAGGAGTAGGCCATTCAGCCCCTCAAGCCTGCACCGCCATTCAATAAGGTCAGGGCTGATCATTCCTTCAGTGCCCCTTTCCTGCTTTCTCTCCATACCCCTTGATCCCCTTAACCGTAAGGGCCATATCTAACTCCCTCTTGAATATATCCAGTGAACAACTCTCTGCGGCAGGTTAACAACTCTCTGAGTGAAGAAGTTTCTTCTCATCTCAATCCTAAATGGCCTACCCCTTATCCTTAGACTGTGTCCCCGGGTTCTGGCCTTCCCCAACATCGGGAACATTCTTCCCGCATCTATCCTGTCCAGTCCCGTCAGAATCTTATATGTTTCTATGAGATCCCCTCGCATCCTTCTAAACTCCAGTGAATAAAGGCCCAGTTGATCCAGTCTCTCCTCATATGTCAGCCCAGCCATCCCTGGAATCAGTCTGGTGAACCTTCGCTGCACTCCCTCAATAGCAAGAACGTCCTTCCTCAGATTAGGAGACCAAAACTGAACACAATATTCCAGGTGAGGCCTCACTAAGGCCCTGTTCAACTGCATTAAGTCCTCCCTGCTTCTATCTTCAAATCCCCTAGCTATGAAGGCCAACATACCATTTGCCTTCTTTACCGCCTGCTGTACCTGCGTATCCACTTTCAATGACTGATGAACCATGACATCCAGATCATATTGCACCTCCCCTTTTCCTAGTCTGCCGCCATTCAGATAATATTCTGCCTTTGTGTTTTTGCCCCCAAAATGGATAACCTCACATTTATCCACATTATACTGCATCTGCCATGTATTTGCTCACTCACCTAACCAGTCAAAGTCACCCTGTAGCCTCTGAGCGTCCTCCTCACAGCTCACACTGCCACCCAGTTTAGTGTCATCCGCAAACTTGGAGATATTACACTCAATTCCTTCATCTAAATCGTTAACGTACATTGTAAAGAGCTGGGGTCCCAGCACTGAGCCCTGCGACACTCCACTAGTCACTGCCTGCCATTCTGAAAAGGACCCGTTTATCCCGACTCTCTGCTTCCTGTCTGCCAACCAGTTCTCTATCCACGTCAGTACATTACCTCCAATATCATGGCTTTGACTTTGCACACCAATCTCTTGTGCGGGACCTTGTCAAAAGCCTTTTGAAAGTCCAAATACACCACATCCACTGGTTCTCCCTTGTCCACTCTGCTAGTTACATCCTCAAAAAATTCCAGAAGATTCATCAAGCATGATTTCCCTTTCATAAATCCATGCTGACTTGGACCGATCCTGTCACTGCTTTCCAAATGCACTGCTATTTCATCCTTAATGATTGATTCCAACATTTTCCCCACTACTGATGTCAGGCTAACCGGTCTATAATTACCCGTTTTCTCTCTCCCTCCTTTTTTAAAAAGTGGTGTTACATTAGCTACCCTCCAGTCCATAGGAACTGATCCAGAGTCGATAGACTGTTGGAAAATGATCACCAATGCATCCACTATTTCTAGGGCCACTTCCTTAAGTACTGTGGGATGCAGACTATAAGGCCCCGGGGATTTATCAGCCTTCAATCCCATCAATTTCCCTAACACAATTTCCCGCCTAATAAGGATATCCTTCAGTTCCTCCTTCTCACTAGACCCACTGTCCCCTAGCACATTCGGAAGGTTATTCATGTCTTCCTTCATGAAGACAGAACTGAAGTATTTGTTCAATTGGTCTGCCATTTCTTTGTTCCCCATTATAACTTCACCTGAATCTGACTGCAAGGGACCTACATTTGCCTTCACTAATCTTTTTCTCTTCGCATATTTACAGAAGCTTTTGCAGTCAGTTTTTATGTTCTCTGCAAGCTTCCTCTCGTACTCTATTTTCCCCCTCTTAATTAAACCCTTAGTCCTCCTCTGTTGAATTCTAAACTTCTCCCAGTCCTCAGGATTGTCACTTTATCTAGCCAATTTATATGTCTCTTCCTTGGTTTTAACACTATCCTTAATTTCCCTTGTTAGCCACGATTGGGCCACCTTCCCCGTTTTATTTTTTACTCCAGACAGGGATGTATAATTGTTGAAGTTCATCCATATGATCTTTAAATGTTTGCCATTGCTTATCCACCGTCAACCCTTTAAGTATCCTTTGCCAGTCAATTCTAGCCAATTCACGCCTCATACCGTCGAAGTTACCTTTCCTTAAGTTCAGGACCCTAGTTTCCGAATTAACTGTGTCACTCTCCATCTTAATAAAGAAATCTACCATATTATGGTCACTCTTCCCCAAGGGGCCTTGCACAACAAGATTGCTAATTAGTCCCTTCTCATTACACATCACCCAGTCTAGGATGGCCAGCTCTCTAGTTGGCTCCTCGACATATTGGTCGAGAAAACCGTCCCTAATACACTCCAGGAAATCCTCCTCCACCGCATTACTACCAGTTTGGTTCGCCCAATCAATATGTTGATTAAAGTCGCCCATGATAACTGCTGTACCTTTATTGCACACATCCCTTATTTCTTGTTTGATGCTGTCCCCAACCTCACTACTACTGTTTGGTGGTCTATACACAACTCCCACTGGTGTTTTCTGCCCTTTGGTATTCCGCAGCTCCACCCATACAGATTCCACATCATCCAGGCTAATGTCCCTCCTTACTATTGCATTAATTTCCTCCTTAACCAGCAATGCCACCCCACCTCCTTTTCCTCTCTGTCTATCCTTCCTAAATGTTGAATACCCCTGGATGTTGAGTTCCCAGCCTTGGTCACCCTGGAGCCATGTCTCCATAATGCCAATTACATCATATCCATTAACTGCTGTCTGCGCAGTTAATTCGTCCACCTTATTCCGAATACTCCTCGCATTGAGGCACAGAGTCTTCAGGCTTGTCTTTTTAACACATTTTGCCCCTTTCGAATTTTACTGTAATGTGGCCCTTTTTGTTTTTTGCCTTGGGTTTCTCTGCCCTCCACTTTTACTATTCTCCTTTCTTTTGCTTCTGCCTCCATTCTACTTCCCTCTGTCTCCCTGCATAGGTTCCCATCCCCCTGCCATATTAGTTTAACTCCTCCCCAACAGCACTAGCAAACACTCCCTCTCGGACATTGGTTCCAGTTCTGCCCAGGTGCAGACCGTCCGGTTTGTACTGGTCCCACCTCCCCCAGAACCGGTTCCAATGTCCCAGGAATTTGAATCCCTCCCTATTGCACCATTCCTCAAGCCACGTATTCATATGAGCTATCCTGCGAATCCATACTCTGACTAGCATGTGGCACTGGTAGCAACCCTGAGATTACTACTTATGAGGTCCTGCTTTTTAATTTAGCTCCTAGCTCCCTAAGTTCGTCTCGTAGGACCTCATCCCATTTTTTACCTATATCGTTGGTAGCTATGTGCACCACGACAACTGGCTGTTCACCCTCCCTTTTCAGAATGTCCTGCACTCGCTCCAAGACATCCTTGACCCTTGCACCAGGGAGGCAACATACCATCCTGGAGTCTAGGTTGCGGCCGCAGAAACGCCTATCTATTCCCTTACAATCGAATCCCCTATCACTATAGCTCTCCCACTCTTTTTCCTACCCTCCTGTGCAGCAGAGCCAGCCACGGTGCTATGAACTTGGCTGCTGCTGCCCTCCCCTGATGAGTCATCCCCCTCAACAGTACCTAAAGCAGTGTCTCTGTTTTGCAGGGGGATGACCGCAGAGGACCCCTGCACCAACTTCCTTCCACTGCTCTTCCTCTTACTATCTGGCTGTGTACCCTTTCCCTGCGGTGAGACCAACTCGCTAAACGTGCTACTCAAGTCATTCTCAGCATCGTGCATGCTCCAGAGTGAATCCACCCGCAGCTCCAGTGCCACAATGCGGACCGTCAGGAGCTGGAGGTGGACACACTTCCTGCACACGTAGTCTTCAGGGACACCGGAGGCGTCCCTGACTTCCCACATGATACAGGAGGAGCATAACACGTGTCCGAGCTCTTCTGCCATGTCTTAACCCTTAGATTAACTTAAATTGGCAACAACAATGCTAAAGGTTACTTACTGATATAGAAAAGAAAAAGAAAAACTACTCACCAATCACCAGCCAATCACTTACCCCCTTGGCGTGACATCACCTTTCGATTTCTTTCTACTTCTTTTTCCCTCCCTGCTGCAGCTGCACCGGTAGGCCTCCGACCTCCGACCTCCCGGACTCCCTGCTGCTCGCACTCTCGCCTCTCCGACGTGTTGGGCCTTTTGTTGGCCTCCGACTCCCCGGACTCCCTGCTGCTTGCACCAGGGAATCCGCCTTCGCTAACCCACAGCTACCTTCTGTGCCACTCTTAACATTTTCCGAAGGGCTCATCAAGGCAGCAGCCACTGCCTCCTCATGGGCAGAAACCAAACTGTCCCAGCATCCTCTTTTGCTGATCTTCCTGCCCAGTGCATTCATTAGGGCCTAATTTAGTCAACCTCCTTCACGTCCTGTTCACCCCATCCACCACTGCTGCCTTGGACTCATCCAATGTACCTTCAATCACACCTCTCTGCACTTCCCTCCAGAATGTCCATTTATTTGCGAACAAGGCCCTTTCCATTCATAACTTTATAGTGGATGATTACATCGACACTTGGCTTTGACTGAAACTTGGCTCATGGGTGGTGGCATCCCACTCTAGGAACTTGAGCACATAAATCTAGGCTGACACTCCGGTGCAGTACTGAGGGAGTGTTGCACTATTGGAGGTACCATCTTTCGGATAAGACATTAAACTGAGGCCCTGTCTGCTCTCTCAGGTGGATTTAAAAGATTCCATTTCGAAGAAGAGCAGGGGAGTTATCCCTGGTGTCCTGGGGCCAATATTTATCCCTCAATCAACATAACAAAAACAAATTATCTGGTCATTATCACATTGCTGTTTGTGGGAGCTTGCTGTGCGCAAATTGGCTGCCGCGTTTCCCATATTACAACAGTGACTACACTTCAAAAAGTACTTCATTCTCTGTAAAGGGTTTTGAGTTGTTTGGTGGTCGTAAAAAGCGCTATTTAAATGCAAGTCTTTCTTTATTTACTAAAGCTTCGTAACCGAGCTATAATTTCCGTCTTCCCTGTCCAAACTGCTGTAGTGAGAGTTGGCCCTTATCACCAAATTACAATTTGGCATCTCCTCTACTCCTCTGCTATTTATTTTTCTTTTAAATTCCTCACCCTGTTCCATCTCTCTCATCCCTCCTTTAAAATCGTAGTTGTCTACTGTCAGCTACAATCTCCACCCTGAGAGTCTCAGGTATCCTGTCTCATTTCTTCCATTAGCCTCTGCACTGAGGGACTCCTCGTCCTCATTGATTTCAATTTTGATTGTAGCTCCCCTTGTCCTCTCCCCTCTAATTCACTGCCCTCCATAAATATCTACATCCACTTAAATTCCCCTGTCCATATTCATTGCTGCTGACTCAATCTCCCAAAGCCCCTCTCCTCCCATAGTCCCAATTGCAGATAAGGCCATCTCTGAACATTTTATTCCTCAACATCCACATTCCCCTATCCCCTTCCAATTCTAGTTCCCTCTATATCCAACACTTCCCCCAACTTACTTGAAACTGCCCTTTCTAAATCCCAACTACCTAGTCTTTGCCCCTCAATTCGTCACAATATTTTTGCAACCTTTGTCCCCAGCAAGACCATATCTCTCTTTTATCCAAGTTGTTCCCCCTGATATGGCCACCGTTTTTGCTTCCTCAAGTTAAAGGAGTGCATATTTGAGCATATCTGGTTTAGTTATCTATCACCAGATTTGACTGAACCATATCATGTGCCATTGGGCCTTCCTTTGCCAAAGCCATGCACTACTGCAGGATTATCCTGGAGGGAAAAGATAACACTAACTTATTTTCTCTGCTACCAACTGTCTCCCTAAATCCCTCTCCCCTCCTCCCTCATCTCTCAGCAAGTGCAAGGAATTCATGAACTTCTTTATCACTAAGATTGGGACTAAAGCTCCCTTTGCTGATTCCTCGACCCTTTCCTCTTGCCAACCAAGCCAAGTACCCCAAGGCTCCCTAGCTCTGAACCTGCCTCTCTAGTTTCTCTCCCTTTCTCCCCCATGCCCTCTCCATGCTCAACTTGTCCATGAACTAACTCCTGCACTCGATTCCATTCCCACTCAACTACTGACCACCCAACTTTCTTTCCTGGCCCCATGCTAATGGACTTTGTAAATGGTTTCCTCTCCCTAAGTACCATCCCTCTCACTTTCAAAACTGCCATCATTACCCCCTCCTCAAAATATCCACCCATGACCCCTCTATCCTTGCAAATTGCCACGCCATCTCTAATCTTCCTTTACTCTCCAAAAGGTCTAGAATGTGTTGTTATCTTCCAAATCCTTACAAGGCCATCAGGAAATGGGCCTACCTGGCCAGGAACCGGGATATCCATGTCCCAGCCTAAGTTACAGCCTTCCCACTGGAGTTACAGTGGGAATGCACAGTCTTTCAGCCTCTATATTTCCAACCACAAATCCAAACTACTTTAAAGTTGAACCACGGATTCCATTGGTGGTTCTGATGTACAATACTTCAATATACTAATTAGGGATAAGACAAAATTAAAAGCTTTTGCATTTTGTGCGCTCTTGCTGCTGCAATTCTAATTGCTTGGCAGTAAAATTTTATTCCAGACACTTCTCACATCAGCACAAATAACTCTGGGGGTGAGAGATAAATTTATTTTTACAGGTAAAGATGCATACCGCCGACTGAAGATCGACTTAACACCAGCTTTTCCAGGGCGGCCTGCAGGCTCGGCAGTATGTCGGTGGTAAGTGAGGACAATGAGGTCTCCCCTCAGCCTCCTCTGTTCCAATGAAAACAAATCCAGCCTTATCTAATCTGTCCTCATAGCTTAGATCCTCCACTCCTGTCTAACGACACGATTTCAGATACAGCGACACGATTTCTTAAATGCAATAACACAAACATTCACAGTGCAATTATACAGGATGTCACCACATTTAATCTCAGCAGCATGCAATTCTAGGAATTCATGGCAAAACCTAATTAGTGTACATGTAAGAATTAAAAATAAATTTGAATGTGCTGACAGCAATAATTTAAACTCAACATCATGGCAATATGCAGAAAACCATTTGTAATGTGCATTTGTTGTTTATGACAATATCTCGACTTATTAAAAATTAAACAGCAGTTCTGGATCACTATTTATTAGATTATGTTATAACTAAGTGATTGTTCTGACTTCCTGAGAATTATTGTGAAGCTCAATATACTCACAGTATCATCGAGTCTCGGAATCTTCACATTGTTCAACAACAACAGCAACATCCCAAGGCTTTCACGGGAGTATTATGCGATAAAGATTTGACATATTCAGCATTAAAACTATTACTCTCCAATCAGTAGATTTTTTAGAATACTGAAAATAATAATTGCTCTTTTTCGAAAGAGAGTAACTTTTTTCATCATCTGGAGAGATAGTAACATGGATGCAGTAACAGTAACATTTGGGGAGTCATGTTACATCAATTGTGGGTTGGTACAGCTCCACATTTGTATGCTTAAATGCAGCACCTAGTGCTCTCGCCAGCCTCATTCTGTGAATGAGCTTTCTGCTGATTGTAAAGAGAAAACTGGAGGAATAACCAGCAGAAATGGAATAGCTGTTTTGGAGGGCAGCTGGACTTTACAGCAATCAAAACAGCAGGTTTTTCACTGGCCAACACCAATGCAAAGCAAAAAGAACGCAAGAGCACCTGTTATAGATTATCTCAACATGCCAATACAGCATAGCATGAGCACCAATATGCTGCACTTTGGCAATAGCATAACACGAACCTCAGTGTGCAACAGATGCTAAATGTGTTGCAAAACAGCAATAGAAATATACGTGTTAAAACCAACAATGAACACACACTTCAGGAGGAATGAATTGGATGAAAGGTTGGCACACTTTCATCTCAAAGACTGAGGGCGCGACTTTGGTCGATGTCCCTCCCGCAGCCACCGAGGTTGCGCTGGAAGTGGCCGTTTTCTGGGTGATTCTTCTTGAACCATCCCTCTCCCGTCGAGGATCGGCCCGGCGGAAGATTGGTGGGGAAGGGTTCCGCCCCCTCCCATGCCGGAAGTCAGATAATCGCCATTTTGAGCACTTCTGCTGCACTCCCGCTGACCTGCCACCCGCCAGAAGTACTACTCTAGAAAAGCAGGTCTGAGCTGGGCGGCAGTATGCCAATCGCACATCGGGCAAGAGGCAGCACTGTTAGTGGCTTGAATCGGGAGGGCGGGAAGGAGGCAGCACTAGTTCCGCATCAATCGGAAGGGTCAATGTTGCATTACTTTCTTGCTGATGGTGATGTTTAAATTGGATGTGGTAAAACCGACTGAAATGTGTGCAAGCTAATGGAGGCGTTTTTGTTGCACCTTGTTGAAAGTCCTTCACTGACAAGGCCAATGGCAAAGGGAAAATTATTATGTGACTGACAAGTGTTCAGCATCTCACCTGTTGTACATCCAAGCTGATTCATTAATGATCTCGCACAATGTACTGCAATGTAACTGATGACCATGGCATCTCAGGGGTGGCACTCCTCCATCTTTGGCCTCGCAAAAAGAGGTTGACATGCAAGCCTTAAGGTCTGTCCTGTAACTTGGTAAACGAGAGTAAGTAAATGGCAGCCTTCCTGCATTCATTATGGTCTTGTGATGGCCTGATGACAGGACCCATTATACACTGCAGTCAGATGTAGATGGGAAGATATTCCTCATGAAGCAGATGACCTGAGGGACAGATGTGTGGTTGGCGCAACGCACCACAAATATGACGTTAAAATGACACACGCACAAACAGAGGGTCAACAACGTGAGTGTATTTACAAGTGTACAATCACATACAAATACATTGAGATGAGGAAGCAACACCCACCCCTCTACCCAGCACCAACACCTCTCTTCCCCCACCTTGCAGCGATGCCCGGTTCCCTCTTCCTGCCCATGCCCACACGACAGAATGGCCCTCCCCTGCCCCTCACTGCCTCTGGTTCAGGAGGTTGCGCAGGAGGGCAGCGCGATGTGTGTAGACGTGTGCGTCACAGTGAGAACGTAGGGTGCGAGAGGATCTCCTGCTCCTCCACATCTGTGTGCCTTGAGGGTGTGGGATCGGGGGCTTGCAGCACATGTGCAGAAGCCATCTCCTGCCTTACGGCCTCGACGCTTTCTGCTGTGCGCTCCAACACTGAGGAGGTGCTCCATCCTTTGATCGTGCTGCTGACTGATTATGGCCATGTTGCCAGCTATCCCAGCCATGGTCTGCTGTATCTCGCGACCTACCTCCACGCTGCTGGTTGAGCGTTGGACCATCTGGCTCAATAGAGCGAGCCGTGCAGCATCCGCAGGTGTTTGCTGCTGGGTGCTGGGGCCTTGCTTCCCTTTGCGTCATGGCCTCTGCGCTTACTTGAGTGGAGTCTGTGGGGAAACCCCAGGAAATCTGAGCCCGACGCTGAGATTCTGCGGACACTTGGCTGATTTGGCAGGAGGCTGATGTCAGCTGCTTCCGGATCCTCCAGGTGAAGGGGCACAAATATGGGCCCTTCTCCCTCCTCTCTCTCCTCTTCTTCCTGGCCCTGGGTGGCAAAGGTGGGTACGATGGACATGGGTGATGTGGGCTGGGGGTGCAGGAAGGATCCGGTGTCCTCAGGTGTGGGGAACGTCGGGGTGGGAGATGCTGGGGTGTGACGGCATCTGTGAAGGCCAGAGGTCGATGGTCTCTCCAGATCCGTGTTGTCTGAGTCAGCATCTGCAAGGAGAGGACAACGTTTCAGTCTGTAGTGGGGGGTGGGGGGTTGGTGATGAAAGTGAGATGTGAGCCATTCCATCTCACATTGAGTCAGCAAGGAGTCCCATCCCTACATGTCCACACCAATTGTCATGTATCTTACATTATTATATATAACTGTATCCTAACATGCTATACATGACTGTAATAAGATATGACCTGTAACCACCAGCATACCTTACCACCAGGGGTGCACTTGCAAGAGACAGGTATATAAGGACAGGTCTCAGGCAAGTGCAGAATTCCAGAGCTGTGAAATAAAGGTGCAGGTCCAGAGTGACCTTGACTTCACTACATGCCTCGTGTGAATCTGTACTGAGGGGACAGGACTTTACAATGGCGACGAGTTACGGGATTACAGAATCCACAGAATGGCGAACAACGGATCAGATGAAAAGTACAATGCGGGAGACAATTGGGAGGACTTTATAGAAAGGCTCCAGCAAAGCTTTGTAACCAAAGACTGGTTAGGCGACGATAAGTCGGACAAGAGAAGAACCCATCTCTTGACCAGTTGTGGCTCGAAAACATACGCTTTAATGAAGGATCTGCTGGCACCCGAGAAACCAGCAAGCAAGTCATTTGAAGAATTGAGCACACTGGTAAGAGACCACCTGAAGCCAGCGAGCAGCCGACACATGGCCAGACACAGGTTCTACAACTACAGACGCTGTGTGGGCCAGAGCATACCCGACTTCGTGGCGGAACTTTGGAGGTTGGCTAGTTTATGTGAGTTCTCCGATGAACTGAGGAGAGAAATGCTGAGAGACGTTTTCATTGAAGGAATAGGCCACGCAGGCATATTCCAAAAGCTCGTAGAGACCAAGAACCTGACCCTTAGAGGCAGCAGCACTGGTTGCACAGACATTCTTGGTGGGGGAAGAAGAAACGAGGTTGATTTACAATTCAGGTACGACAACTAACGAAATATCGGAACAAGAAGTTCACAGCACTAAACAAGCTGCTACCCCCACACACAGTCAAAACTGGGAGAACAGGCTCTCGACAGCAGGCAGAAGCCATCAAGGGCCACAGGAACGGCCGTTCACACCTCATCAACCCACAATGCGAGCAATCAACTACAAACTGAGAGAAGCTCAAGAGAGATCAGCCAGACGCAGCTCATCCTTTGGGAACACTTTGAACAATGGAACAGGTCTGTGCTGGAGGTGTAGGGGTGGGCACTCGTCAAGGGGATGTCGATTTCAGCAGGCTTTTTGCAGAAATTGTGAATATACAGGACATTCGCCTGTATATTCTTCACCCAGAGAGTGGTGAACCTGTGGAATTCTCTACCACACAAAGTAGTTGATGCCAATTCACTAAATATATTCAAAAGCGAGTTAGATGAAGTCCTTACTACAAGGGGGATCAAGAGGTATGGTGAGAAAGCAGGAAGGGGGTACTGAAGTTGCATGTTCAGCCATGAACTCATTGAATGGCGGTGCAGGCTAGAAGGGCTGAATGGCCTACTCCTGCACCTATTTTCTATGTTTCTATGTTTCTATGTGCAAATAAATGGCAGCTCGGCTGGTATACGAATCGGATGGGTCGGAAAGCAGACCAGAAGATGGTGGGGACAGTACCCGGGACACCGGTGTACAGCGGGTCAACACGATCAATGACCGCTGCTCCTACAACAGGACGCCTCCTATAATGACGAGGGTCCTACTCAACGGGATATCTGTCACCATGGAGCTGGATACGGGAGCGAGTCAATCTCTCATGGGCGCTCAACAATTTGAACAATGTGGCCGCATAAAAGAGACAGACCAAAACTCACAAGGATCGACACCAAACTGAGGACCTATACCAAAGAAATCGTACCAGTCCTCGGCAGCGCCATGCTCTCTGTCACACACAAAGGGACAGTGAACCGACTTCCCCTGTGGATTGTCCCCGGAGACCCCCCAGCACTGCTGGGGAGAAGCTGGCTGGCAAAACTAAACTGGAAATGGAATGATGTCCATGCCATGTCATTAGAGGAACGGACCTCCTGCTCAACAGTTATAAAGCGATTTGAACATCTCTTTCAGCCAGGTGTGGGCACTTTCAAAGGGGCCAAAGTCAAAATCTACATCACACAGGATGCTAGACCGGTCCATCACAAGGCCAGAGCAGTACCCTATGTGATGAGGGAAAAGATTGAACAGAAACTAGACAGGCTTCTGCGGGAAGGAATTATATCACCTGTGGAATTTAGCGACTGGGCAAGTCCCATCGTCCCAGTCATGAAGCCTGATGTATCCGTACGAATCTGTGGGGACTACAAATCTACCATAAACAGAGTCTCCCTACAGGACCAGTACCCGCTGCCCAGAGCGGAGGACTTATTTGCCACATTGGCTGGAGGTAAACTTTTCTCAAAATTGGACCTCACATCTGCGTATATAATGCAAGAATTGACCGAGGAATCCAAGCTACTCACCACCATCAACACACATCGAGGCCTTTTCATGTACAATCGATGCCCATTCGGCATCAGGTCAGCAACTGCCATATTCCAGTGCAACATGGAGAGTCTGCTCAAGTCCATCCCGGGGACGGTTGTATTTCAAGACGACATACTTATCACGGGCAGGGACACCGACTCCCATCTCCGTAATCTGGAGGAAGTACGAAAGCGGTTGGATCGGGTAGGCCTACGAGTCACGAAATCCAAGTGCCTGTTTCTTGCACCCGAGGTTGAATTTTTGGGCAGAAGGATTGCTGCTGATGGAATCCGCCCAACAGAGTCCAAAACAGAAGCAAGTCGCCTGGCACCCAGGCCCCGGAATGTCTCAGAACTGCGTGCCTTTCTCGGGCTACTCAATTACTTTGGGAACTTTATGCAGAACTTAAGCACGCTGCTGGAGCCTCTCCACGTGCTACTCAGGAAGGGGTGCGATTGGTTTTGGGGAGACGCCCAGGAACGTGCCTTCAATAAGGCACGCAACTTCTGTGTTCCAACAGTGTTTTGACTTTCTTTGACCCAGGTAAAAAGCTAGTTCTCACATGCGATGCATCAGCGTATGGGGTCGGGTGCGTTTTGCAACATGTCAATAGTGCGGGCAAATTACAACCCATAGCTTATGCCTCCAGGTCACTTTCAAGGGCGGAGTGCGGGTACGGAATGGTAGAGAAGGAGGCGCTCGCGTGTGTGTACGGTGTCAAAAAAATGCACCAATAGCTTTTCGGGGCCAAGTTCGCGTTAGAAACCGATCACAAGCCCCTCATGTCCCTCCTATCCGAGAGCAAGGCAATAAACGCCAACGCCTCGGCGCGAATTCAACAGTGGGCACTCATGCTGGCGTCCGACGCCTATACCATAAGGCACAGACCAGGCACAGACAACTGTGCCGACGCGCTCAGCAGGCTACCCCTGGCGACCACGGAAGGGTCTGACCAACAGGACTGTGAGATAATCATGGCAATCAATGCCTTTGAGTCCACAGGTTCGCCCATGACGGCTCGCCAAATCAGAGCCTGGACGGCCAGCGACCCCACGTTATCCTTGGTAAAAAGATGTGTCCGAACCGGTGACTGGGCAGAGGCTCGCGATGCCTGCCCCGAGGAATTAAAACCCTTTCACAGGCGCATGCATGAGCTATCACTACAAGCAGACTGTCTGATGTGGGGCAGCCGAGTAGTCATACCTCTGCGAGGCAGAGAAGCATTTGTCCGGGAGCTCCACCGCGAGCACTCGGGGATCGTTCTCATGAAGGCCATAGCCAGATCCCACGTCTGGTGGCCTGGTATTGACGCGGACTTGGAGCTCTGCATCCGAAGGTGCACCATTTGTGCCCAACTCAGCAATGCCCCCAGGGAGGCTACACTGAGCCCCTGGCCCTGGCCTACCAAACCGTGTTCGCGGGTGCACGTAGACTATGTGGGCCCATTCATGGGCAAAATATTCCTCGTAATTGTAGATGCATTTTCAAAGTGGATCGAATGTACCATTTTAAACTCGAGCACAACCTCTACCACTGTGGAGAGCCTCGCAACCATGTTTGCAACGCACGGAATCCCTGACATATTGGCAAGTGACATTGGTCCGTGCTTCACCAGCACAGAATTCCAAGACTTTATAATTGACCACGGCATAAATCACGTCAAGACGGCACCGTTCAAGCCGGCCTCCAACGGCCAGGCAGAGAGAGCAGTACAAATCATTAAACAAGGCATGCTTAAAATCCAAGGTCCCACGCTGCAGGATCGCCTGTCGCGACTGCTGCTGGCATACAGATCTCATCCGCACTCATTGACTGGGATCCTCCCCGCGCAACTGTTGATGAAAAGGACTTTAAAAACAAGGCTCTCATTAATCCTCCCAGACATGCACGAAATCATTGAGGCAAAGCACTGTAAGCTGACTGAGTACCATGACAGAAATTCGAGGGGGAGATGGAATGAGATAGGAGGCAAAGTGTTTGCACTAAACTATGGCACGGGTCCCAAATGGCTTGCAGGGACAGTAACGGGCAAGGAAGGAAACAGGCTACTGGTAGTACAAATGGACAATGGCAAAACCTGCCGGAGACATGTAGACCAAGTCAAAAGCAGATTTACCAACAACACTGCGGAACCAGAGGCAGACTATAATGTGGAACTTGCACCACACCTGGTGGACAGACAGAGGGAACAACTTGAGGAAAGGGCAATCCCAACAGACAGCCCAGGTGAGTCAACAACAATCACACCATCGAAACAGACAGCCCAGGCGAGATACCAGCAACCACACCCAAAGGAAAACAGACACCAAGGCAAACAACTGAACCACAACTCAGACGCTCCACGCGAGAGCGTAGACCACATGAGAGACTGAACCTATAAAGACAATAAGACCTTGCGGGAGGGTGATGTCATGTATCTTACATTATTATTTATAACTGTATCCTAACATGCTATACATGACTGTAATAAGATATGACCTGTAACCACCAGCATACCTTATCACCAGGGGTGCACTTGCAAGAGACAGGTATATAAGGACAGGCCTCAGGCAAGTGCAGCATTCCAGAGCTGGAAATAAAGGTGCAGGCCCAGAGTGACCTTGACTTCACTACATGCCTCGTGTGAATCTGTACTGAGGGGACAGGACTTTACACCAATAATGGATGACAAAGTCTGCATTCAACCACGAGTGCCTTAACATTGCAAGCACTTTCATGCTATGACTGTTGCTGACACCAGAGATGAGTGTCGCCTTACCCTGCGGTAGCACCAGATCTGCAGAAACATTCGTTGTTTGAATGTGGCGATGTCCATAATGCATGACAAATCTTCTGGAATTTTTTGAGGATGTTTCCAGTAGAGTGGACAAGGGAGAACCAGTTGATGTGGTATATTTGGACTTTCAGAAGGCTTTCGACAAGGTCCCACACAAGAGATTAATGTGCAAAGTTAAAGCACATGGGCTTGGGGGTAGTGTGCTGACATGGATTGAGAACTGGTTGTCAGACAGGAAGCAAAGAGTAGGAGTAAATGGGGACTTTTCAGAATGGCAGGCAGTGACTAGTGGGGTACCGCAAGGTTCTGTGCTGGGGCCCCAGCTGTTTACACTGTACATTAATGATTTAGACAAGGGGATTAAATGTAGTATCTCCAAATTTGCGGATGACACCAAGTTGGGTGGTAGTGTGAGCTGCAAGGAGGATTCTATGAAGCTGCAGAGTGACTTGGATAGGTTTGGTGAGTGGGCAAATGCATGGCAGATGAAGTATAATGTGGATAAATGTGAGGTTATCCACTTTGGTGGTAAAAACAGAGAGACAGACTATTATCTGAATGGTGACAGATTAGGAAAAGGGGAGGTGCAACGAGACCTGGGTGTCATGGTACATCAGTCATTGAAGGTTGGCATGCAGGTACAGCAGGCGGTTAGGAAAGCAAATGGCATGTTGGCCTTCATAGCAAGAGGATTTGAGTATCGGGGCAGGGAGGTGTTGCTACAGTTGTACAGGGCCTTGGTGAGGCCACACCTGGAGTATTGTGTACAGTTTTGGTCTCCTAACCTGAGGAAGGACATTCTTGCTATCTTCTCTGCATCCTCTGCTCTCTTCTCTTCTCTTCTCTTCTCTTCTCTGTCTCTTGTCTCTCTCTCTCCTGCCTCTCTCCTCTCCTCTCCCCTTGCAGCTGAGTGGTGTCCTTTTACGCCGCTGAGCACTTCCTTAATTAGTGTGCAAGGGCCACAAAAGGACATCAACAGGCTACACAGAACTACAATTTTAAAAAAGCCTAAATCTGGCGCATCCGCAGTGGAGGCCCTCCGAAAAAACCCGAATGGAGAGCTCTCCACCTGGTGCATTCTGATGGTGCTTGCTGCTGAGTCCCGCTCCCGCCAGCTCCACTCACCGACTGACATCCGCTGCCCCTCCTGCTGCGCCTCCCGTTGCCACCCATACAATGGCGACCAAAGTGACTCCCGATGGGACCTGGCGGCAACGGGCGCCAAAAACGGACCTCCCGCCCGGTGGCCGCTGAGAAATGGGCAGCCATCAAAGTCGGCCCCTGAATTTGTATTTGTCAAAATTGATGGCATGGAATTCTCCTCTTTCCCAGTTGTCTGCAAGATTGTTATCAAATTGAGTTTGGATTGTCTCAATCCAATTCCCGGGGCGGGGGGAACGGATTAAGTTAGGAGCTAAGAAACATTGCTGGGGCAGAGTTGGGACAACTTTGGTCTTCATCTGGTCAGGTTATATTTAATATATTAATGCTTGAGGTTCATACTACATAGCCAAAGTGGAAACATATTCCATTCCCCAGTACTGACATCCACGAGCACGACAAGCACAAAATTCACTAAAATGAAAAAACCTACACTATCCCAAATATGTTCTCTTGATTCTGAGATTATGGGCTGGACTTTGCTCAGCTGTGTTTTTCAGTGGTATTGCTATTTTTCGGTGGAAAACCACCCGGTGCGAGTTTCATCCAAATGTTCCACCGGCGGTTTCAAAATGCCGCTGGGGAGCGGACCACCGACGCGCAACTGCTAAAAAACCACTTGCGCCCGAGTTTGGTGGTCGTGGTGATCCGTTGAGGGGAAAAAAACTGCACCCCGGAGAAACCAGCAGGAGCAGGCCTTCGATAGGCAGCAGGTATGAAACACTGCAAAAAAAGGTGAGTGAAAGTTTAAAAACATTCTTTTGCAGCAATTGACTGGAAAAGAGTCCTGTGAATGTTTGCCGATCTTTTATTTTTTTGAAAAATATTTTTTGTGTTTTCCCCCCTCCCGAGGCCCAACTCGTAGCCTCGGACTAAATTCAACCAGGATCATGTTTCTCGCTGAGAATCCACACGGAATACCGATTTTTTTCCATTTTCCGCCAATCTTAATTCAATAATCATAGCGGTTTTTTGGGTGGTAATCCAGTAGTGCCAGTTTTTGATCAAAATCCAGGCCATAGGCCCTTAGTTACAGCAGAATATCCTTCCAGGATTGTGATCCTCAAAAACATGCCCAGCAATGCAAACAAAACTGAATCCCAGAAAATCAGTGCCAATTGCAACTAAAATTCCACGCACACAACACTTTACATAGAACAAAACATTCTGGGGAGTAAAGTAAAAGCTGCAACCAAATACTGGGGTTCAAGTGACTTTGATAAATTGCTTACAGTTTGCTTTCAAGATCGTGAAGGCACAGTAACACCATAAATGTGCAGCTCACTTACCCATGTCAATTACTCTATATTTACCCATTTTCATATCAATTGTTCAACAACCTGCATTTTTCTTCATTCTGATTTTATTTTATTTTTAACCTTTATAATCTTTCCATATAATTTATTTTAATACATCCATTCTATAAGGAATATTTTAATGCTTTCTGCTTAATGAAATATGTCACTTTTTATGTGTGCTGAGAAAAAAAAATCATTGTGAGCATAAAAAATATTCTGCCATATGTAATTCTGGACTGCCATCACCCTTTCTTTATTTTCACACTAAAGAAAGACAGTGTAGCTTTTGTTTGCCCATCAATCATTAATTAAATCACTGAGCGAGACTTAAGTTGTGCAGGACTAACATTAGTATACAATTGCTTTACACATTTGGCTGAAATTCCTTTGCCATTTAACTGAGACGTCAACACCCAAGTTAAATTAGTAGACAAAGGAATTTATATGACCATTTGCACATTAATATTTTTGCAGAAAAATTACTTTTAAACTTAATTAAGGATATTTATAATGATGCCACTGCTGCCTGTCAAGCCATATTCTAGCATGAGTTGTTGCCTTCAGGGGAGGAAGAGAAAATTGCAGCAAGAAAAATAATAAAATATTAGTCCTTCATTGTTATTCTCCACAAACCCAGGTAAGGTTTGTATGTGGGGTTGAAGCTGCAGACCACTTTGGAAAGGGATTTCCACTTGTTATTATTCTTGTTGAGGAAGGATACATTTGTTTACCCAGACGTGACTCACTAACCAGAATAAAGAGCAATGCCAGGACCTGGATTGTAAAACACATTTGCAATTAGTATCTGGCTCCAGTCAGAGATTATAATCATTCGCAAAACTCATTTACAATGGACTGGCTTCTGTACTCTGTTAACTTTCTAATAGTAATTTTTAATCACTAAATAACAAGCAGCAGCTACATATGATTAAAGGTTTACAATTTTTTTAATGAGATTCTTTGTTGCCATGACCCTTGAAATACCCACAGCTACTAATGACTTTTGCAACACTCCAAAGGCGACACCAGTAACATTATGTATTGTATTTATGCTCAAATATATGTGAATGAAAAATGAGAAGAAACATATACATTTCAGCATGCCATCTTCTTGTTGTGTCCAATTCGTGTATTTTTCTTACCAAATGCTTCCTCGAATTAATTTTGCCAGAATATATAAACCTTATATTTATCAATGCTGAAGATGTTTTGTCAGGCGATCGGGAGAGGCAAGAAGTGGAATGGAGGTAAATCAGAGGCAGGGTCAATTCACAGACAACCGAGCAACCAATTACAAAGTGAAATTAGCTAAGTCCCAGACACAGATCAGTGACTCTTTTGGCTACAGACTGACCATGGTGGAACAGGAATTAAAATAAAATCTAAGTGGATGAGACTTATAAAAGTTATAGATATTAAATATCTTCCATTTTAATGTAAATTAATATTAAGAAAGGGTATTTTTTAAAACAAAAATGCATATGACGGTGTTGTAAGATGAAACTTTTGTCATTTTTATACAAACATGCGACATACAAAATTGACAGGCAGAAAAAGACCAGCTGGTCCATCAAGCCTACACCACACCATGGCTGGATACCATGGCTAAACACTTCCTCCTTCCCCCATTAATCCCTGGTATAATGACAGAATGAATAGCACTCTCGAGCTAGGAGGTACGATATAATAAATAGCGCCCTCGAACTAGGAGGTATAGGGAGCTGTATTGAGAGAGAGGGTCTGTGAAGCAACACCATCTTAAAGCTTTGCATGGCTGTTTGAGATCTCCCAAATAAATAGAGTTAAGTTGAACTAAGAGTGTTCAAGAGACTATAAAATACATTAGTAATAAAATTACTGGCAAGAGTCGATTACGGTAATAAAACAATTTCATGAGGTTGAGTGGCTGGTTGTTTAGTTTATATTGTCATTCTGTTAGTATTTGTATGTACCTTTGATGTATTATAATTTATTGATAGGATGCATGAAATGCAGTGTTCAAAGGTAAAATTTAGTATAAGGAGTTTAAGGAAACACTGTTTTAGCAGTACACAATGCAATCATGTTTAGTGCGTGTCTCAAAAACAGCAGTATAGTCTGGAATGGGAATGTGTGTGTCTCAAGAGCAAGGAGCATACTTAAGAGCATAAGAACATAAGAAATAGGAGCAGGAGTAGGCCATTTGGCCCCTCGAGCCTGCTCCGCCATTCAATACGATCATGGCTGATCTGATCATGGACTCAGTTCCACTTCCCTGCCCGCTCCCCATAACCCTTTACTCCCTTATTGCTCAAAAATCTGTCTATCTCTGCCTTAAATATATTCAATAACCCAGCCTCCACAGCTCTCTGGGGCAGAGAATTCCACAGATTTACAACCCTGTGAGAGAAGAAATTCCTCCTCGTCTCAGTTTTAAATGGGCGGCCCCTTATTCTGAGACTATGTCCCCTCGTTTTAGTTTCTCCTATGAGTGGAAATATCCTCTCTGCATCCACTTGTCGAGCCCCCTCATTATCTTATATGTTTCAATAAGATCACCTCTCATTCTTCCAAACTCAACCTTTCCTCATAAGTCTACCTTCCCATCTCTGGAATCAACCGAGTGAACGTTCTCTGAACTGCCTCCAAAGCAAGTATATCCTTTCTTAAATATGGAAACCAAAACTGTACGCAGTATTCTAGGTGTGGCCTCACCAATACCCTGTATAATTATAGCAAGACTTCACTGCTTTTATACTCCATCCCCTTTGCAAAAAGGCCAAGATTCCATTGGCCTTCCTGATCACTTGCTGTACCTGAAAACTAACCTTTTGTGTTTCATGCACCAGGACCCCCCAGGTCTCGTTGTACTGCAGCACTTTGCAATTTTTCTACATTTAAATAATAACTTGATCTTCAATTTTTTCTGCCAAACTGCATGACCTCACACTTTCCAACATTATACTACATCTGCCAAATTTTTGCACACTCACTTAGCCTGTCTATGTCGGTGGCAGTCGGGAGCAGTGTCAAGGAGGTCCGTTTGTACTTGTGCAGCTACAGGGAGAAGGCAAAAAAGAAGTAGAAAGAAACAGAAAGGTGACGTCACAGCCAAGTGATTGGCTGGTGATTGGTGAGTAGTTTTTCTTTTTTCTCTTCTATAACAGTGAGTAAACTTTAGCATTGTTGTTGCTTATCTAAGGGTTAAGTCATGGCAGGACAGCTCGGTCATGTGTTATGCTCCTCCTGTACCATGTGAGAACTCAGGGACACTTCCGGTGTTCCTGACGACTACGTGTGCGAGAAGTGTATCCGCCTCCAGCTCCTGACGGACCGCGTTGCGGAATTGGAGCTGAGGGTGGATTCACTCTGGAGCATCCACGATGCTGAGAATGACGTGAGTATCACGTGTAGCGAGTTGGTCGTACCGCAGGGAAAGGGTCCACAGCCAGATAGGGAATGGAAGACCAGCAGGAAGAGTAGTGCAAGGAATGTAGTGCAGGGGTCCCCTGCGGTCATCCCCCTGCAAAACAGATACACTGCTTTGGGTACTGTTGGGGGGGATGACTCATCAGGAGAGGGCAGCAGCAGCCAAGTTCATGGCACCGTGGCTGGCTCTGTTGCACAGGAGGGCAGGAAAAAGAGTGGGAGAGCGATAGTGATAGGGGATTCAATTGTAAGGGGAATAGATAGGCGTTTCTGCGGCCGCAACCGAGACTCCAGGATGGTATGTTGCCTCCCTGGTGCAAGGGTCAAGGATGTCTCGGAACAGGTGCAGGACATTCTAAAAAGGGAGGGAGAACAGCCAGTTGTCGTGGTGCACATTGGTACCAACGACATAGGTAAAAAAAGGGATGAGGTCCTACGAGAAGAATTTAAGGAGCTAGGAGCTAAATTAAAAAGTAGGACCTCAAAAGTAGTAATCTCGGGATTGCTACCAGTGCCACGTGATAGTCAGAGTAGGAATCGCAGGATAGCGCAGATGAATACGTGGCTTGCGCGGTGGTGCAGCAGGGAGGGATTCAAATTCCTGGGGCATTGGAACCGGTTCTGGAGGAGGTGGGACCAGTACAAACCGGACGGTCTGCACCTGAGCAGGACCGGAACCAATGTCCTAGGGGAAGTGTTTGCTAGTGCTGTTGGGGAGGATTTAAACTAATATGGCAGGGGGATGGGAACCAATGCAGGGAGATCGAGGGAAGTAGAATGGAGGCAGAAGCAAAAGATAGAAAGAAGAAAAGTAAAAGTAAAAGTGGAGGGCGGAGAAACCCAAGGCAAAAATCAAAAAGGTCCACATTACAGCAAAATTCTAAAGGGGCAAAGTGTGTTAAAAAGACAAGCCTGAAGGCTCTGTGTCTCAATGCGAGGAGTATTCGGAATAAGGTGGACGAATTAACTGTGCAGGCAGCAATTAATGAATATGATGTAATTGGCATCACGGAGACATGGCTCCAGGGTAACCAAGGCTGGGAACTCAACATCCAGGGGTATTCAACATTTAGGAAGGATAGACAGAAAGGAAAAGGAAGTGGGATAGCGTTGCTGGTTAAAGAGGAAATTAACGCAATAGTAAGGAAGGACATTAGCTTGGATGATGTGGAATCGGTATGGGTGGAGCTGCGGAATACCAAAGGGCAGAAAACGCTAGTGGGAGTTGTGTACAGACCACCAAACAATAGTAGTGAGTTTGGGGACAGCATCAAACAAGAAATTAGGGATGCGTGCAATAAAGGTACAGCAGTTATCATGGGCGACATTAATCTACATATAGATTGGGCTAACCAAACTGGAAGCAATACGGTGGAGGAGGATTTCCTGGAGTGTATTAGGGATGGTTTTCTTGACCAATATGTTGAGGAACCAACCAGAGAGCTGGCCATCCTAGACTGGGTGATGTGTAATGAGAAAGGACTAATTAGCAATCTTGTTGTGCGAGGCCACTTGGGGAAGAGGGAAACAAAAAGGAGACAATAGCAAAAGACAGAAAGGAGATGAGGAAAAGTGGTGGGCAGAGAAACCCAAGGCAAAGAACAAAAAGGGCCACCGTACAGCAAAATTCTAAAAGGACAAAAGGTGTTAAAAAAACAAGCCTGAAAGCTCTGTGTCTTAATGCAAGGAGTATCATAATAAGGTGGATGAATTAACTGTGCAAATAGATGTTAACAAATACGATGTGATTGGGATTACAGAGACGTGGCTCCAGGATGATCAGTTCTGGGAACTCAATATCCAGGGGTATTCAACATTCAGGAAGGATAGAATAAAAGGAAAAGGAGGTGGGGTAGCATTGCTGGTTAAGGAGGAGATTAATGCAACAGTTAGGATGGACATTAGCTTGGATGATGTGGAATCTATATGGGTAGAGCTGCAGAACACCAAAGGGCAAAAAATGTTAGTGGGAGTTGTGTACAGACCTCCAAACAGTAGTAGTGATGTTGGGGAGGGCATCAAACAGGAAATTAGGGGTGCATGCAATAAAGGTGCAGCAGTTATAATGGGTGACTTTAATATGCACATAGATTGGGCTAACCAAACTGGAAGCAATACGGTGGAGGAGGATTTCCTGGAGTGCATAAGGGATGGTTTTCTAGACCAATATGTTGAGGAACCAACTAGGGGTGTTGTATAATGAGAGAGGATTAATTAGCAATCTCGTTGTGCGAGGCCCCTTGGGGAAGAGTGACCATAATATGGTGGAATTCTGCATTAGGATGGAGAATGAAACAATTAATTCAGAGACCATGGTCCAGAACTTAAAGAAGGGTAACTTTGAAGGTATGAGGCGTGAATTGGCTAGGATTGATTGGAGAATGATACTTAAGGGGTTGACTGTGGATGGTCAATGGCAGACATTTAGAGACCGCATGGATGAACTACAATTGTACATTCCTGTCTGGCGTAAAAATAAAAAAGGGAAGGTGGCTCAACCGTGGCTATCAAGGGAAATCAGGGATAGTATTAAAGCCAAGGAAGTGGCATACAAATTGGCCAGAAATAGCAGCGAACCCGGGGAATGGGAGAAATTTAGAACTCAGCAGAGGAGGACAAAGTGCTTGATTAGGGCAGGGAAAATGGAGTACGAGAAGAAGCTTGCAGGGAACATTAAGACGGATTGCAAAAGTTTCTATAGATATATAAAGAGAAAAAGGTTCGTAAAGACAAACGTAGGTCCCCTGCAGTCAGAATCAGGGGAAGTCATAACGGGGAACAAAGAAATGGCGGACCAATTGAACAAGTACTTTGGTTCGGTATTCACTAAGGAGGACACAAACAACCTTCCGGATATAAAAGGGGTCAGAGAGTCCAGTAAGGAGGAGGAACTGAGGGAAATCCTTATTAGTCCGGAAATTGTGTTGGGGAAATTGATGGGATTGAAGGTCGATAAATCCCCAGGGCCTGATGGACTGCATCCCAGAGTACTTAAGGAGGTGGCCTTGGAAATAGCGGATGCATTGACAGTCATTTTCCAACATTCCATTGACTCTGGATCAGTTCCTATCGAGTGAAGGGTAGCCAATGTAACCCCACTTTTTAAAAAAGGAGGGAGAGAGAAAACAGGGAATTATAGACCGGTCAGTCTGACATCGGTAGTGGTAAAATGATGGAATCAATTATTAAGGATGTCATAGCAGTGCATTTGGAAAGAGGTGACATGATAGGTCCAAGTCAGCATGCATTTGTGAAAGGGAAATCATGCTTGACAAATCTTCTGAAATTTTTTGAGGATGTTTCCAGTAGAGTAGACAAGGGAGAACCAGTTGATGTGGTATATTTGGACTTTCAGAAGGCTTTCGACAAGGTCCCACACAAGAGATTAATGTGCAAAGTTAAAGCACATGGGATTGGGGGTAGTGTGCTGAAATGGATTGAGAACTGGTTGTCAGACAGGAAGCAAAGAGTAGGAGTAAATGGGTACTTTTCAGAATGGCAGGCAGTGACTAGTGGGGTACCGCAAGGTTCTGTGCTGGGGCCCCAGCTGTTTACACTGTACATTAATGATTTAGATGAGGGGATTAAATGTGGTATCTCCAAATTTGCGGATGACACTAAGTTGGGTGGCAGTGTGAGCTGCGAGGAGGATGCTATGAGGCTGCAGAGTGACTTGGATAGGTTAGGTGAGTGGGCAAATGCATGGCAGATGAAATATAATGTGGATAAATGTGAGGTTATCCACTTTGGTGGTAAAAACAGAGAGACAGACTATTATCTGAATGGTGACAGATTAGGAAAAGGGGAGGTGCAACGAGACCTGGGTGTCATGGTACATCAGTCATTGAAGGTTGGCATGCAGGTAAAGCAGGCGGTTAAGAAAGCAAATAGCATGTTGGCCTTCATAGCGAGGGGATTTGAGTACAGGGGCAGGGAGGTGTTGCTACAGTTGTACAGGGCCTTGGTGAGGCCACACCTGGAGTATTGTGTACAGTTTTGGCCTCCTAACCTGAGGAAGGACATTCTTGCTATTGAGGGAGTGCAGCGAAGGTTCACCAGACTGATTCCCGGGATGGCGGGACTGACCTATCAAGAAAGACTGGATCAACTGGGCTTGTATTCACTGGAGTTCAGAAGAATGAGAGGGGACCTCATAGAAACGTTTAAAATTCTGACGGGTTTAGACAGGTTAGATGCAGGAAGAATGTTCCCAATGTTGGGGAAGTCCAGAACCAGGGGACACAGTCTAAGGTAAGGGGAAAGCCATTTAGGACCGAGATGAGGAGAAACTTCTTCACCCAGAGAGTGGTGAACCTGTGGAATTCTCTACCACAGAAAGTTGTTGAGGCCAATTCACTAAATATATTCAAAAAGGAGTTAGATGAAGTCCTTACTACTAGGGGGATCAAGGGGTATGGCGAGAAAGCAGGAATGGGGTACTGAAGTTGCATGTTCAGCCATGAACTCATTGAATGGCGGTGCAGGCTAGAAGGGCCGAATGGCCTACTCCTGCACCTATTTTCTATGTTTCTATGTTTCTATGTTTTGCAGGTTTTTTGTGTCCTCCGCACACATTGCTTTTCCTCCCATCTTGGTATCATCAGCAAACTTGGCTATGTTACATTCGGTCCTTTCTTCCAAGTCGTTAATATAGATTGTAAATAGTTGGGGTCCCAGCACTGATTCCCGCGGCACCCCACTCATTACTGATTGCCAACCCGAGAATGAACCATTTATCCTGACTCTCTCTTTTCTGTTAGTTAGCCAATCCTCTATCCATGCTAATATATTACCCCCAACTCTGTGAACTTTTATCTTGCGCAGTAATCTTTTATGTGACACCTTGTCAAATGCCTTCTGGAAATCCAAATCCACATGTTCCCCTTTATCCACCCTGTTCGTTACATCCTCAAAGAATTCCAGCAAATTTGTCAATCATGACTTCCCCTTCATAAATCCATACTGATTCTGCCTGACCGAATTATGCTTTTCCAAATGTCCTGCTACTGCTTCTTTAATAATGGACTCCAACATTTTCCCAACCACAGATGTCAGGCTAACTGGTCTTTAGTTTCCTGCTTTTTGTCTGCCTTCTTTTTTAAATCGGGGCATTACGTTTGCAGTTTTCCAATCTGGTGGGACTGCTCCAGAATCCAGGGAATTTT
Source organism: Pristiophorus japonicus (assembly GCF_044704955.1). Lineage (NCBI taxonomy): Eukaryota > Metazoa > Chordata > Chondrichthyes > Pristiophoridae > Pristiophorus > Pristiophorus japonicus. The sequence goes on along the minus strand of NC_091988.1, from coordinate 4,025,723 downwards.
GGTAAATTACAACCAATGCATCCACTAGCTCTGCCATTACTTCTCTTAAGACCCTAGGATGTGATTGTGTTAAGTTCCTCCCCCCACCCTATAGCCCCTTGACTCTCCACTGTTGGGATATTTTTAGTGTCCTCGACTGTAAAGATTGATACAAAATATTTGTTCAGAGTTTCTGCCATCTCCATGTTCCCCAGTACTAATTCCTCTGATGAGCTTGTTGCGGGATCTAATCCATTTTCTAACGGCAAAGTTTGTTAACTGTTGGGGTTGAAGGGAGGTCCATTGTTGGATTGAACCTTGTCTGGAATACCGTGGTTAGAGAAGTGTTTCTTGAGGTATTTGATGATGACAGTGGTATCTTTCTTTCCATGCAGATTGTCTATCTCGAAATAGTCCGAGTAGTAGTCCACTGTGCATAAGTAGTCTTTGCCATCGAGTGTGAATATGTCACAATCAATCTTTTCCCACGGTCTCCGAGCGAGGCTGTGACTTATCAATGGTTCTTTTGGGTTGCTCAATTGATAGGTGTTACATGTTTCACACTTTGAAACATCGTCTTTTATGTCACTGTTCAGTCCTGGCCAGTAAGCAGATTCTCTGGCACGTCGAAGAGTCCTGTCGACGCCAGTGTGAGCACCATGAAGTCGCTGACCAATGTCGGATCTCAGGAATTGTGGTATGACACATCAATAGCCTTTGAAGACTATGCCATCCTGTGTTTTGAGTTCGTCACAAATTTTGAAGTATGCATGCGTTTCAGGCGGACATTCATGTGTTGTTTCTGGTCATCCTGTTGTGATTTGTTGTATGACCAGTTGTAGTGTGGAGTCGCTTGCAGTTGCGCGTTGTATGGTAGTCAGTCCTTGTTTGGAGAGTGGGACAAAGTCCACCATGTGGATGCATTCCACTGCAATTTCTGTCGGTAATCTCTCCATGTTTTTGAGGTATGCTCGTGAGAGGGTGTCTGTGAGGTCCATTCCTTTTCCTGGTTGATACTTTATTTCAACGTCATATTGGTTGAGCTGAATGAGAAGACTCTGTAGTCGCTTGGGTGCTGCAGAATACTGTTATATATGTATACTTGTATTTACATTGTACAGTCACCAGAGGGCTCATTCCCTGGCGTCCCAAGGGATCCCATAATCCCTGGGGAGCACAGGTATTTAAGGAGGCTTCACAGGTTGGAGAGGCACTCTGGAGACCTACAATAAAAGACTAAGGTCACACTTTACTTTGAGCTCACAGTGTTCAGTCTGACTCTTTCTCCATACACAACTGGTGACAAATTACAGAAAGCGAACCCAATGTGGGATCCTGGAGAAATTCTCGGAGGGAGATGATTGGGAAACTTTTGTGGAGCGACTCGACCAATACTTCGTGGCCAACGAGCTAGATGGGGAAGAGAGCGCTGCCAAACGAAGGGCGATCCTCCTCACCGTCTGTGGGGCACCAACGTATGGCCTCATGAAGAATCTGCTCACTCGAGCGAAACCCACGGAAAAATCGTATAACGATTTGTGCACACTGGTCCGAGAGCATTTGAACCCGAAGGAAAGCATTCTGATGGCGAGGTACCGGTTCTACACCTACAAAAGGTCTGAAGTCAAGGAAGTGGCGAGTTATGTCGCCGAACTAAGACGCCTTGCAGGATATTGCGAATTTGAAGGACATTTGGAGCACATGCTCAGAGACTTTTTCGGACTTGGCATTGGCCACGAAATCATACTTCGCAAACTTTTGACTGTACAGACCCCAACCTTGAGTAAGGCCACAGCGATAGCCCAGGCGTTCATTGCCATCAGTGACAATACGAAGCAAACCTCTCAGCACACAAGTGCTGCTACAAGTACTGTGAACAAAGTGATGTTGTTTTCGACTTGTAACATACAGGGCAGGTCACACGTACCTGCAGCTACACGTCCGCAGATGTCTCAGAGTCCACCATCAAGGGTGAAGAATGCAAGGCCGTTAACACCTTGTTGGCGCTGCGGGGGTGATCATCGTTTCCATTCATGCCGATTCAAAGAGTACGTTTGCAAGGGCTGTGGAACAATGGGACACCTCCAATGAGTGTGCAGGCGAGCTGCAAAGCCTGTTAAACCTGCAAACCACCATGTTGCAGAGGAGGACAGATCCACGGAGGATCACGACGAACCAGAGCCTCAGATCGAGGAGGCAGAGGTACATGGGGTGCACACATTCACCATGAATTGTCCCCCGATAATGCTGAATGTTGAACTAAATGGACTCCCGGTGTCAATGGAGCTGGACACGGGCGCGAGCCAGTCCATCATGGGCAAAAAGACTTTCGAAAGGTTGTGGTGCAACAAGGCCTCAAGGCCAGTCTTAACTCCAGTTCGCATGAAACTAAGAACTTACACGAAAGAACTGATTCCTGTAATCGGCAGTGCTCCCGTAAAGGTCTCCTACGATGGAGCGGTGTACAAGCTACCACTCTGGGTAGTACCGGGCAATGGTCCCACGCTGCTCGGCAGGAGCTGACTGGGAAAGATACGTTGGAACTGGGACGACGTCCGAGCGCTATCGCCTGCTGACGACACTTCGTGTGCCCAGGCCTTAAACAAATTTAGGTCGCTGTTCGAACCAGGCATCGGGAAATTCCAAGGAGCAAAAGTGCAGATCCACCTAATTCCAGGGGCGCGACCCATCCATCACAAGGCGAGAGCAGTACCGTACATGATGAGAGAAAGGGTAGAGATTGAGCTAGACCGGCTGCAAAGAGAGGGCATCATTTCCCTGATCGAGTTCAACGAGTGGGCCAGTCCTATCGTCCCAGTCCTCAAGGGAGATGGCACCGTCAGAATCTGCGGCGATTACAAAGTAACTATCAATCGTTTCTCCCTGCAGGACCAATACCCACTACCAAAGGCCGACGACCTCTTTGCAATGCTGGCGGGAGAAAAGACGTTCACACAGCTGGATCTGGCTTCAGCCTACATGACGCAGGAACTGGAGGAATCATCGAAGGCCCTCACCTGCATCAACACGCACATCGGTCTTTTTGTTTATAACAGATGCCCGTTTGGAATCCAATCGGCGGCGGCGATATTCCAGAGAAACATGGAAAGTTTACTGAAGTCGGTCTCACACACCGTGGTCTTCCAGAACGACACCTTGGTCACAGGTCGGAACACAGTCGAGCATCTGCAGAACCTGGAGGAGGTTCTTAGTCGATTCAACTGCGTGGGGCTCAGGTTAAAATGCTCGAAGTGTGTTTTCCTGGCACCTGAAGTGGAGTTCCTGGAAGGAGGATTGCGGCGGACGGCATCAGGCCCACCAACGCGAAGACGGAGGCAATCGAGAATGCACCGAGGCCACAGAATGTGACGGAGCTGCGGTCGTTCCTGGGACTCCTGAACTACTTTGGTAACTTCTTACCGGGTCTCAGCACACTGCTAGAACCACGACATGTCTTACTACGAAAAGGGGGCGAATGGGTTTGGGGCAAAAGCAAAGAAAATGCCTTCATAAAAGCGAGAAAATTGTTATGCTCAAACAAATTGCTTGTGTTGTGTGATCCATGTAAGCGTTTGGTACTAGCATGTGATGCGTCGTCATATGGCGTTGGGTGTGTATTGCAACAAGCTAATGATTTCGGGAAACTGCAACCGGTTGCTTATGCATCCAGGCGTCTGTCTAAGGCTGAGAGAGCCTACAGCATGATTGAGAAAGAAGCGTTAGCGTGTGCCTATGGGGTAAAGAAAATGCATCAATACCTGTTTGGGCTAATTGGAAACTGACCATAAGCCACTTATCCCTGTTTTCCGAGAGTAAAGGGATAAATACCAACGCATCAGCCCGCATCCAGAGATGGATGCTCATGTTGTCCGCATACAACTAGCCATCCGCCACTGCACCGATGCTCTCAGTAGGCTGCCATTGCCCACCACGGAGGTGGAAATGGCACAGCCCGCAGATCTAGCCATGGTTATGGAAGCATTTGAGAGTGAGCAATCACCAGTCACTGCCCAGCAGATCAAAACCTGGACAAGCCAGGACCCCTTATTATCTCTAGTCAAAAGCTGTGTGCTTCATGGGAGCTGGTCCAGTGTCCCAGTGGAAATGCAGGAAGAGATAAAGCCGTTCCAGCGGCGCAAAGATGAAATGTCTATCCAGGCAGACTTCCTTCTGTGGGGCAATCGAGTAGTGGTCCCCAAGAAGGGCAGAGACACCTTCATCAATGACCTCCACAGTACCCACCCAGGCATCGTAATGATGAAAGCGATAGCCAGATCCCACGTGTGGTGGCCCGGTATCGATGCGGACTTAGAGTCCTGCGTTCACAGATGTAATACATGCTCGCAGTTAAGCAATGTACCCAGGGAGGCACCACTAAGTTTATGGTCTTGGCCCTCCAAACCGTGGTCTAGGGTACACGTTGACTATGCAGGCCCATTCTTGGATAAAATGTTCCTTGTGGTTGTAGATGCGTACTCCAAGTGGACTGAATGTGAGATAATGTCGGCTAGCATGTCCGCTGCCACTACTGAAAGCCTGCGGGCCATGTTTGTCACACACGGCCTACCCGATGTCCTGGTGAGCGACAACGGGCCATGTTTTACCAGTGCTATGTTCAAAGTATTCATGACCCATAATGGGATCAAACATGTCACATCTGCTCCGTTTAAACCAGCCTCCAATGGTCAGGCAGAGAGAGCAGTACAAACCATCAAGCCAGGCTTGAAGAGGGTAACTGAAGGCTCACTGCAGACTCGCCTATCCCAAGTCCTGCTTAGCTACCGCACGAGACCCCACTCACTCACTGGGATCCCACATGCTGAATTGATCGTGAAAAGAGCGCTTAAGACAAGGCTCTCGTTAGTTCACCCTGATCTACATGAACAGGTAGAGAGCAGGCGGCTTCAACAAAGTACATACCATGATAGCGCAAATGTGTCACGCGAGATTGAAATCAATGATCCTGTATTTGTATTAAATTATGGACAAGGTCCCAAGTGACTTCCCGGCACTGTCGTGGCCAAAGAGGGGAGCAGGGTGTTTCGGGTCAAACTTTCAAATGGACTCATTCAGCGAAAACACTTGGACCAAATCAAACTCAGATTCACGGACTATGCTGAGCAACCCACCTTGGACCCTACCATTTTTGATCCCCAACATACACACCAGTGGCAACCGGCACCACGGTTGACCACGAAGCAGAACCCATCATCCACAGCAGCCCAGCAGGGCCCAACACACCAGGCAGCCCAGCAAGGCCAGCTGCACAGCAGCCCAGCGAGGGCCCAACAAATGATTCAACAACACCAGCTTTCACACCGAGACGATCAACCAGGGCAAGAAGGGCCCCAGATCGACCCACATTGTAAATAGTTACACTGTTGACTTTGGGGGGGGGGAGTGTTGTTATATATGTGGACTTGTATTTACCAGAGGGCTCATCCCCTTGAGAGCACAGGTATTTAAGGAGGCTTCACAGGTTGGAGAGGCACTCTGGAGACCTGCAATAAAAGACTACGGTCACACTTTACCTTGAGCTCACAGTGTTCAGTCTGACTCTTTCTCCGTACACAACAATGGCTTGCACCGCATAGCAACAAAAGGCTTGTGGTCTGTCCATAGAGTGATCTTGCGACATATTGATGGTTTGTTTCCATTCCGAAGACTTGAGCAAGCAGCTCCTTTTCGATTTGAGAATATTGCGTTTCTGCTGGAGTGAGCGCTCGCCTTGCGTATGCAATTGGTTGTCCCTGTTGCAAAAGGACAAACTCAAGACCCTTGCTCGAAGCATCTGCTTGACCTTGGGCTGCAAGTTTGTGGTCAAAGTACCTGAGCACCGAAGAATCTGTCACGCGTTGTTTGATCGCTTCAAAAGCTTTGTCTTGTTCTTCAGTCCATTTCCAGACCGTGTCTCTATGAGTAAGCTGTTGCAGAGGCTCGCTGAGGTCTCAAAGATCTGGCAAGAATTTTGCGAGGTATTTTGTCATGCCGACAAATCGTTGTACACCTGCGACATCCTGCGGTTTCTACATTTCGTTGATTGCGACCACTTTGCTTGGGTCAGCTTTGAGTCCAGCACTAGACAGTATGGCCCAGAAATCCCTGTTTCTTCTTCCTGTGGGCGTTCGACTAAAAATAAGAGAAGATGCGCACCTCATCAACATAGGCAGTCCCTCGAGACGAGGATGACTTGCTTCCACGCCAAAAAAGGGATGAGTTCACAGGTGTATCAATGAAGGACCTGATATTCCAGATCCCGAACTGCATCCTGAAGGGTTGAAGATGCCTGTGTGTGGATGTTTTTAACGTGGGGTGACCGTTGCACACCAGCCACCACACGGGCTTGACAGAGCGAGGTCTTGGTCCAGTGACAAGGATTAACCAGAACGACTGCCCACTACCTTTTGGTCGAATGCCTGCCAGAGATTCCGGATCCAAGCCTCCTCTTCTTGCGCAATGGAGCATGTTCACATTGGGACGTCAGCAGGAGTCACGTGGGCCTGGACACCCAATCACGGTAAAGTATTTTCTCATTCATAGTAATAGGAGTTTCGTGAATGAGAAACACCCCCAAACACCCAAACACTACATAAAACATTAAAAATACACCTCACATAAATACACTATAGAAAATAAAGTTGATAGAAAAGTTTTTTAAAAAATTGGACGATTTTTTAAAAAGTTTTAATTATGGTTAAAAATAAATGTAACCTAGTGGGCAGGGTTTTTAAAAATATGTTTTTTAATTTAATTGAATTATATTTTTGGATGTTTTTAAACTCTTAACTCTTCATTAGATATATTCAAAAGGGTGTTAGATATGGCCCTTCCGGCCAAAGGGATCAAGGGGTATGGAGAGAAAGCAGGAATCGGGTGCTGAAGTTGCATGATCAGCCATGATCTTGTTGAATGGCAGTGCAGGCTCGAAGGGCCGAATGGCCTGCTCCTGCACCTAATTTCTATGTTTGTACCTGTAAAAGTAGGCTATGCGCCTATCAGGCGTAAACGTTTTGAGGATATTTCCTGCGCAAGATATGCGTAAATCCCGCAATTGTGCCCTGGCAAATGTCCTCGCTCCCGAGATACGGAGGAGCTGTCAAGCCAGAAACTTGACAGATCGGAAAAGCCGGTTTTCAGTGTATGCGCATTGCGCGCTGAAAACCGGCTTTTCCGATGCCTTCTCGGGTCCGTAGAAACTTTGTACGGACCCAGGGAGGCCGTGATTTCTGAGCCAATGTGTCCCATGTATTTCACTTGGGAGCTCTTGTATTCAAACTTATCGAATACTGTCCCTGGCATGTGTCCAAGTCCCTTAAACACATCCGTATATGCATTGTTGACATCAGTTTTTGATGCTAGCGAGACATTTGCCTTGTTCGTAGTTTGCGATTCGCGTGGTTCATTTACCACAGCGATATTCTGATGCTGCACTTTTATCAGTTGTAACTGTTGAGCAGTGCATGAGCCAACCAGTGGGGCACTTTGGCCCTCAATGATCACAAAGGGTGCAATGTACTTTGCTTGTTCTTTGTATTTTCCAGTGGCACATTACACGTCCCTACCACTGCAATGGTTGCATGGTTGTCATATAGTGACAGTGTTGTCTTAGATTCTTTTATCTTTAAGCCTTTAGGTAAGTATCTAAGAGGTAGCACATTGCATGTGGCCCCACAATCTATTTGCATTTTTATCATTTAACCTTTAATGGAGAAGGTAGCCATAATCTTGTTTGGATACTTTCTGTCAGCTTTGTCCTTCATTGTGCGATCAACTTTACCAAGCATCTTTTCAGTCATGACTTCAAAATCAGAATCATAACTCTCTTCATATAGTGCATGAACTTTTGGCTTACCTTCATATTTAGGGTTATGTGTAGACTTCTGCCTCGATCCATTCTGCCTCGATCCATTCTGCCTACACTTTTGAGAAAAGTAATTTAGTTTGCCGCAACTTGTGCAGGTCTTCCCATATACCGGGCATTTAGTTTTTGGCAGCCCATGACTTTTGCCCCAATATCTGCAATTGTTTGTGAATCTTTCTGTGAATTCTTTCTTTGTGGGTTGGAGTTTCTGTCTGACAGCTTTGACATTTTCAGAGTCTGTTTTAGTGAGCTTCATGGATTTCATTTGTGCAACTGTGGCCTCTGTAGCTTTACAGAGCATCACACATTTATCAAGTGTTAGGCTTGAATCTTGCAACAACCTCTGACGCAGAGCGTTATCAGATATTACACGGACGATGCGGTTTCTGATAAAATCATCCCACAAATTGCCGAAATCACGTGACGATGCTAGCTCTCTCACTTTCACAAGATATCTGTCAAACCGTTCGTCCCCTTGTACACAATTGTTAAACTGGTACCGCTCATAGCTGATGTTGGTTTTACCTTTACACTGCTCTTCCCAGAGCTTCAAAATAATCTCAGTTTCCTGCTTCTCTTCCTTGGATTTGTTGGGAAGATTATTGTGGCTATCTAGTGTGATGTATTTGCAGCTATAATCTGTCCCATGTAATTACATGTAATAGCCAACAGATGGGGAAAGCCCGGGAGGCACACATTACTGCACCTCGTGCTGCCTCCCTATATAAAGCAGGCTCCCCCTGCAGGGCTCACTTTTGGAGTTTACATTAAACCTAAAGATCACAAGGTGATCAGCACCAGCATGGGCCACGTGTGATTTATTCTAGTGATAAGTGTACTTAACTGGTGACGAGGATAGGATACTAACACGCAGCTATGGCCACCGTTGACTACATCGAGCGATATTGCGTCGGGGAAGACTGGGATGACTTCATTGCTTTGTCGCGAAAGACTTAGAGGGAGCCGCGAATGCCAGCAAACACAGGGCCATCCTCCTCACGGTCTGCGGATCACGGACATACGCATTGATCAAGGACCTACTGGCCCCGACGAAACCCGCTGAGAAAAGTTACGAAGAACTGTGCAAGCTAGTTCGGAATCACCTAAAGCCGAAACGCAGTGCGCTCATGGCGAGGTAACGTTTCTACACCCACCGGCGCAGGGTAGGGCAAGACATGGCTGTGTTCATCGCTGAGCTAAGGCGTCTCGCTGGGCCATGGAAGTTCAGACAGTTCTTGAAGAAATGTTCAGAGACTTCTTTGTTTTGGGAATCGGGCACGAAGGGATTTTCTGCAATTTGCTGGCGGAGGAAGACTTGGACTTAGCCAAAGCCACCCTAATTGCTCAGGCATTCATGGCCAGAAAGGAAGAAACAAAGCTACTCTACTCACAACTTCGGAATCACCCGGGGCAAACACCGTGAATAAGCTAAATTCGTCAGCAGACAGGAGAAGTGCCCCTAGCTGGGCTAGTGCAACCTCAGCTCGACCTGGGATGACTCACTCACCACAACAATGGATTAATGCAAAGAGATCAGTACCTGTGAATGCAAGTCCATCAGCAAGCTGTTGGCGCTGTGGAGGGGCTCATCGTGCAAACCAGTGCAGGTTCAAACAATATGTCTGCAAGAATTGCTCAATGACGGGGCACCTCCAACGAATGTGTAAACGTGCTACAACTCGATACGTAGCGGAGAATGGGAGGTCATGCGTAGATTCTGAGGATCGCGCAGAAATGACCGAGGAGGGAGAGGTACATGGGGTGCACATGCTTGAAGTGCGCACCTTTACCAACAAGAGTCCCCCGATTATGATGAACGTTAAACTGAACAGCATACCGGTACTGATGGAACTGGACACGGGTGCGAGCCAATCGATCATGAGCCAAAAGGCCTTCGAGAAGTTATGGGCAAGCAAGGCACACAGGCCCAAGCTGAGCCCGATCGATGCGAAGCTGCACACCTACACTAAAGAGATTATCCCGGTCCTCGGAGGTGCAATGGTTCAGGTGCTGCATGATGGTTCTGTGCATAAATTGCCCCGATGGATTGTTCCCGGTAACGGACCCACGCTGCTTGGCAGAAGCTGGCTACGGAATTTTAACTGGAAATGGGGCGATGTAAAAGCATTATCGTCGATGGAGAAAGCCACGTGTGCGCAGGTCTTAAACAAATTTCCGTCACTGTTCCAGCCTGGCATCAGCAGCTTCACAGGGGCCAAAGTGACAATTCACCTCAGCCCAGACGCGAGACCCATTCACCACAATGCCAGAGCGGTCCCTTACATGATGCGGGAGAAAGTAGAAGTTCAGCCATGAACTCATTGAATGGAGGTACAGGCTAGAAGGGCCGAATGGCCTACTCCTTCACCTATTTTCTATGTTTCTATGTTTCTATGAAGTCGAGCTAGATTAGAATTAGAATCTGTGGGGATTATAAAGTAACCATAAACCGAGTATCATTACAGGACCAGTACCCGCTACCCAAGGTGGAGGATTTGTTCGTGACCCTGTCAGGCGGAAAGCTGTTTTCGAAATTGGGCCTCACCTCAGCGTACATGACCCAGGAGCTGGCGGAATCGTCCAAGAAGCTGACTTGCATAAACACACACAAGGAACTGTGCAGATACAACCGGTGCCCCTTTGGGATCCATTCAGCGGCTGCGATCTTCCAATGAAACATGGAGGGCCTGCTGAAATCTGTCCCGGGAATGGTCGTCTTCCAAGACGACATCTTGATCACCGGACACGACACCGATGAATACCTCCATAATCTGGAAGAGGTGCTACGCCGACTAAATCGAGTAGGTCTAAGATTGAAACGAACCAAATGCGTCTTCTTGGCACCAGAGGAGGAATTCCTGCGAAGGAGAATCGCAGCAGATGGCATCGGACCCTCAGACTCCAAGACGGAGGCGATCCGGAAGGCCCTGAGACCACGCAACACGACGGAGCTCAGACTACTGAACTACTTTGGTAACTTTCTGCCTGGGCTGAGCACTTTGCTTGAACCATTATATGTACTGCTCCGTAAGGGTGATGACTGGGTCTGGGGTAAAAATCAAGAAACTGCCTTCGAGAAGGCCAGAAACTTATTGTGCTCAAACAAACTACTGGCGCTGTATGATCCCTGTAGCCATCTTGTTTTAGCGTGCGATGCGTCATCCTACGGAATCGGGTGTGTGCTTCAGCAAGCGAACGTGTCGGGGTAAGCTCCAACCCGTAGTGTATGTGTCCCGCAGCCTTTCCAAGGCTGAAAGCGGGTACAGCAAGGTCGGAAAGGAGGCCCTAGCTTGTGTGTACGCGGTAAAAAAGATGCACCAGTACCTGTTTGGCCGGCGGTTCAAACTAAAAACCGACCACAAGCTGCTCACGTCGTTATTCTCTGAGAGCAAAGGCATTAATACCAACGCCTCAGCTCGCATTCAGAGGTGGGCATTAACGCTGTCCAATTACGACTACTTGATCCGCCACAGACCAGGCAGCGATAACTGCGCTAACGCGCTCAGCAGGCTCCCGCTCGCCACCACCGAGGGTGAAGCGGAGCAGTCCGCGGAACTGGTCATGGCCATGGAAGGGTCACCTGTCATGGCGCGCCAGATAAGGATCTGGACCAGCCAAGACCCACTGCTGTCCCAGTGAAAAACTGTATATTAAGTGGAAACTGGGCAACCACGTATGGAGAGATGCATGGCGATTTTAAGCCGTTTCACCGGCGCAAGGACGAGTTATCCGTCCAGGCCGACTGCATTTTGTGGGGAAATCGCACAGTCCTGCCCAAGAAGGGCTGAGATTTATTTTTCAAGAATCTCCATAGCACACACCCTAGCATCTTAATGATGAAAGCCATTGCAAGATCACATGTGTGGTGGCCCGGCATCGACGCAGACTTACAGTCGTGCGTACGCTGGTGCAACACATGCACGCAACTCAGCAACGTACTCAGGGAAGCCCCCCTGAGCCTGTAGTCCTGGACCTCCAAACCCTGGTCACGCATCAACCTAGACTATGCGGGTCCCTTTCGAGGAAAAAGCTGGCGTTTTTTACATTCTGTGTTTCATCAACATCACTTCAAAACATGACCCTGGAAGTTTAGCAAGATACAGGAACTTTAGAGTCTGCGACAATTAAATATCCAATGACACTGGTGTTTCATGTTTACAATCAGTGGCTCAAACACTTATGTATCACCTTGTCAGGTCAGTGGCTTGTGAAAACAAGTTTATATACCTACTATCTATCTAACAGTAAGCACATCCAATTTAGATTAGGAAGTACTGAAGTGTTATGTTATTTCCCCATTTCACAGGGTTATACATTTATATCTATCAAGGTTGTGCAAACACAGCCAGGAATTTAAATGAATTCTGGTAATCAAGTGCATGCAAGAATTTACCTGGCCCAAAAGGTGCTGGAATATAATAAGCATAGTCACCAAAATCAAATCCATCATTTTTTGTAGGTTGAAGAACAGTTACATGAAGACTTTCCCTGAAATAGGTTTTGTTACAAACAGAATAGTGGGCTGTACCACTCTAATAATTATAGAATTCATTATTTATTGCTCAAACCTAGTGATTGACAGCATGTAAAATGGAAGAAAACGGAAGTTGCTTTTTGTATTTATACTTTAATTCTGGGTTAGCATGACAAGTGACTAATTAGAGTGATTACTGTGTGTGATGAAATTGGTTAATTTCAGGCATGATCAGCTATGCAGAGGCTGCAATTAATCGGTAATTTATGTTTAATTCCATCTTTATCATGCAGTTATTTTTTGGTTTCCATCACAGTGTAAAATTGGTACGCAACCTGCTCCCAATGTCACTCAGTAAATGGCGCAAGACCAGTGTGGGTCAACTCAACCATCCATCTTCCTTCCCAATCTCTGGGGAAATAATTCAGCTCCAACTAGCACCTCCCCAAGTTGGCTCAGGCATGAACAGCAACAAACCATGTGGGTGGAAGCCTGCATCACATCACTCTGTGGCTTGGGTTTTAAAGCGCTTTTCAACTTCAGGGTTATTCCCCCAGTGAAGTGTACTGTTCATCGAAGTGTATCACTTGACATTGGATGGTTTGTATAAAAATCAAAAATATTGAAATTAAAACACCTTTGTTAATACTAAAGCAGTTTAATTTTAATGTTTTGCATTTTATAATATATTACAAAGAGCGAAGACTTGTGTTAATAGATACAAATAATGGTGCCTAAACTTTTGATATGAAACAAAACGTAGACTTATTCCAAGAAATAATGTCTAAGTAATGAGCAGTTTATGGTTATGATTCAAAATATTTTTAAAATTTGCAATATAACTGCATATTTTGAGATCTTTAGTTGGAAGAAGTTTAAAAAGAACAACCATCAGCACTTTAATAATGCATTCTGGAATTATTTTCCAAGTCAATCTGTATACAGTATGTAAAATATAGTTATGTACTCTCATGATGGGCATGAACATTGATTAGCACGACATGGGAATGGAAGTAGCTAATCGATATATTCTTTATCAACATAGGTTTCCACATTCATTTGTGTTCTTCCAACATTTCTGTTTCTTCACAAAAGATCGTGGTCGAGGAGGCGAGAGTCCGGGGTCGGAGGCCTATAAAAAGGCCGTGAGTTCAGCAGTCAGGAGTTCGAGAAGACCGACCGGTGCAACTGCAGGGAGAAGGCAAAAAAGAAGTAGAAAAAAAGCGAAAGGTGACGTCACAACCAAGGGGGTAAGTGATTGGCTGGTGATTGGTGAGTAGTTTTTCGTTCTCTTTTCTTTATCAGTAAGTAACCTTTAGCATTGTTGTTGCCAAATTAAGTTAATCTAAGGGTAAGTCATGGCAGGTGAGCTCGGACACGTGTTATGCTCCTCCTGTACTATGTGGGAACTCAGGGACGCTTCCGGTGTCCCTGACGACTACGTGTGCGGGAAGTGTATCTGCCTCCAGCTCCTGATGGACTGCGTTGTGGCACTGGAGCTGCGGGTGGATTCACTCTGGAGCATGCACGATGCTGAGAATGACGAGAATAGCACCTTTAGCGAGTTGGTCTTACCGCAGGTAAAGGGTACACAGCCAGATAGTAAATGGGTGACCAGCAGGAAGAGCAGTGCAAGGAAGGTAGTGCAGGGGTCCCCTGCGGTCATCGCCCTGCAAAACAGATACACCGCTTTGGGTACTGTTGAGGGGATGGCTCATCAGGGGAGGGCAGCAGCAGCCAAGTTCATTGCACCGTGGGTGGCTCTGCTGCACAGGAGGGCAGGAAAAAGAGTGGGAGAGCTATAGTGATAGGGGATTCGATTGTAAGGGGAATAGATAGGCGTTTCTGCGGCCACGACCGAGACTCCAGGATGGTATGTTGCCTCCCTGGTGCAAGAGTCAAGGATGTCTTGGAGTGGGTGCAGGACATTCTGAAAAGGGAGGGTGAACAGCCAGTTGTCATAGAAACATAGAAAATAGGTGCAGGAGTAGGCCATTCGGCCCTTCTAGCCTGCACCACCATTCAATGAGTTCATGGCTGAACATTCAACTTCAGTACCCCATTCCTGCTTTCTCGCCATATCTCTTGATCCCCCTAGTAGTAAGGACCTCATCTAACTCCTTTTTGAATATATTTAGTGAATTGGCCTCAACAAATTTCCGTGGTAGAGAATTCCACAGGTTCACCACTCTCTGGGTGAAGAAGTTCCTCCGCATCTCGGTCCTAAATGGCTTACCCCTTATTCTTAGACTGTGACCTCTGGTTCTGGACTTCCCCAACATTGGGAACATTCTTCCTGCATCTAACCTGTCTAACCCCGTCAGAATTTTAAATGTTTCTATGAGGTCCCCTCTCATTCTTCTGAACTCCAGTGAATACAAGCCCAGTTGATCCAGTCTTTCTTGATAGGTCAGTCCCGCCATCCCGGGAATCAGTCTGGTGAACCTTCGCTGCACTCCCTCAATAGCAAGAATGTCCTTCCTCAGGTTAGGAGACCAAAACTGTACACAATACTCCAGGTGTGGCCTCACCAATGCCCTGTACAACTGTAGCAACACCTCCCTGCCCCTGTACTCAAATCCCCTTGCTATGAAGGCCAACATGCCATTTGCTTTCTTAACCGCCTGCTGCACCTGCATGCCAACCTTCAATGACTGATGTACCATGACACCCAGGTCTCTTTGCACCTCCCCTTTTCCTAATCTGTCACCATTCAGATAATAGTCTGTCTCTCTGTTTTTACCACCAAAATGGATAACCTCACATTTATCCACATTATACTTCATCTGCCATGCATTTGCCCACTCACCTAACCTATCCAAGTCGCTCTGCAGCCTCACAGCATCCTCCTCGCAGCTCACACTGCCACCCAACTTAGTGTCATCCGCAAATTTGGAGATACTACATTTAATCCCCTCATCTAAATCATTAATGTATAGTGTAAACAGCTGGGGCCCCAGCACAGAACCTTGCGGTACCCCACTAGTCACTGCCTGCCATTCTGAAAAGTACCCATTTACTCCTACTCTTTGCTTCCTGCCTGACAACCAGTTCTCAATCCATGTCAGCACACTACCCCCAATCCCATGTGCTCTAACTTTGCACATCAATCTCTTGTGTGGGACCTTGTCGAACGCCTTCTGAAAGTCCAAATATACCACATCAACTGGTTCTCCCTTGTCCACTCTACTGGAAACATCCTCAAAAAATTCCAGAAGATTTGTCAAGCATGATTTCCCTTTCACAAATCCATGCTGACTTGGACCTATCATGTCACCTCTTTCCAAATGCACTGCTATGACATCCTTAATAATTGATTCCATCATTTTACCCACTACCGATGTCAGGCTGACCGGTCTATAATTCCCTGTTTTCTCTCTCCCTCCTTTTTTAAAAAGTGGGGTTACATTGGCTACCCTCCACTCTATAGGAACTGATCCAGAGTCAATGGAATGTTGGAAAATGACTGTCAATGCATCCGCTATTTCCAAGGCCACCTCCTTAAGTACTCTGGGATGCAGTCCATCAGGCCCTGGGGATTTATCGGCCTTCAATCCCATCAATTTCCCCAACACAATTTCCCGACTAATAAGGATTTCCCTCAGTTCCTCCTCCTTACTAGACCCCCCGACCCCTTTTATAACCGGAAGGTTGTTTGTGTCCTCCTTCGTGAATACCGAACCAAAGTACTTGTTCAATTGGTCCGCCATTTCTTTGTTCCCCGTTATGACTTCCCCTGATTCTGACTGCAGGGGACCTACGTTTGTCTTTACTAACCTTTTTCTCTTTACATACCTATAGAAAGTTTTGCAATCCGTCTTAATGTTCCCTGCAAGCTTCTTCTCTTACTCCATTTTCCCTGCCCTAATCAAACCCTTTGTCCTCCTCTGCTGAGTTCTAAATTTCTCCCAGTCCCCAGGTTCGCTGCTATTTCTGGCCAATTTGTATGCCACTTCCTTGGCTTTAATACTATCCCTGATTTCCCTTGATAGCCACGATTGAGCCACCTTCCCTTTTTTATTTTTATGCCAGACAGGAATGTACAATTGTTGTAGTTCATCCATGCGGTCTCTAAATGTCTGCCATTGCCCATCCACAGTCAACCCCTTAAGTATCATTCGCCAATCCATCCCAGCCAATTCACGCCTCATACCTTCAAAGTTACCCTTCTTCAAGTTCTGGACCATGGTCTCTGAATTAACTGTTTCATTCTCCATCCTAATGCAGAATTCCACCATATTATGGTCACTCTTCCCCAAGGTGCATCGCACAACGAGATTGCTAATTAATCCTTTCTCATTACATAACACCCAGTCTAAGATGGCCTCCCCCCTAGTTGGTTCCTCAACATATTGGTCTAAAAAACCATCTCTTATGCACTCCAGGAAATCCTCATCCACCGTATTGCTTCCAGTTTGGTTAGCATATAGCACATAGGTACCAACGATATCGGTAAAAAAATGGGATGAGGTCCTACGAGACAAATTTAGGGAGCTTGGAGCTAAATTAAAAAGTAGGACCTCAAAAGTAGCCATCTCAGGATTGCGACCAGTGCCACGTGCTAGTCAGAGTAGGAATCGCAGGATAGCTCAGATGAATACGTGGCTTGAGGAGTGGTGCAGAAGGGAGGGATTCAAATTCCTGGGGCATTGGAACCGGTCCTGGGGGAGGTGAGACTAGTACAAACCGGACGGTCTGCACCTGGGCAGGACCGGAACCAATGGCCTCGGGGAAGTGTTTGCTCGTGCTGTTGGGGAGGAGTTAAACTAATATGGCAGGGGGATGGGAACCTATGCGGGAGACACAGGGAAGTAGAATGGAGGCAGAAGCAAAAGATAGAAAGGAGAATAGTAAAAGTGGAGAGCAGAGAAACGCAAGGCAAAAAACAAAAAGTGCCACATTACAGCAAAATTCTAAAGGGGCAAGGTGTGTTAAAAAAAACAAGCCTGAAGACTCTGTGCCTCAATGCGAGGAGTATTCAGAATAAGGTGGACGAATTAACTGCACAGATAGCAGTTAATGGATATGATGTATTTGGCATCACAGAGACATGGCTCCAGGGTGACCAAGGCTGGGAACTCAACATCCAGGGGTATTCAACATTTAGGAAGGATAGACAGAGAGGAAAAGGAGGCGGGGTGGCGTTGCTGGTTAAAGAGGAAATTAATGCAATAGTAAGGAAGGACATTGGCTTGGATGATGTGGAATCGGTATGGGTGGAGCTGCGGAATACCAAAGGACAGAAAAAGCTGGTGGGAGTTGTGTACAGACCACCAAACAGTAGTCGTGAGGTTGGGGACAGCATCAAACAAGAAATAAGGAATGTGTGCAATAAAGGTACAGCGGTTATCATGGGCGACTTTAATTGACATAATGATTGGACTAACCAAACTGGTAGCAATGCGGTAGAGGAGGATTTCCTGGAGTGTATTCGGGATGGTTTTCTTGACCAATATGTTGAGGAACCAACTAGAGAGCTGACCATCCTAGGCTGGGTGATGTGTAATGAGAAGGGACTAATTAGCAATCTTGTTGTGCGAGGCCCCTTGGGGAAGAGTGACCATAATATGGTAGAATGCTTTATTAAGCTGGAGAGTGACACAGTTAATTCAGAAACTAGGGTCCTAAACTTAAGGAAAGCTAACTTCCACGGCATGAGGCGTGAATTGGCTAGAATCGACTGGCAAATGATACTTATAGGGTTGACAGTGGATAGACAATGGCAAACATTTATAGATCACATGGATGAACTTCAACAATTGTACATCCCTGTCTGGAGTAAAAATAAAACAGGGAAGGTGGTCAACCGTGGCTAACAAGGGAAATTAAGGATAGTGTTAGATCCAAGGAAGAGGCATATAAATTGGCCAGAAAAAGCAGCACACCTGAGGACTGGGAGAAATTTAGAATTCAGCAGAGGAGGACAAAGGGTTTAATTAGGAGAGGGAAAATAGAGTACGAGAGGAAGCTTGCTGGGAACATAAAAACTGACTGCAAAAGCTTCTATAGATATGTGAAGAGAAAAAGATTAGTGAAGACAAACGTAGATCCCTTGCAGTCAGAACTCAGGTGAATTAATAATGGAGAACAAAGAAATGGCAGACCAATTGAACAAATAATTTGGTTCTGTCTTCATGAAAGAAGACACAAATGACCTTCTGGATGTACAAGGGGACCGAGGATTTAGTGAGAAGGAGGAACTGAAGGATATCCTTATTAGGCGGGAAATTGCATTGGGGAAATTGATGGGATTGAAGATCGATAAATCCCCGGGGCCTGATTGTCTGCATCCCAGAGTACTTAAGGAGGTGACCCTAGAAATAGTGGATGCATTGGTGATCATTTTCCAACAGTCTATCGACTCTGGATCAGTTCCTATGGACTGGAGGGTAGCGAATATAACACCACTTTTTAAAAAAGGAGAGAGTGAAAATGTGTAATTATAGACCAGTTAGCCTGACATCAGTAGTGGGGAAAATGTTGGAATCAATTATTGAGGGTGAAATAGCAGCGCATTCGGAAAGCAGTGACAGGATCTGTCCAAGTCAGAATGGATTTGTGAAAGGGAAATCATGCTTGACAAATCTTCTGGAATTTTTTGAGGATGTAACGAGTAGAGTGGACAAGGGAGAACCAGCGGATGTGGTGTATTTGGACTTTCAAAAGCCTTTGACAAGGTCCCACATAAGAGATTGGTGTGCAAAATCAAAGCACATGGTATTGGGGGTAATGTACCGGCGTGGATTGAGAATTGGTTGGCAGACAGGAAGCAGAGAGTCAGGATAAACGGGTTATTTTCAGAATGGCAGCCAGTGACTAGTGAAGTGCCGCAGGGCTCAGTGCTGGGACCCCAGCTCTTTACAATATACATTAATGATTTGGATGAAGGAATTGAGTGTAATATCGCCAAGTTTGCAGATGACACTAAACTGGGTGGCAGAGTGAGCTGTGAGGAGGATGCTAAGAGGCTGCAAAGTGATTTGGACAGGTTAGATGAGTGGGCAAATGCATGGCAGATGCAGTATAATGTGGATAAATGTGAGGTTATCCACTTTGGTGGCAAAAACACGAAGGCAGAATATTATCTGAATGGCGGCAGATTAGGAAAAGGGGAGGTGCAACGAGACCTGGGTGTCATGGTTCATCAGTCATTGAAAGTTGGCATGTAGGTACAGCAGGCGGTGAAGAAGGCAAATGGCATGTGGCCTTCATAGCTAGGGGATTTGAGTATAGGAGCAGGGAGGTCTTACTGCAGTTGTACAGGGTCTTGGTGAGGCCTTACCTGGAATATTGTGTTCAGTTTTGGTCTCCTAATCTGAGGAAGGACGTTCTTGCTATTGAGGGAGTGCAGCGAAGGTTCATCAAACTGATTCCCGGGATGGCTGAACTGACATCTGAGGAGAGACTGGATCAACTGGGCCTTTATACTCTGGCATTTGGAAGGATGAGAGGGGATCTCATAGAAACGTATAAGATTTTGACGGGATGGGACAGGTTAGTTGCGGGAAGAATGTTCCCGATGTTGGGGAAGTCCAGAATCAGGGGACACAGTCTTAGGATAAGGGGTAGGCCATTTAGGACTGAGGTGAGGAGAAACTTCTTCACTCAGAGAGTTGTTAACCTGTGGAATTCCCTGCCGCAGAGAGTCGTTAATGTCAGCTCATTGGATATATTCAAGAGGGAGGTAGATATGGCCCTTACGGCTAAAGGAATCAAGGGGTATGGAGAGAAAGCGGGAAAGGAGTACTGAGGTGAATGATCAGCCATGATCTTATTGAATGGTTGTGCAGGCTCGAAGGGCCAAATGGCCTACTCCTGCACCTAGTTTCTATGTTTCTATCAATCCTCTTTCAAATGTTCATCAATCTGCTGTGTACTTCCAGCATTGGCTATTTTTACTTCAGAGTTCTAGAATCCAGTTTAATTTATCCCAAGTCTTTTATGGTTGCATTTTTCCAGTAATTATTCTTACTTTGTTATAATCTGTTGTACTGGCAGGATGCCACAGTCAGTTCTATCTATTTATGTTCTGTTCATCTTTATTTCTGGAACGACTGATCTGCGACCTTATATTAAAAAATATTCATGTATTTTGCTTTTCAAATGCAGTTTCAGGTTTGAGACTTTAATATAGTCCGCTTCTTGAATTTCATAATAACTATAATGTATTTTGCTCACATCATTGTTCACCTTAGAAACTCTCGGCTCAATATCCTCTTTTGAGCTTTCTCATCTGGCTCATCAGTGTTCTCGTCTGCATTTGCTGCCTCATTTGGTGGGTCAATCACACCAGCCACATGTCAGTGACGATCTGTTAGTAGTGCTGTTATTGTCTGTATTTCAATACCTTTGAAAGGCTTCATTCAGTTCAAGCTGCGATTCCTTTCACTACCAGCACAGATTCCTCCCATTTAACTGCACAACAAAACAGGTCATGATTTTTTTTTGTGATTGTTTTAGATTGCTTGGGGGTGAAATTGGGGTATTTTGCACCTGCTGCAGGGGCCGCAAATGGTTTTTTGCCCGGGCGCAACAAGAACAGCGCCTCCCGCTAAATTGGGTGGGGGTTTAATCGGCGGCGTTAACAAGTAGCGCCCGGCTTGGCTGCAAACGGCGATGACATCATCATCATGCACAATGCCCCTTTACCACCCAAGAGGCTAAATTCCCTTTCGTCCCGTGTTCCCGCCTGCCACTGACAACGACAGAATAAGCTGCTGTGTTTCAGTTGGGAGTCGGCTGGAGGAGCGCTATTTAAAGGCGCCATCTTCGGCAAAATCTTTAGTCGGCCAAGAATGGTTGGTCCTGACTTCCACACAGGCAGGCAGGTGTATTTCAGTGATTTCCAGTTGAAGGAGTGTTCTGGCTGTTAAACATTCGTCACTTTCATTGAGGACAGATTTGAAAGTCCAACATTTATATTGTTTCATGGGGGCTGTGTTGGCACTTGACCGCCTGCTCTGACATCACCGTCGGAGGAAACTAAGGCAGAGAGAAAGACAGCAAAAGGTGACCAGAGGGAGGAGGGCCAATAGGAGACCTTACCCTCCCAGGGTATTCCGCCAGCAGTTCTCCTACATCAATGTCACGGAGGAACAGTGTTGTAAAGTCCTGTCCCCTCAGTACAGATTCACACGAGGCATGTAGTGAAGTCACGGTCACTCTGGACCTGCACCTTTATTTCCAGCTCTGGAATGCTGCACTTGCCTGACACCTGTCCTTATATACCTGTCTCTTGCAAGTGCACCCCTGGTGGTAAGGTATGCTGGTGGTTACAGGTCATATCTTATTACAGTCATGTATAGCATGTTAGAATACAGTTATATATAATAATGTAAGATACATGACATCACCCTCCCCCAAGGTCTTATTGCCTTTATAGGTTCAGTCTCTCAGGTGGTCTACGCACTAGCGTGGAGCGTCTGAGTTGTGGTTCAGTTGTTTGCCTTGGTGTCTGTTTTTCTTTGGCTGGTATCTCGCCTGGGCTGTCTGTTTCGATTGGTGTGATTGTTGTTGACTCGCCTGGGCTGTCTGTTGGGATTGCCCTTTCCTCAGGTTGTTCCCTCTGTCTGTCCACCAGGTGTGGTGCGAGTTCCACATTGTAGTCTGCCTCTGGTTCCGCAGTGTTGTTGGTAAATCTGCTTTTGACTTGGTCCACATGCCTCCGACAGGTTTTGCCATTGTCCATTTGTACTACCAGTAGCCTGTTTCCTTCCTTGCCCGTTACTGTCCCTGCTAGCCATTTGGGACCCCTGCCATAGTTTAGTACAAACACTTTGTCCCCTATCTCATTCCATCACCCCCTCGAATTTCTGTCATGGTACTCAGTCAGCTTACAGCGCTTTGCCTCAACGATTTCGTGCATGTCTGGGAGGATTAATGAGAGCCTTGTTGTTAAAGTCCTTTTCATCAACAGCTGCGTGGGGGGGATCCCAGTCAATGAGTGCGGACGAGATCTGTATGCCAGCAGCAGTCGCGACAGGCGACCCTGCAGCGTGGGACCTTGGATTTTAAGCATGCCTTGTTTAATGATTTGCACGGCTCTCTCCGCCTGGCCATTGGAGGCCGGCTTGAACGGTGCCATCTTGACGTGATTTATGCCGTGGTCAATTATAAAATCTTGGAATTCTGCGCTGATGAAGCACGGACCATTGTCACTGACCAATATGTCAGGGATTCCGTGCGTTGCAAATATGGTTGTGAGGCTCTCCACAGTGGTGGAGGTTGTGCTCGAGTTTAAAATGGTGCATTCGATCCACTTTGAAAATGCATCTACAACTACGAGGAACATTTTGCCCATGAATGGGCCCGCATAGTCTACGTGCACCCGCGACCACGGTTTGGTAGGCCAGGGCCAGGGGCTCAGTGGAGCCTCCCTGGGGGCATTGCTGAGTTGGGCACAAATGGTGCACCTTTGGACGCAGAGCTCCAAGTCCGCGTCAAGATCAGGCCACCAGACGTGGGATCTGGCTATGGCCTTCATGAGAACGATCCCCGGGTGCTCGCGGTGGAGCTCCCGGACAAATGCCTCTCTGCCTCGCAGAGGCATGACTACTCGGCTGCCCCACATCAGGCAGTCTGCTTGTAGTGATAGCTCATGCATGCGCCTGTGAAAGGGTTTTAATTCCTCAGGGCAGGCATCGCGAGCCTCTGCCCAGTCACCGGTTAGGATACATCTTTTTACCAAGGATAACGTGGGGTCGCTGGCCGTCCAGGCTCTGATTTGGCGAGCCGTCATGGGCGAACCTGTGGACTCAAAGGCATTGATTGCCATGACTATCTCACAGTCCTGTTCGTCAGACCCTTCAGTGGTCGCCAGGGGTAGCCTGCTGAGCGCGTCGTCACAGTTGTCTGTGCCTGGTCTGTGCCTTATGGTATAGTCGTAGGACGCCAGCATGAGTGCCTACCGTTGAATTCGCGCTGAGGCGTTGGCGTTTATTGCCTTGCTCTCGGATAGGAGGGACATGAGGGGCTTGTGGTCGGTTTCTAACGCGAACTTGGCCCCGAAAAGGTATTGGTGCATCTTTTTGATACCGTACACGCATGCGAATGCCTCCTTCTCTACCATTCCGTACCCGCACTCCGCCCGCGAAAGTGACCTGGAGGCATAAGCTATGGGTTGTAATTTGCCCGCAGTATTGACATGTTGCAAAACGCACCCAACCCCATACGCTGACACATCGCATGTGAGAACTAGCTTTTTACCTGCATCAAAGAAAGTCAAAACACTGTTGGAACACAGAAGGTTGCGTGCCTTATTGAAGGCGTGTTCCTGGGCGTCCCCCCAAAACCAATTGCACCCCTTTCTGAGTAGCACATGGAGAGGCTCCAGCAGCGTGCTTAAGTTCTGCATAAAGTTCCCAAAGTAATTGAGTAGCCCGAGAAAGGCACGCAGTTCTGAGACATTCCGGGGCCTGGGTGCCAGGCGAATTGCTTCTGTTTTGGACTCTGTTGGGCGGATTCCATCAGCGGCAATCCTTCTGCCCAAAAATTCAACCTCGGGTGCGAGAAACAGGCACTTGGATTTCTTGACTCGTAGGCCTACCCGATCCAACTGCTTTAGTACTTCCTCCAAATTACGGAGATGGGAGTCGGTGTCCCTGCCTGTGATAAGTATGTCGTCTTGAAATACAACCGTCCCCGGGATGGACTTGAGCAGACTCTCCATGTTGCGCTGGAATATGGCAGCTGCCGACCTGATGCCGAATGGGCATCGATTGTACATGAAAAGGCCTCGATGTGTGTTGATGGTGGTGAGTAGCTTGGATTCCTCGGTCAATTCTTGCGTCATCTACGCAGATGTGAGGTCTAATTTTGAGAAAAGTTTACCTTCAGCCAATGTGGCAAATAAGTCCTCCGCTCTGGGCAGCGGGTACTGGTCCTGTAGGGAGACTTTGTTTATGGTAGATTTGTAGTCCCCACAGATTCGTACGGATCCATCAGGCTTCATGACTGGGACGATGGGACTTGCCCAGTCGCTAAATTCCACAAGTGATATAATGCCTTCCCGCAGAAGCCTGTCTAGTTTCTGTTCAATCTTTTCCCTCATCACATAGGGTACAGCTCTGGCCTTGTGATGGACCGGTCTAGCATCCTGTGTGATGTAGATTTTGACTTTGGCCCCTTTGAAAGTGCCCACACCTGGCTGAAAGAGATGTTCAAATCGCTTTATAACTGTTGAGCAGGAGGTCCGTTCATCTAATGACATGGCATGGACATCATTCCATTTCCAGTTTAGTTTTGCCAGCCAGCTTCTCCCCAGCAGTGCTGGGGGATCTCCGGGGACAATCCACAGGGGAAGTCGGTTCACTGTCCCTTTGTGTGTGACAGAGAGCATGGCGCTGCCGAGGACTGGTACAATTTCTTTGGTATAGGTCCTTAGTTTGGTGTCGACCCTTGTGAGTTTTGGTCTGTCTCTTTTATGCGGCCACAGTTGTTCAAATTGTTGAGCGCCCATGTGAGAGTGACTCGCTCCCGTCTCCAGCTCCATGTTGACAGGTATCCCGTTGAGTAGGACCCTCATCATTATAGGAGGCATCCTGTTGTTGGAGCAGCGGTCATTGATCGTGTTGACCCGCTGTACATCGGTGGCCCGGGTACTGTCCCCACCATCTTCTGGTCCGCTTTCCGACCCATCCGATTTGTATACCAGCCAAGGTGCCGTTTTTTTGCACATACGGGCCAAATGCCCTGTATATTCACAGTTCCTGCAAACAGCCTGCTGAAATCGACATCCCCTTGACGAGTGCCCACCCCCACACCTCCAGCACAGACTGCTTTCATTGTTCCCAAAGAATGAGCTGCGCCTGGCTGATCTCTGTTGAGCTTCTCTCAGTTTGTAGTTGATTGCTCGCATTATGGGTTGATGAGATGTGAACGGGCGTTCCTGTGGCACTTGATGGCTTCTCGCGGCACTGCCTGCTGTCGAGAGCCTGTTCTCCCGGTTTTGTCTGTGTGTGGGGGTAGCAGCTTGTTTAGTGCTGTGAACTTCTTGTTCCAATATTTCGTTAGTTGTCGTGCCCTTATTGTAAATCAACCTCGTTTCTTCTTCCCCCACCAAGAATGTCTGTGCAACCAGTGCTGCTGCCTCTAAGGGTCAGGTTCTTGGTCTCTATGAGTTTGCGGAATATGCCTGCGTGGCCTATTCCTTCAATGAAAAAGTCTCTCAGCATTTCTCTCCTCAGTTCATCGGAGAACTCACATAAACTAGCCAACCTCCGAAGTTCCGCCACGATGTCGGGTATGCTCTGGCCCACACAGCATCTGTAGTTGTAGAACCTGTGTCTGGCCATGTGTAGGCTATTCGCTGGCTTCAGGTGGTCTCTCACCAGTGTGCTCAATTCTTCAAACGACTTGCTTGCTGGTTTCTCGGGTGCCAGCAGATCCTTCATTAAAGCGTATGTTTTCGAGCCACAGCTGGTCAAGAGATGGGCTCTTCTCTTGTCTGCCTTGTCGTCGCCTAACCAGTCTTTGGTTACAAAGCTTTGCTGGAACCTTTCTATAAAGTCCTCCCAATTGTCTCCCGCATTGTACTTTTCATCTGATTCGTTGTTCGCCATTCTGTGGATTCTGTAATCCCGTAACTCGTCGCCACTGTAAAGTCCTGTCCCCTCAGTACAGATTCACACGAGGCATGTAGTGAAGTCAAGGTCACTCTGGACCTGCACCTTTATTTCACAGCTCTGGAATTCTGCACTTGCCTGAGACCTGTCCTTATATACCTGTCTCTTGCAAGTGCATCCCTGGTGGTAAGGTGTGCTGGTGGTTACAGGTCATATCTTATTACAGTCATGTATAGCATGTTAGGATACAGTTATATATAATAATGTAAGATACATGACAAGTGTGTTCGAAGGCTGCACTTCAGCAAGGACGTGGTCACAGAGCTCTGCCACCTCCTGCAGCCAGACCTCGAGCCTCAGACCAGGGTGAGGACGCTCTCTCAGTGGCAGTAAAGGTCACTATCGTCCATAATTTCTATGGCAGTGGATCATTCCAGTGTGGAACAGGAGACAGCTCTAACATCTCCCAGGTCGCCGTGCATTGCTGTATCCATGAGGTGACAGATGCTCTGTACAGAAGGAGAAGGGAATACATTTCCTACCGCATGACCACAGAGAATCAGCACGAGCGGCATGTGACTTTGCCAGGATAGCGGGCTTCCCCATGGTGCAGGGTGTCATTGACTGCACCTACCTCGCTTTGTGGGCACCGCATCACAATCCTGAGGTATTCCGTAACTGTAAAGGCTTCCACTCACTGAATGTGCAGTTGGTGTGAGACCACACACAGCGAATCCTCACCGTCAATGCCCGCTCTCCTGGCAGCAGCCATGATGCATCCATCCTGCACCAGAACAGTGTGCCAGCTCTCTTCCAGCCCCCACATCATGCTCTCCACCTGGCTCATGACTCCCCTCCTCATCACTCCTGCCCAGCACTCGTATAAAGACAACCATGCTGCCACCAGGAACATCATTGAGCAGACCATCTGAGTGTTCAAGCAACGGTTCCGCTGCCTTGACCGCTCGGAAGGAATCCTCTAGTATTCGGCTGACCGGGTGTTCCTTTTCATCATCGTCCACTGCAAAACTTGGCCATTATGAAGGTGCAGCCATTGTCACCAGGCATAGCTCCACCACCTCAGGACGAGGAGAAGCAGGAGCAGGAGCAGGAGCAGGAGCAGGAGCAGGAGCAGGAGCAGGAGCAGGAGCAGGAGCAGGAGCAGGAGCAGCAACAGCAGCGACGGAGGAGGCAGCCACTCAATCGCCATACTGCAAGGATGGTCCATGACTGCCTCACCAGACTTCGGTTCCAGTGAATTCCGGCCCATTCCTGATTGCTCTGCACATCCCCATCAGCTCATCAATTTCCCCTTCCAGACCACAGCCCCAAAACTGAACTGAGACACTACCAAATATGCAACATTCCAATAAAAAAGTATCTCATACATTTTAACACTATATCATAAACAACAATTATATTTAAGAATCACTCTTTTGCAATACCTTATATCCCCTCTTAACCAATTCTGGAGCTCCTTCGCTCCCCTGTGGCTGCAGCAAGGCTGCTGGAAGACTGCTGTGTGTCAGAGCCAGAAACTACAGATGACTTTGCAGGATGCCCTCGCCCAGCTCTGGACCTGGAAGGCCCGGCTGCAGGCTGCACCACCTCAGGCTGGGCGGCGGCAGTCTGGGCTGGCTGGGTGACGGGCAGCGACTGTAAAGTCCTGACCCTACAGTACAGACTTACACGAGGCACATGCTGAAGTCAAGGTCATTCAGGACCTGCACCTTTATTTCACAGCTCCGGAATGCCGCACTTACCTGAGATCTGCCTTTATATACCTGTCTGGGACAGGTGTGCAGTGTCTCCTGCAAGTGCACCCCTGGTGGTAAAGTATGCTTGTGGTTACAGGTCATATCGCGTTACAGTCATGTATAGCATGGTAAGATACAGTTATGTACAGTGGTGTGAGATACACAACAGCGACAAGTGCAATGGCGGAGTGGCAGTGGTGGGCTCAGGAAATCTATCATCCTGAGAGGACAGCAGGTTCCTGATTCACTGACGC
Source organism: Pristiophorus japonicus (assembly GCF_044704955.1). Classification (NCBI taxonomy): domain Eukaryota; kingdom Metazoa; phylum Chordata; class Chondrichthyes; family Pristiophoridae; genus Pristiophorus; species Pristiophorus japonicus. The sequence continues at coordinate 3,997,836 of NC_091988.1, read as the reverse complement.
AGTGCCACTCCCCCGGGGCAGTACCTCAGCATTCCCACTAATCTGCTGGAGCACAGATTGATGGCCTCCTGTGACAACGTGAGATCCCCGGTGGGCTGTGGTGGACCCAGCAACGATGGCAGCAGGCAGAGCTCGTGTGGCATCCAGCTGAGACGGCAGGAGAGCAGTCTGAGACTCGATGCCACCAAACATTGACTGAATTACAGCACTAAGACGTTGCGTTGCTTCCACCCGTGCTGCAATGGAAGCTGCCATGTTTCCCATGACATGGGTCATGAGGTCTGGGTCCCCACGGTCTCTCTGGGAGTCCACCATCATCTGCAGACTGGAAATGATGTGCTCCATGGTGTGCGCAGAGCTCTGTGCGGTGTTGGAGACGGACTCCTCCACGCTCCTTACCATTGGCGAAAGGCTCTCGGGCACCCTTCCCATTGCACCTATCATCTAAAAAGTGCATGGCCCATCACCCTTCTTGTGAACGCCTCCCCATCGAGGTCCTTATCGGAGTCCTGTGCAGCAGAACTCGCACGTGAACTCTCCCTCCGGGAAGCTGGCTCCTAAGGTTCCCTTTCCCCTTGACCTTGCCACAGGTCCCGGTGCATCACCCAGTGCCAACCCATCTGTTAAGCTAACCTCGAAGGACCACGTAGTGCCAGTCTCTGAGCTGGTGCCTGGTTTTCTCCTCCTCTTTTCCTTTGTCACTGTCATGGGGCGACTCGGGTACATGCTGGTCATCTGCCTGCTGATAATCTGAAAGCATAACTGGCACAAGACTTGTGTTAAGGTGAGGGCAGGGGGCAGGAATGGAGCAAGGAATGCAGAAAGTGTCAGGAGCTGGAAAGTGATAAAGTCCCCTGGTGTGAGGGGGAAGTGGGATGAGAAAAGGAGAGATGAAGATACCGTTGTTGCCCCCAGCGGGGTCGATGTCGTTGACGACCACGGTGCCCACCACCTGCTGCCCAATCAGTCGCAGCACTCGCTGCTCCAGGTCGGACAGCTGCTGCTGCTGAGGTTCATCCCCGCCAGTCCTCTGTTGCTTCCTCCGATTATGTGCCATCTTGGCCTGCAAAAGAAAGGAATTTGTGTGGGTAAGAGTCCAGCTATGTATGTGGGAGAGAGGTCTGGCATCGTTGAATAGCAGTGAATGTCGGCAAGGCCTGAGATGAGTTTGAGGAGCTACACACCTTTGGTTGGGGAGTGGTGGTTTGTGCTATGTGCAGACAGAGGTTTAGAGGAGTGGTACGTAGAAGGTACGGAAGAATGTACTCACCTTGACCACTCAACTGAGGGCTATGAACTTCTTCCGGCACTGTGTGTGTTCGATCCACTGCAGTGCTGGCCGACACCTCCTCGGCCACTTCCCTCCACATGGCCCTGGAGACCTGGGGCAATGGCCTCCTTCCGGTTGCCAGGAAGAGCGCATCCCTCCCACCAATGCCACGTCATTAAATCGCCGTGCCCTCTCCCTTGCAGGTGAATTTGCAGCAGCCATCCCAGAAACTTCTTCCATTTGTTGTCAGCTCTTCCTGAAAAGCAGCACTGGTGAAAATGAGCAGGTGCACCTTGATGTAACCCTCTTTAAGAGCTGGAATGATCCAGTGTGAAGGATTGATGGATGATTGCTGAATACAAGTCACCTGAAGGTAGCACGCTGCTGATAGCGCTGCTGCAACGCCCCAGTGAGGTCATTCGGGCCTCATTTACCAGCCCCCTTCCTTCCTGGGGCGCTAAAACCCAATTGAGAAGTTAGGATTTGTTTGCGCCTAGCCTTAACTTTTCAAAATTTAAAAAATTAATGCCCCAAATGGAGCGCTATTGAATTTCTCCCCCTTTTGTACTTGAATTTTTCACAACAGATGCCAGAATTACAGAGATCTAAAAATGTGTACTGATTAATAAATCTTGAACGTGATATTGATCACATGCTCATGGTTCCTATTATAGGTTTGAGACCCAGTCTTCATTTTTTGGCCCTTTGGCTGAGTGCTTAAGATAGTATTCCATTACACTCTGACCATCTGTAATTTTACAGGTGTAGCTATTAGGCAAATACTATTGTTTTCCAAGCATTAAGCTGTATTTAATAGCAGACCATGATGCTTTTGGAAACCAGCAAGTTTGACCTATGGCCATATTCACATATTTAAAACATCTGGGGGCCGCTGTTTTTGAGGCGGTATCACCACCTACGTGCTGATTTTACTGCCGGACATTCAGTGCAGGCTCCAACTACCAAATTGTTTTTGCACCCAGAGATGAGAGAGCAGCACTAAAGGTGGCGTTGCACACTCCTCCTTAGGCGGGAGCTCAGGGGGCCGACTGAATCCCCCATCGTGAGGCTGCCACCATGCTCGCTGGGGAACGGGAAGAAAACGAAAGAAAGAAAAAACTCTCAAACTTCTCTGACGCACACAAGAGCTTCCTCACTGTTACAACTAACGACTAAAAAGACTTCTCTTGTTCTCTGGCCGATTTGGCCCGAGTTCCGCTGTTTAGTCACCGCTAGTTCCAGGCTGTACGATCGCCTGCCGGGAAGGCCGACATTCAAACTAAATATCGCGATAGAGGCGCCAAGGAGGTGTTGCACACTGGATGATGTCACCATGCGTGTGGCGTTGGCCAGTGCGGTGTTAGCTCTTGGTGCCTCTGCCAAAGTGGCAACTACATTTCTGCGGGGACGCCGCTCAGCGTGGAAGGAAGGCCTTTGCAGCCCGTTAGCCACCTCCCACATGTGGTAACGGGTGGAGGTATAAAATCAATTTCGACCCCCTAGAATTTGAATAGTGCCTAACATAGAACATCGGAGATTGCATGGGACTGCTTAAAGTATTTGAACAAATCACAAATGTTGCTCAGTAATTTCTTGGGTTATACATGGTTTAATTTCCCTTTCTTTTCAAAAACTTTAGTTTAAATCAAGTCCAAAGTAGTAATATGAATAAAATCACTTGCAATGGTGAAAAGGGAGAAAAAAAATGAATTTAAGAACATAAGAAATAGGAGCAGGAGTCAGCCATTTGGCCCCTCGAGCCTGTTCCGCCATTAAATAAGATCATGGCTGATCTGATCATGGACTCAGCTCCACTAGCCTGTCCGCTCCCCATAACCCTTTACTCCCTTATCGCTCAAAAATCTATCTTCACCTTAAATATATTCAATGTCCCAGCTTTCACAGCTCTCTGAGGCAGAGAATTCCACAGAGTTACAACCTTCTGAGAGAAGAAATCTCTCCTCATCTCAGTTTTAAATGGGCGGCCCCTTATTCTATGTCCTCTAGTTTTAGTTTCCCCCACGAGTGGAAATATCCTCTCTGCATCCACCTTGTCAAGCCCCCTCTCATTATCTTATAAGTTTCAATAAGATCACCTCTCATTCTTCTGAACTCCAATATGTATAGACCCAACCTACATTCATAAGTCAACCCCCTCATCTCTGGAATCTACCAAGTGAAACTTCTCTGAACAGCCTCCAATGCAAGTGCATCCCTCCTTAAATACAGAGACCAAAACTGTACGTAATACTCCAGGTGTGGCCTCACCAATACCCGACACAGTTGTAGCAGGACTTCTCTGCTTTTATATTACATTCCCTTGGCCTTCCTGATCACTTGCTGTACCTGCATACTAACTTTTTGAGTTTCATGCACAAGGACCCCCAGGTGTCAGGGCAGTGGATTTCCTGTGTACCCCAAAATTTTCAGCTTCAATATTCAATCCCAAAGAAATTCAATATGTCCCTTTCAGGGTAATATCCGTTTCTTATTGTGTGCCAGGAAATCTTTACTTCAAGTATTACTTCACTTTTTAAAAATTGTCACAGGCATCTATATGAAGTATGAAACAAGCAGATGACCCCTCTATTTCTTACAGAAATCATTCTGCATTTTGGATTAGCTGACAGTAATTTCCATAAGGTTTAAACCACATCAACAGACTTCTCCCAACATTTTCAATACATGTTACGTTTCCTCACTTTCGACCTTTCATGAAGACACTGACTTCTGCTGGGATGTACAAGAGCCATCTGCTACCTCAATTCTTCGTTTATTAGAAACATAGAAAATAGGTGCAGGAGTAGGCCATTCGGCCCTTCGAGCCTGCACCACCATTCAAGAAGATCATGGTTGATCATTCACCTCAGTACCCCTTTCCTGCTTTCTCTCCATACCCCTTGATCCCCTGAGCCGTAAGGACCATATCGAACTCCCTCTTGAATATATCCAATCAACTGGCCTCAACAACTCTCTGCAGCAGGGAATTCCACAGGTTGACAACTCTCTGAGTGAAGAAGGTTCTTCTCATCTCAGTCCTAGATGGCCTACCCCTTATCCTAAGACTGTGTTCCCTGATTCTGGACTTCCCCAACATCGGGAATGTTCTACCATCAGAATCTTATACGTTTCTATGAGATCCCCTCTCATCCTTCTAAACTTCAATGTATAAAGGCCCAGTTGATCCAGTCTCTCCTCATATGACAGTCCTGCCATCCCGGGAATCAGTCTGGTGAACATTCGCTGCGCTCCCTCAATAGCAAGAACGTCCTTCCTCAGATTAGGAGACCAAAACTGAACACAATATTCCAGGTAAGGCCTCACCAAGACCCTGTACAACTGCAGTAAGACCTCCCTGCTCCTATACTCAAATCCCCTAGCTATGAAGGCCACATGCCATTTGCCTTCTTCACCGCCTGCTGTACCTGTATGCCAACTTTCAATGACTGAACATAAGAACATAAGAATTAGGAACAGGAGTAGGCCATCTAGCCCCTCCAGCCTGCTCCGCCATTCAACAAGATCATGGCTGATCTGGCCGTGGACTCAGCTCCACTTACCCGCCCACTCCCCATAATCCTTAATTCCCTTATTGGTTAAAAATCTATCTATCTGTGATTTGAATACATTCAATGAGCTAGCCTCAACTGCTTCCTTTGGCAGAGAATTCCGCAGATTCACAACCCTCTGGGAGAAGAAATTCCTTCTCAACTCGGTTTTAAATTGGCTCCCCTGTATTTTGAGGCTGTGCCCCCTAGTTCTAGTCTCCCCGACCAGTGGAAACAACCTCTCTGCCTCTATCTTGTCTATCCCTTTCATTATTTTAAATGTTTTGAAAGATCACCCCCCAACCTTCTGAACTCCAACGAGTAAAGACCCAGTCTACTCAATCTATCATCATAAGGTAACCCCCTCATCTCCGGAATCAGCCTAGTGAATCGTCTCTGTACCCCCTCCAAGGCTAGTATATCCTTCCTTAAGTAAGGTGACCAAAACTGCACGCAGTACTCCAGGTGCGGCCTCACCAATACCCTATACAGTTGCAGCAGGACCTCCCTGCTTTTGTACTCCATCCCTCTCGCAATGAAGGCCAACATTCCATTCGCCTTCCTGATTACCTGCTGCACCTTTGGGATTCGTGCACAAGGACCCCCAGGTCCCTCTGCACCACAGCATGTTGTAATTTCTCCCCATTCAAATAATATTTCCTTTTACTATTTTTTTTTCCAAGGTGGATGACCTCACATTTTCTGACATTGTATTCCATCTGCCAAACCTTAGCCCATTTACTTAACCTATCTAAATCTCAATGCAGCCTCTCGGTGTCCTCTACACAACCCACTTTCCCACTAATCTTTGTGTCATCTGCAAATTTTGTTACACTACACTCTGTCCCCTCTTCCAGGTCATCCACGTATATTGTTATCAGTTGTGGTTCCAGCACCGATCCCTGTGGCACACCACTAACTACCGATTTCCAACCCGAAAAGGATCCATTTATCCCGACTCTCTGCTTTCTGTTAGCCAGCCAATTCTCGATCCATGCTAATACATTTCCTCTGACTCTGCGTACCTTTATCTTCTGCAGTAACCTTTTGTGTGGCACCTTATCGAATGCCTTTTGGAAATCTAAATACACCACATCCATCGGTACACCTCTATCCACCATGCTTGTTATATCCTCAAAGAATTCCAGTAAATGAGTTAAACATGATTTCCCCTTCATGAATCCATGTTCCGTCTGCTTGATTGCACTATTCCTATCTAGATGTCCCGCTATTTCTTCCTTAATGATAGCTTCAAGCATTTTCCCCACTACAGATGTTAAACTAACCGGCCTATAGTTACCTGCCTTTTGTCTGCCCCCTTTTTTAAACAGAGGTTACATTAGCTGCTTTCCAATCCGCTGGTACCTCCCCAGAGTCCAGAGAATTTTGGTAGATTATAACGAATGCATCTGCTATAACTTCCGCCATCTCTTTTAATACCCTGGGATGCATTTCATCAGGACCAGGGGACTTGAGTCCCATTAGCCTGTCCAGCACTACCCCCCAAGTGATAGTGATTATCTCAAGGTCCTCCCTTCCCACATTCCCATGACCAGCAATTTTTGGCATGGTTTTTGTGTCTTCCACTGTGAAGACCGAAGCAAAATAATTGTTTAAGTTCTCAGCCATTTCCACATTTCCCATTATTAAATCCCTCTTCTCATCTTCTAAGGGATCAACATTTACTTTAGTCACACTTTTCCGTTTTATATATCGGTAAAAGCTTTTACTATCTGATGAACCATGACACCCAGGTCTTGTTGCACCTCACCTTTTCCTAAGCTGCTGCCATTCAGATAATATTCTGTTTTCGCGTTTTTGCCCCCAAAGTGAATAACCTCACATTTATCCACATTATACTGCATCTGCCATACATTTGCCCACTCACCTAACCTGTCCAAGTCACCCTGCAGGCTCCTAGCGCCCCCTCACAGCTCACACCGCCACCCAGTTTAGTGTCATCTGCCAACTTGGAGATATTACACTGAATTCCTTCATCCAAATCATTGATGTATATTGTAAAGAGCTGGGGTCCCAGCACTGAGCCCTGCGGCACTCCACTAGTCACTGCCTGCCATTCTGAAAAGGACCTGTTTATCCCGACTCTCTGCTTCCTGTCTGCCAACCAGTTCTCTATCCACGTCAGTACATTACCCCCAATACAATGTGCTTTGATTTTGCACACCAATCTCTTGTGTGGGACCTTGTCAAAAGCCTTTTGAAAGTCCAAATACACCACATTTGTAGTGTCTCTGCACCTTGTTACAAACTCACACAAGGCATGTATATATCAGACACAGTCACTCTGTGACCTTCACTTTATTTCCAGGACCAAAGAGTGCTAACCCTGGGTGGGACCTCCCCTTTTATACCTGGAAACCCAGGTGAGGAGTGTCTCCCGCAAGCTCACCCCCTGTGGTCAGGGTGTGCATTTCAAGGTACAAGTACAGTGTGCATGAGTTACAGTTACATAACTATTGTCATTGCAATTGGTGAAATACATGACATCACCTCCCCCCTTAAGTCTTTAAGTTCAGAGGTTAAGTCTATCGGGTGGTCGACGCTCTCTCGTGGTGCGCCGCAGTTGTGGCTCTGGTGGCTGAGCCTCAGCACGTGTCTCTGTCACTTGAGGTGATTCCGGCCTGTCCGGGCTGGCCACAGGGACTGTGCATGCTGAGGGCTGTCTTTGTTGCTTGTACGCTGGCAGTGGTGTGGGTGCCATCTCATCATGCTCTTCTTCCGGTTCCTCCGTGCCTATGCTGAACCTTGTCTTTACTTGGTCCAAGTGTTTGCAGCATATCTGCCTATTGTTTAGTCTGACCACCATGACCCTGTTTCCTTCTTTGCCAATTACGGTGCCCTCAAGCCACTTGGGTCCCAAAGCATGGTTAAGAACAAATACCGGGTCATCTATTTCTATACACCTCCCCCTTGAGCCTCGATCATGGAGCTCGGTTTGGGACTGGCGCTTGCCCACAACAATGTCTGCCAGGGCTGGGTGAATGAGGGACAGCCGCGTCTTGAGCGTGCGTTTCATGAGGAGTTCCGCTGGCGGGACTCCCGTGAGCGAGTGTGGCCGGGACCTGTAGGCCAACAGGAGGCGCGATAGGCGGTACTGAAGGGAGGGTCCTTGGATGCGTAGCATGTCCTGCTTTATGACTTGGACCGCCCGTTCCACCTGGCCATTGGAAGCCGGCTTGAACAGCGCTGTCCGGATGTGCTTGATCCCATTGCCCGACATAAACTCCTGGAATTCATGGCTGGTAAAACACGAGTCATTGTCGCTGACCAGGATGTCCGGCAAGCCGTGGGTCACGAAAACCGTACGCAGACTCTCCACGGTGATGGATGTCGTGCACGAGTTCAATATGATGCACTCGATCCACTTCGAGTATGCATCGACAACGGTCAGGAACATTTTTCCCATGAACGGGTCCGCGTAGTCGACGTGAATACGTGACCATGGCCTGGTGGGCCAGGGCCACGGGCTGAGTGGGGCCTCCCTGGGGGCATTGCCCAGCTGGGCACACGTCGTGCACCTGCGAACCAGTGTTCCAGGTCTGAGTCAATCCCCGGATACCATACGTGTGACCGGGCAATGGCCTTCATTAACACGATGCCAGGGTGCTCGCTGTGGTGTTCCCTGATGAACGCTTCCCTTCCTTTCTGGGGCATGACTACCCGGCTGCCCCATAACAGGCAGTCAGCTTGGATGGAGAGTTCATCCATCCGTCTCTGAAACGGCCTGATTTCCTCGGGCACGCCCTGTGTGCAGGTGCCCAATTGCCAGTCAGGACACATTTCTTTATCATGGATAGGAGGGGACCCTATTGGTCCAGAGTTTGATCTGGCGGGCTGTGATGGGGGAACCCGCAGTGTTAAAAGCCTCAATGGCCATGACCATCTCGCCGCTCTGCTCCGACGTTCCCTCGGTGGTGGCCAGTGGGAGCCTGCTGAGTGAGTCAGCGCAATTTTTGGTGCCTGGTCGGTGCCGTATGGTGTAGTCATACGCAGCCAGCGTGAGGGCCCATCGCTGTATGCGAGCTGACGCGTTAGCGTTGACAGCCTTGCTGTCGGACAACAGGGATGTTAACGGCTTGTGGTCCGTCTCTAGCTCGAACTGTCTACCGAAAAGGTGCATCTTTTTCACACCGCACACACACACGAGTGCCCCCTTCTCGACCATGCCGTATCCATGCTCTGCCTGGGAGAGCGACCTGGAGGCGTAAGCCACCGGTTAGAGTCGGCCGTCATCGTTACCCTGCTGCAACACACACCCAACCCCGTAGGATGATGCATCGCACGTTAAAACCAGTTTTTTACAGGGGTCATACAAAGTCAACAGTTTGTTGGAACACAGCAGGTTCCTCGCCTTAATGAAAGCCCATTCTTGACAACCCCCCCAAAACCATTCACAACCTTTACGGAGGAGCATGTGTAATGGCTCCAACAATGTGCTTAAGTTCGGCAGAAAGTTCCCAAAATAGTTCAAAAGTCCCAGGAATGATCGCAACTCTGACGTGTTGCCGGGCCTGGGTGCCCGGCGAATCGCCTCAGTCTTTGATTCAGTGGGCCGTATCCCGTCTGTGGCAACCCTCCTGCCCAGGAACTTGACCTCTGGAGCCAAAAACACGCACTTGGCCTTTTCCAGCCGCAATCCTACCCGATCCAATCGGTGTAGCAACTCCTCCAGGTTGCGGAGGTGTTCCTTGGTGTCTCGACCCGTTATAAGCATGTCGTCTTGGAATATGATCGTTCCAGGGATGGACTTGAGCAAGCTTTCCATGTTTCGCTGAAAGATAGCCGCTGCCGAACGAATGCCAAACGGGCACCTGTTGTAGACAAATAATCCTTTGTGCATCGTGATGGTGGTCAGAAGCTTGGAATCTTCCGCCAGTTCCTGAGTCATGCAGGCCGAAGTGAGGTCCAGCTTCGTGAACAGATTGCCACTTGCCAGCATAGCAAAGAGGTCCTCCGCTCTCGGAAGCGGGTATTGGTCTTGCAGTGACACTCGGTTGATGGTGGCTTTGTAGTCGCCAAAAATCCTAACCGAGCCATCTGCTTTGAGGACGGGAACGATGGGACTTGCCCAGTCGCTGAATTCAACGGCCGAAATTATGCCCTCTCTGAGCAGCCTGTCCAGTTCACTTTCAATCTTCTCACGCATCACGTACGGCACCGCTCTGGCTTTGTGGTGCACTGGTCTGGCGTCCAGAGTGATGTGTATCACTACTTTAGTGCCCTTGAACGTTCCGACACCGGGTTGTAAGAGTGACTCGAATTTTTGCAGGACCTGTGAGCATGAACTTCGCTCCACGGATGAAATGGTGTGCACATCCCCCCATTTCCAATTCATCTCAGCTAGCCAACTCCTCCACAAAAGTGCGGGGCCATTTCTCGGAATAATCCAGTGTGGCAGCCGGTTCTGTAATCCATTGAGTTACCACCAAGTTTGCACTGCCCAGCACTGGGATGATCTCTTTGGTGTACGTACGTAGCTGTGCCTCAATGTGTTCCAGTTTGGGCCTGCTAGCTCTGTGTGGCCATAGTCTCTCAAATTCTTGGCCGCTCATGAGTAACTGGCTAGCTCCCGTATCCAGCTCCATGTGCACCGGGATGCCATTCAGTAAGACTTTCATCATGATGGGTGGCATTTTAGTGTATGAGCTGTGCACGTCAGCCACATGAACTCTCTGAACTTCAGCATCCATGGTTGTCCCCCAGGCCTCATCCTGCATTGCAGACCCCTCGTCTGGTTCCTCTGTCTCACAGACTAGCCTTGCTACTGCCTTTTTGCACATCCTGGCCAGGTGTCCCTTGCCATTACAAATCCGACAGGTATGAAGCTGGAACCTGCAGCTTTTTGCAGTGTGTCTGCCCCCACACCTCCAGCATGGGCTGAGATTGCTGTTAACAAAAGGACTATTCCCAGGCATTCCTCTCTGATGGCCCGTTTGACTGTTTCGAAGAACTCTGATGGGGGGTGTTAATGGTCCCATCACGGGATGCATTGTTCCTCGTGATGGCGTCAATTGCCAATCCCCTTTCCATTGTCCCTGTTGCGGGCCCACCCTGGAGCGTGTTGCTGCTTGGGCAGTGTCGAATTGCCCTTGCCTGCCTGCCTGGGCGGTGTCGACTTGCCCTTGCCTGCCTGCAGGGTTCTGTATCACTTTTACAACATTAGCTCCCTGGTTTATCACAATGTTAAAACCAGGGCTACGTGCGTAAATTAGCTTGGTCTCCTCTTCCTCTGCCATAAAGGTCTGAGCTATCAACGCCGCCCCTTCTAAAGTCAGGTTCTTGGCCTTTATGAGCTGCCTGAAAATGCCGGCATGAATAATGCCCTCGATGAAAAAGTCCCTTAACATCTCCCCCCTGCAGGCATCGGAGAACTTACAGAGACTGGCCAAACGCCGCAGTTCCGCCACGAAGTCCGAGATGTTTTGACCCTCCCGACGCCGGTGAGAGTAGAACCGGTGCCGGGCCATGTGTACGCTACTTGCCGGCTTGAGATGCTCACTGATCAGCTGGCTGAGCTCTTCGAAGGACTTGTCCGCTGGCTTTTCGGGTGCGAGCAGGTCTTTCATCAGCGCATACGTCTGTGGACCACAGCTGGTCAGTAGATGCGCCGTCCGCTTGTCAGCTGCTGTCTCTTCCAGCCGGTCCTTTGTGACAAAGCTCTGCTTCCAGAAAGTCGTCCCAGTCCTCACCCACATAGTGGCGATCCTCTGTGCCACCGGTGGCCATCCTCGTAGTTCGGTGATTCCCGCTTCTTGTCGCCAAATGTAGTGTCTCTGCACCTTGTTACAAACTCACACGAGGCATGTATATATCAGACACAGTAACTCTGTGACCTTCACTTTATTCCCAGGACCAAAGAGTGCTGACCCTGGATGGGACCTCCCCTTTTATACCTGGAAACCCAGGTGAGGAGTGTCTCCCGCAAGCTCACCCCGTGGTCAGTGTGCATTTCAAGGGTACAGGTACAGTGTGCATGAGTTACAATTACATAACTATTGTCATTGCAAGATGGCGAAATACATGACAACATCCATTGGTTCTCCCTTGTCCACTCTACTAGATACATCCACAAAAAATTCCAGAAGATTTGTCAAGCATGACAAATTTGTCATAAATCCATGCTGACTTGGACCGATCCTGTATTGCTTTCCAAATGTGCTGCTATTTCATCCTTAATAATTGATTTCAACATTTTCCCCACTACTGATGTCAGGCTAACCGGTCTATAATTACCAGCTTTCTCTCTCCCTCCCTTTTTAAAAAGCGGTGTTACATTAGCTACCCTTCAGTCCATAGGGACTGATCCAGAGTCGATAGACTGTTGGAAAATGATCACCAATGCATCCACTATTTCTAGGGCCACTTCCTTAAGTACTCTGGGATGCAGACTATCAGGCCCCGGGGATTTATCGGCCTTCAATCCCATCGATTTTCCTAACACAATTTCCCGCCTGATAAGGATATCCTCCAGTTCCTCCTTCTCACTAGACCCTCGGTCCCCTAGTACTTCCGGAAGGTTATTTGTGTCTTCCCTCGTGAAGACAGAACCGAAGTACTTCTTCAATTGGTCTGCCATTTCTTTGTTCCCCGTTATAAATTCACCTGAATCCGACTGCAAGGGACCTACCTTTGTCTTCACTAATCTTTTTCTCTTCACATATCTATCGTCTTCCATCATTGCCAGTAGCCTATGGAGAAGACCTGAATACTATGCTCATTTGCAGTACAGTTCTCCCGCACTCTGACCCAGGCGTCATGACCGAACTGTAGATCCACTGCCCTGGCCAAAATCAACTAACTCCGCACGAAGTCTGAACACTGGGCCTTCCTGGGCTGGTGTGGCTCATTTATCAATAAAGTCATTTGGGAAAGCTGACATATCAAAGCCTTAATTAGCCTAGCTTTCTCCAAGATTTCTTAGAAAATAAATATTTATTTTCAAGTCAGTTATTTTGGTATTTAAAATTCATGTTAAATACATATTTTCTTTGTTCTAATTCCTCAGTTTGTACAGTTAATATGATTAAACAATCTGGCCCGCAATCCGGATGACAGTGAACAGCCGCGTCAGTCTGCCTTTGAAACTGACCCCAACCTCAGGAAATCTATTGCTCCGACACAGAGTGCGCTATGCACCCACCCCTCTCCCACTCACCCCTCCTCCGAACCTCACCCCTCCCCACCTCACCCCTCCCCGCCTCACCCCTCCGAACCTCACCCCTCCCTGCCTCACTCCACACCGCCTCAACCCTCCGAACCTCACCCCTCCCCACCTCACCCCTCCCCGCCTCACTCCTCCGAACCTCACCCCTCCCTGCCTCACTCCACACCGCCTCAACCCTCCGAACCTCACCCCTCCCCGCCTCACCCCTCCCCGCCTCACTCCTCCGAACCTCACCCCTCCCTGCCTCACTCCACACCGCCTCACCCATCCGAACCTCACCCCTCCCCGCCTCAACCCTCCGAACCTCACCCCTCCCTGCCTCACCCCTCCGAACCTCACCCCTCCCTGCCTCACCCCACACCGCATCACCCCACAACGCCTCACCCCTCCCGAACCTCACCACTCCCTGCCTCACCCCTCCCTGCCTCATCCCACACCGCCTCAACCCTCCGAACCTCACCCCTCCCGAACCTCAGCCCTCCCCGCCTCACCCCTCCCTGCCCCACTCCACACCGCCTCACCCATCCGAACCTCACCCCTCCCCGCCTCAACACTCCGAACCTCACCACTCCCTGCCTCACCCCTCCGAACCTCACCACTCCCTGCCTCATCCCACACCGCCTCACCCCTCCCCACCACACCCCTCCCGAACCTCACCCCTCCGAACCTCACCCCTCCCCGCCTCACCACATCCAAGCCTCACCCCTCCGAACCTCACCCCTCCTGAGCCTCACCCCTCCGAACCTCACCCCTCCCTGCCTCACCCCACACCGCATCACCCCACACCGCCTCACCCCTCCCGAACCTCACCACTCCCTGCCTCATCCCACACCGCCTCAACCCTCCAAACCTCACCCCTCCCGAACCTCAGCCCTCCCCGCCTCACCCCTCCCTGCCTCACTCCACACTGCCTCACCCATCCGAACCTCACCCCTCCCTGCCTCAACACTCCGAACCTCACCACTCCCTGCCTCACCCCTCCGAACCTCACCACTCCCTGCCTCATCCCACACCGCCTCACCCCTCCCCACCACATCCCTCCTGAACCTCACCCCTCCGAACCTCACCCCTCCCCGCCTCACCACATCCAAGTCTCACCCCTCCGAACCTCACCCCTCCCTGCCTCATCCCACACCGCCTCACCCCTCCCCACCTCACCCCTCCGAACCTCACCCCTCCCTGCCTCACCCCTCCGAACCTCACCCCTCCCTGCCTCATCCCACACCGCCTCACCCCTCCCTGCCTCACCCCTCCGAACCTCACCCCTCCCCGCCTCACCACATCCAAGTCTCACCCCTCCGAACCTCACCGCTCCCCGCCTCACCCCTACCCGCCTCACCACATCCGAGCCTCACCCCTCCTGAGCCTCAACCCTCCGAACCTCACCCCTCCCTGCCTCATCCCACACCGCCTCACCCCTCCCCGCCTCATCCCACACCGCCTCACCCCTCCCTGCCTCACCCCTCCCTGCCTCATCCCACACCGCCTCACCCCTCCCTGCCTCACCACATCCGAGCCTCACCCCTCCGAACCTCAGCCCTCCTGAGCCTCAACCCTCCGAACCTCACCCCTCCCCACCTCACCACATCCGAGCCTCACCCCTCCGAACCTCAGCCCTCCTGAGCCTCAACCCTCCGAACCTCACCCCTCCCTGCCTCACCCCTCCGATCCTCACCCCTCCCTGCCTCACCCCTCCGATCCTCACCCCTCCCTGCCTCACCCCTCCGAACCTCACCCCTCCCCGCCTCACCCCTCCGAACCTCACCCCTCCCCACCTCACCACATCCGAGCCTCACCCCTCCGATCCTCACCCCTCCCTGCCTCACCCATCCCTGCCTCACCCCTCCGAACCTCACCCCTCCCCACCTCACCACATCCGAGCCTCACCCCTCCGAACCTCACCCCTCCCTGCCTCACCCCTCCCCGCCTCAACCCTCCGAACCTCACCCCTCCCCACCTCACCACATCCGAGCCTCACCCCTCCGAACCTCACCCCTCCGAACCTCACCCCTCCCTGCCTCACCACATCCGAGCCTCACCCCTCCGATCCTCACCCCTCCCTGCCTCACCCCTCCCCGCCTCACCCCTCCGAACCTCACCCCTCCCCACCTCACCACATCCGAGCCTCACCCCTCCGAACCTCACCCCTCCTGAGCCTCACCCCTCCCGAACCTCACCCATCCGAACCTCACCCCTCCCCGCCTCACCCCTCCCCACCTCACCCCTCATTGCCTCACCCATTCGAACCTCACCGCTTCCCACCTCACCGCTCCGAACCTCACCCCCCCACCTCATCCCATCCCGCCTCACCCCTCCCCGCCTCACCACATCCGAACCTCAACCCTCCCCACCCTTCCCTGCCTCACTCCTCCCCGCCTCATCCATCCGAACCTCACCGTTTCCCGCCTCACCCCTCCCTGCCTCACCCATCCGGGCCTCACCCCTCCCCGAACCTCACTTCTCCCCGCCTCATCCTCCCCTCCTCACCTCTCCTCGCCTCACCCCTCCCCCACCCCCCCAGAGCTGACGGTGTAATCTCTCAAACCAGGAAAACTGGCGAAAACCTCGGCTCTTTCGCAGTAATTACGCTGTTTAATTCCCCACTAAAAGTTAGACCCAAAGGGTTTAGCTGTAACAGGGGTTTTAATAGCGTCTTGACTGCTAAACAAATGTTATGGGCCTGAAAAATTAATGTTACTTTTGTGCAGTGTGAAATTTATCCATTTTAAAAGAAATTAAAATGTTTGAGAAATGTATTTTTAAATGTTTTTTTAAAGTTTGTTCATCTTTATTTACGGTTTGTCTTTCCCCATGTGAGAACCCCAATCTTTGTTTTGCTCTCTAACATATTTTAAAAGTTATAATTGTAACAGCTTCACCACTTCCTTGTTCGCTGTGAGAATTCTGCATTGTGATTGGCCGCTTAGACAGCTTGTTGACATACAGCAGTTCGAACAAAGGGGTCCCCACTATACATTGGAAAACCCTAACTTCTCGACACAGCGATCGTGTTGACATTACATCTGCCACAGAATTGCTATGCATGGGGAAGGGAGAAGAACAGTCATTTGTCACAGATAATCCATAATCCAATGATTGCCTCGTTGCCATCTGAATTAATCCTGACCATCAAGGGAAAGAGCAAACACTATTACACTCTAAAAACAAAATCTAGCATTTGGAGAATCAACAAATTCATTAAAAAAAATACAAGTTTGGATAACTGACAGAACAATTCCTTTTGTTTTTCTACAGCTGAATTTCAATTAATTTCTGATGAACAATCTAGTAAAAGGTATATTACGTCAATTGTGATATTGCATTTAGAGCTTTCAGAATTTTACTACTAATAACTTGATGCTATTTGAGTTTTGTGCTAACCCGGATTTTGTGGTCAGTGACGAACGAACGGTGCCAGCAGCTCATTATACTTACACTTGTCCAGAGTCTTTCTGTAGACGTTTGCACTGAAACTTTCGCTGATTAGAAATCCATTTTGGTGCAGCGTTCTCTACTGGGGATCTGGGACCTGTGTGAAATAGGCAAGCACCTGGGTGCCTCCTTAACCAATCACCCTGAGGAATCCTTACTGAGACACGCAGGTCGGGATTTCCCCAGTGCAGAGCCTGCGGGTCTGCAGTAAAAATCTCAGAAATTGCCAACGTGTCGGGAACGCATTTAATTTGCGCACGTTTCCCAGCCCACCACGAACCAGTTAGGGAGAGGTGGGCGACCTCATTGAAGTATTTAAATGGTTGTTGAGAGACTCTTAAGAGGCTTTTTCACATTAGATTTCGGCTTTAACTTCTTGAGCAGGGGAGTCACGCACCTCGGGAACCCCGCCTTTGAAGGGTGGCCATTGATTGACAGCTGGGGAAAACACAGAAATACTTCCACATCACACCAGCTTCCTTGCCCAATGGAAGGATTCTTGCTGACTCCATTTTGTGCAGAGATTTAGCTGTCAGGTCTTTTCTGCAACCTCGGAAACCACTTTGATCACAATGCTAGTTGTTGTGTATCTGTAAAGCATGCACTCCCATGTTCCACCACCAGGGAGCTCATCCTCTGAAGTCCCAAGGCATCCCAGCATCCCTTGGGAGCACTGTATATAAACCGGCCCCTAAGGTCTGTTCCTCACTCTGGAGTGTCATTAAAGACTGAGGTCAGTGTTACTTTAACCTCCCTGTGTGCTGTCTCATCTATGTTAGGAACACAATACTAGTCACTATCAGAACATTAAGGGATTGGGTCTCTGATCTCCACTTTACCTGCTGTAATATATGCTCACAGGTTTATAGAGCTTTTGCGCTCTCAGCCTTCCATGAGAGGTGGGCACTGGAGGGACTGGAGTGCATCATCACCCCCGGCAACCAAATTTTAATTTGATTTGTTTTACATCTAAAGTTTAATTCGTTTAATGTGTCGGTTTTAGTGCCCCTTTAATAAAGGGACATTTGATTTACATTTGTTTTTATAAGTGCAACAAAATAGTTGTAGAGCTTTTTCATGGTAAGTGGCTTAGCCAGTCATGTGATGTTCAAAAGACTCAATAAAACCAGTCAATTGAGTTTAAGTCAAACACGATGAGGTATGCAGTTGTGAGCCTAGTGGATGAACTGGTAATGTGTGGCTTGAGTGTTAAACCTTTGTTAATAAAACAACTAGTTCTTAACAGTAATGTATTGCTATGAATTTTTAAGCAAAGAAACCATGAAGCAAATAGATTACACCTGCCATCTATTAGATCAGCATGGGCGCCACTTATGCTGCTTCACCTTGGTCCTCAGAATCGGACCAAGATGAGCCCAGCATCAACACCAGCTACACCAGCAGCAGCATCCACAACAGCAGTCTTCTCCTCAACGACCTGATGCTCCACAGCAGAGAGGGGTCAGCACAGGGCTGCACCGCACCGGAGGCGATACCCCCAACTCGGGGTATAGGGGCAGAGGATGAGCTTCCTGGACATGACTGAGAAGCAATGCCAAAGGAGGCTAAGGCTATCGCACCAGGTCATTACAGACATTTGTAGCTTGCTGGAACAAGACCTGCTGCCCAATGGACCTGGTGGACACGCCTTACCAATGGCTGTCAAAGTCACCACTGCCCTCAACTGCTTCGCCTCAGGCGCCTTCCAGATATTTGCAGGTTCTCGCTCAGCCAATTATGGAAACTTTTTTCCAATCTATTACTTTGGTCTTTGATTTACTTATGTCTTCTTCAACTATTATTTTAAACCTTATTATGTTGTGATCGCTATTGCCTACATGTTCCCCTATGTTTACTTCTCTTATCTGCTCTGCTTCATTTCCCATATCTAGATCTAGCATTTTGGGCTTCTTACGTATTGGGTAAGAAAGGATTCCTGTACACACTGTAAAACTCCATTCCTTTTTCTCTTTCACTACCTCATCTTGGCAGTTAACGGGGGGTGGGGATAGGGCGTAGTTGAAAGGCCCAATGCTTATTATTCTATGTCTTTTACTTATTTCAAATATTTTCCTCCACTTCCTTTCCACTATTAGTAGGTCAGTAGAATACCCCTTTTAATGTGATCAATCCTTTCCCATCCTTTATCTCAATTTATATGGATTCTGCTTCTATCTTAACACTGGTTATCTCACTTTTTTTCTGCCATTATGTTATGTCTAATTAGTACAGCTACCTCACCTCCCCTTCTTCCTTTAAGTAGTTAAATTTACTAATGGTGCTAAGCAAAGGGACTGAAGATTCAACCAATATATTACAAAATGAGCTTGAAAGGCTTTGCAATAGGCTGATCAGTGGAAAATGAAGTTTAATATGAAATTATGTAAGATACTGGAAGTAAATTGTTATGTAGCACACATCGTCCGTGGAATAGAACATACCAAAAAGGAAGGCCGAAGGAGATTTAGGTGTGTTGAGCAATTAACCTCTCACCATACTGTTATGTCTCAAATAAAGCAATGTGACTGAGTACTGTAGACTTGTGTAAGTGTGACCTTTGTCTCGTTATTCTGACTCCAGAGTGCTGGCACAGCATGGGAGGCCTGTTTATATGCAATTCTCCCAAGGGATGCTGGGATCCCTTGGGACTCCAACAGATGCATCCTCTGGTAGAATGCTGGTTACAAGGTGTTGCATACATAACAATATGCAAATAGTGTGTGATGATAACAGACAAACTAAACTGGATGCTGGGATATATTGCCAAATCATTTAATTAAAATCCAAGAAGTCATACTGAAGCTGTACAGTCCTCCGGTTTGGTTGCACCTCAAGTATTGCATTCAGTTCTGGTTTCTGTGATGCAAGAGAACCATCCCGGCCAAAGAAATGATGCAGAGGAGAGCAACAAAAGATGAACTACGAGGAATGATTAGATAAGCTTGAGCTCCTCAGCCTCAAAAAAGACAAATAAATGAGAATGTTAAGGAGATACGCAAGACACATAATGCAAAATAGAAGGTAAACACAGAACAGGACTTTTGATCATGCCAAGGCAGCAGGACAAGAGGATACAGGTGCAAGGTTACATAAGAATTGGAACAGGAGTAGGCCATCTAGCCCCTCGAGCCTGCTCCGCCATTCAATAAGATCATGGCTGATCTGGCCGTGGACTCAGCTCCACTTACCCGCCCGCTCCCCATAACCCTTAATTCCCTTATTGGTTAAAAATCTATCTATCTTTAACTTGAACACATTCAATGAGCTAGCCTCAACTGCTTCCTTGGGCAGAGAATTCCACAGATTCACAACCCTCTGGGAGAAGAAATTCCTTCTCAACTCGGTTTTAAATTGGCTCCCCCGTATTTTGAGGCTGTGCCCCCTAGTTCTAGTCTCCCCGACCAGTGGAAACAACCTCTCCGTCTCTATCTTGTCTATCCCTTTCATGATTTTAAATGTTTCTATAAGATCACCCCTCATCTTTCTGAACTCCAAGGAGTAAAGACCCAGTCTACTCAATCTATCATCATAAGTTAACCCCCTCATTTTTCGAATCAGCCTAGTGAATCGTCTCTGTACCCCTTCCAAAGCTAGTATATCCTTCCTTAAGTAAGGTGACCAAAACTGCACGCAGTACTCCAGGTGCGGCCTCACCAATACCTTATACAGTTGCAGCAACACCTCCCTGCTTTTGTACTCCATCCCTTTCGCAATGAAGGCCAACATTCCATTCGCCTTCCTGATTGCCTGCTGCAACTGCAAACTATCCTTCTGTCATTCAATCACAAGGACCAATTGGAGAGCTGTGGAGGCGTGTCCTGCTCAGTAGGAACTGTGAGCAGTGAGGGAAGCTGCAAGCAACTTGAGCTCCTGCCTGGGGAGCCCTGAGACCAGCCCAGGAATAGAAGGAAGGAAGGGGTTTCACTACAACTTCTATCCAGAGGGAGAGGAGGAGAACAGAAAACTTTTACAACTTTATCATTCTGCAAAGAGTTGGAGAGAGGGGGAAAAACCACAACAACCAACATCCAGTGTGGAAGGAGGGAGACTCAACAATTCTACAGGTGGGTGTGGGTGCATTTCCCAAAAAGACTTTGTTGTATCGGTGGGGGGAGGAAAGAAGACCACTGAGGGCCGGAACATCGCGGGGGGTGTGTCTGTGTGTGGTAGTGTGTGTGGGGGCCTTGCTTACAACTAGGCCCCCCCCCACAATTGGAACCCCCCCCCACCCCCCACATTTGCCTAGCCTGGGATAGCTGGAGCTACCAGGCTGAAGATTGTTGTTTTTCTTAAACACCCAATTAAAGATCGTTAGGAGTGCCTGGTGGCTCCAGCTACCCCAGGTGAAGACATCTTCTCCCCCCACCTGAAGACCACCCCAAAGACTTTTGTGTTTTGCCATCTGGGGAGTGCACCCACCCACAGCTGCGAGGGGAGACCTGCCCTCGCAGTCCCCCCCCCCTTCCCACCCCCCTCTCTCTTTCTCTGCTACTCTGTTTCTCCCCTCTCTCTCTGAGGCCTCTTCCTTCCAAATTTACAAAAAAAAAAACAAAAAAACAAAACCAATTAAGACAACTGAGCAGAGGGAGCAAGGCCTCTCCCCAATTGTCAACGAGGGGAGAGGTACCTCGTTAAGAGCTCCTCTGCTTCAGTCTTTTAGATAAGAGGCCTAATTAAGACCATTAAGGCCTGTGACTTTGGGGTGGGTGTAGCCCTTAAAGGGACCCCGTGATGGCGACCCCATCCACGCCGGTGGCAGGGCCAGCAAGGACGTATGCGCAGGCGGTGTCCACATCCACGGCACCTCCTGCGCCACCCGCTGCCCTGCCACCATTCAGACTTATAACCAGGAAACACGGGGTCAAGAGCTACACTCACCCCACAATGACCATCGAGGAGTGCGTGCGGGCGATGGCTGGGGTAGTCGGCCCCTCGGCCATTGTCGCAGCCTCCAAGATGTCTGGGAAGGCCGTGTTCTTCCTGGGGTCGGAGCGGGCGGTGTCCCTGGCCCTTGAAAAGGGGCTCACGGTGGGCGGGACGTTCCTGCCGGTGGACCCTCTCGAGGCCACCGCGCAGAGGGTCATCGTTTCAAACGTCCCGCCCTTTGTTTCCGCTGAGCTCCTCCTCCCTCACCTACAACAACTGGGGGAGGTAAGGTCAGGGATCAACCCCATACCGCTCGGCCTCAGGGAGAACAGCCTGCGCCACGTGTTCTCCTTCCGCCGCCAGCTCTTTGTCCGGCTGGCGCGGGAGGAGACGACGGAAGGTCATTTTAATGTGGTGCACGAGGGGACTGCCTACCGCGTCTTCTGGACGTCGGACGGCGTGCGGTGCCATGCCTGCAGGGAGGTGGGGCACGTTCGCAAGAACTGCCCCGCCTCCAAGGCCGCCAAACCACCGAAGGCGGCCAAGGCTGGCGCCGCCGCCACCCCTCCCCCTAGTTGCGTCCGCGTGCCGGGAGCCATGGGTGCGCGGGCATCGTCGGAGGCCTTTGTTTTCAGGGCCTCCGGCGGGGGGGAGGGAGAGCGTCCGACCGGAAAGAAGGCGCGGAAGAAGACAAAACATCAAGAGGCGGGTCCCCTCAGTGCGCCGGATAATTTGACCACCGCGCTCAGCCCAACCCCGTCACCGGCGAGCGCGGGGTGCCCCGAGCCCGTGCCCGAGCCCTTGAACAACACCACAGAGGGGCCCGGGCGCGGGCAAGAAAAGGAAAAGGGGGGGGCGGAGCGGGAGGCCTCGGCAGACATGGAGGTCTCCCTGACTCCGCGCGCCCCCAGGAACAAAAAGAGGCACCGCCCCAATGACGCGGAGGGGGAACAACATCCCTCCGCGGAGGAGTCGGTGCCCGCCGCGTGTCCCGCGTCCCCCACCAGCGCCCCCAAATTGCGCTGCAGGCGCGAGGAGTCTTTCCCCGGGGAGGGTGAGACAGTTGAGGCTGCCCAGCCTCTGCCTCCCGGGGATGGAGTGGAAGATCTGCCTGTCGTGGGGGGCGTGGGGACCGCGGAGGAATGCGTAGCCGCCGGGCCGGGCGTCCCGGGGACTGAGGCGGGCGAGGCCGAAAAGGCCGAACCTGAGCCCGCCCAGCTATTACCCAACTTCCCCCGGGAGTTGCTCGACCCGGCAGAGAATGAAACAAATAATTATGACACTGTAGATGCTGGGCCGGGGGGTGGCAGCGGGGAGGGGGAGGAACACCCACCCTCGCCCCTTACTTTGGAGCTGGAGCACTTGGAGGGCCTGGGGATTTCCTATGGCCGGGTCTCTCCTTGTTCTCCGGTTCCTGGGGCGGAGGGGGAACCCCTTCCGCTGTCATTTCCCGACCCAGCACCTTTTTTAAAAGAGCCCAGTGGGGACTCCTCTGCCGACGATCCTGGGGGTGGGATCGGGGCAGTGCCAGGGCCGGTTGGAGCGGCCGGTTCATTTGCCGTACCTTGTGCGGTCGATGGGCCGGCTGCTGGCGGCCACCTCCCGGAGGAGGACGGGGACTCGGTGGGGGACGCGGGTGAAGACCTAGAGACCACCGCCAGTGAGGCGGTGGATCTGCTCGCGGCCGCCGCTGAGGCCCTCCTCGTTCCTGCAAAGGAACTCCGGGACTTTTTGGCCCAGAGCCGGGGTCGCCGCGACCAAGCCCGACTGGCCCTGGAAAAATGGTCCGAGCCGGAGCTGATCAAGGGGTCCGTCCGCGCCGCCGTTAAAACCTTGGCCGCGGGCGGGCCCTTGACAAAGGAGCAGCACCTTGAGCTGCGCGAGCTCGAGGGACTCCTCGCTGGGCTGCGGAGGGAGCGGAGTTCAACAAAAGACTCCGCCCCCCCCCCCACAATAGGTTAAGGTAGAGGTTGCACTATGCTTTTGCCATGAAGATAACCATAGCCAGCCTCAACATCAACGGCGGCAGAGGGGCACGCCGTAGATTTGACAATTTTTCGCTCCTGCGGGAGGGGAAATATGCGGTGTGCTTCCTGCAAGAAACCCACACCGTTCCGGGAGACGAAGCCACGTGGCTCCTGGAATGGCAAGGAGAGGTCCGCATGAGCCACCTCACCGCCATTTCTAGTGGGGTGGCCATCTTGCTGGGCCCGCATTTTCAGCCGGAGATCTTGGGGGTCGAGGAGCCCGTGCCAGGCCGCTTGCTGCACGTAACGGTTCGCCTGGGGGACGTGCCGCTCCATCTCGTGAACGTGTACGCCCCTCATCCCGGCCCGCAGCAAACGCGCTTCTTTGAAGAGGTGTCCGCTCTTCTTGGCTCCGTCGACGTCGGCGACTGCATTGTCCTCGGGGGGGATTTTAACTGCACCCTCGAGGCGAGGGACCGCTCCGGTGCCCCGCAGTGCATGACGGCGATGGAGAAGTTGAGGGACCTGGTCGGGTCCTTCGACTTGGTGGACGTCTGGCGAAATCTCCACCCCGACTCCAGCGCCTTTACTTGGGTGAGGCCTGGAGTTGGATGGTCTAGAGTCGACCGCCTTTACGTGTCTCGGGCGTACGTTTCCTGCGTCCCGGCGGCCTCCATGCGGCCGGTGCCGTGTTCGGACCACCACCTGGTGTGGGCGGAGCTCGCTTCGCTCCGCGCGAGGACGGGGTCCGCGTACTGGCACTTTAACAACCGGCTGCTGGAGGACGTGCGGTTCCAGGACTCGTTCCGTCGATTCTGGTCCGACTGGAGAAGGAAGCAGGGGGGCTTCCCCTCCTTGAGGCTATGGTGGGACGTGGGCAAGGCTCACGTCCGCGTCTTCTGTCAAGAGTACGCGAGGGGGTCGACCAAGAGGCGGGCGGCCAGAGTCGGGCGCCTAGAAAAAGAGGTGCTCGACCTGGAAGCCCGTCTCGGTCAAGTCGTCCAGGACCCGGCCCTGCGGACGGTGTACGAAGCGAAGAAGGCCGCGCTGAAGGACCTGCAGCTCGTCGGGTCCCGAGGCGCGTTCGTGAGGTCGCGGATCCGGCTCCTGCGGGATCTGGACCGCGGCTCCCCCTTCTTCTACTCGCTGGAAAAAAGGCAGAGTGTCCGTAAGCAGCTCTTGACGCTGCTGGCCGACGACGGCTCTCTCGTCTCGGATCCGGAGGGCGTCAACAACAGGGTCCGTGAATATTACGGGGCTCTGTTCTCTCCGGATCCGTCCAGCGAGGAAGCGCGTAGAGTTTTGTGGGAGGACCTGCCGAAGGTCAGCCCGGAGGGCGCCGAAAATCTGGAAGCTCCGCTAAGCCTGGCGGAGCTGACCGGTGCCCTCGCCCGGCTCTCGAGGGGAAAATCCCCGGGGCTGGACGGGCTGACCGTGGAGTTCCACAGGGCGTTCTGGGACGTCCTGGGGAGCGACTACGCGCGGGTCCTGGGGGAAAGTCTGGCGACCGGGGAGATGCCCCTCTCTTGGCGCAGGGCAGTCATCGTCCTGCTGCCTAAGAAGGGCGATCTCCGCCTCCTTAAGAACTGGCGCCCGGTCTCCCTCCTCAGCACGGACTACAAAATCTTCGCCAGGGCGATGTCTGCTCGCCTTGGTGCCGTGCTGGACCACATGATCCACCCCGACCAGTCATACACGGTCCCGGGCCGGACAATCCACGATAACATCCATCTGGTCCGGGACCTCATCCATTGTTCCCAGGAGGCTGGTCTGTCGGTCGCCTTCCTATCCCTCGACCAAGAGAAGGCGTTCGACAGGGTGGATCACGACTATCTGCTCGGAACTCTGCGCGCTTTCGGGTTCGGGACGCATTTCGTCGCCCGGATCCGACTTTTGTACGCCGCCGCGGAGTGTCTGATTAAGGTTAACGGGTCCTTGACGGCGCCCCTTCGCTTTAGGAGAGGGGTGCGCCAGGGATGCCCCATGTCCGGCCAGTTATACGCCGTTTGCGTGGAGCCTTTCCTGCGCCTCTTGCGGACGAGGTTGACGGGACTGGCTCTGCAAGGGCCGGGCGTGGAGGTCGTCCTCTCGGCTTACGCCGATGACGTGCTCCTCGCGGTAGAGGATCCCGCTGACCTGCGGAGGATGCGTGAGTGCCAGGAGATTTACTCGGCCGCGTCCTCCGCCAGGATCAACTGGGAGAAATGTTCCGGACTCCTGGTGGGTCAGTGGCGGGTGGACTCCCTGCCGGAGGAGCTCAGGCCTTTTGCCTGGAGCACGACCCATCTCCTCTATCTGGGAGTCTACCTTAGCCCCGACGAGGAAGCCTGGCCGGCGAACTGGCAGGAGCTGGAGGCCAAGGTCGCCGCTCGCCTAGGGCGCTGGACAGGACTGCTCCGAGTGCTGTCCTACAGGGGTCGAGCGCTAGTCATAAACCAGCTGGTGGCCGCAATGCTGTGGTACCGGCTGGTCACTTTGACCCCTCCCCCTGCGTTTGTCGCCAAGATACAGAAGAAGCTGGTGGACTTCTTCTGGAACAACAGGAAGCACTGGGTCTCTGTCGCGGTCTTGAGTCTCCCGCTTGAGGAGGGCGGTCAGTCGTTGGTGTGCGTCAGCGCCCAGCTCGCGACTTTCCGTCTTCAGACCCTGCAGAGATACCTTTACGTCGAGCCCCCTCCTAGGTGGTGTGCTCTGGCGAGGTATTTCTTCCGCCAGCAGCTCGACCTCAATTATGACACGCAGCTCCTGTTTGTGAACTTGGGGGGTGCCAGGACCGCCCTCCGGGAGCTGCCTGTCTTTTACAGGGAACTCATCAGGGTCTGGAACAAAGTCTCCACCAAGCGCAGCTCTCCGCCGGCTGGAGTGGCGGCCGTCCTGCAGGAACCGCTGCTCGGGAATCCGTACCTCCACGGCCGAGGCTTCATGTGGCGGTCGGAAGAGAGGGCTGTGGCTGGTGAGGTGACCAGGGTCAGGGACCTGCTCGATGGCGGAGGAGCGGGCTGGATGGCGCCAGTCACGCTGGCGCGGCGCCTAAATTCTGCCAACGTCCGCCGCGCGGCCGATGCCATCGAGTCGCTAAAAACAGCTCTGGGCCCTGACTCCGTTAGGTGTATCGAGGAGGCTCAAGCACGTGGGGAGATCCCGTCCGAACTGACCCCCGTCCGGACGGAATTCCTCATCGGCGCCAAACCCCGGAACCTCCCTCGGGGGCCGGCGCCTCACAACTTGAGCCGCCTCGGGGAAATCCCCTCCGTGCCTTTCAGTTCCGCGCGGAGGGGTTTCCTGTACGGGCTGCTCCTGCACACCCTCAACTTTGCCATCCTCGCCGGCCGTCCGGACACGCCATGGCGTACCATCTTGCCGTCCGGAGGAGGCGGGGGTCCCCGATGGAGGGCACTCTACGCAGGGGTCCTCCCACTATTCATCGGGGACTTGGCCTGGAGGGTGGTGCACGGAGCAGTGCCGTGCAACAAATTTTTAAGCCGGTTCACGGACTCCCAGGCCGCCTGCAATTTCTGCGGTCTGGAGGAGTCCGTGTTCCATGTTTTTATTGAATGCACAAGGTTGCAGCCCCTGTTTCACTATTTGAAGGGGCTGCTCCTGAAATTCTGGCTGCACTTCAGTCCCACTCTCCTGATCTTTGGGCACCCTGTGCGGAGGGGAGCGGGTAGGTCCGAGGGCCTCCTCGTAGGACTGCTCCTGGGCACGGCCAAGGGTGCCATCAGCCGGTCCAGGCAGCGGGCGGTCGAGGGGGTCGTTCAACCTGACTGCCTGCCTCTCTTCCGCTCTTACATCCGATCCAGGGTGTCCTTGGAGATGGAGCACGCGGTGTCCACCGGTACGCTCGCGGCCTTCCGCGAGAGGTGGGCACCGGAGGGACTGGAGTGCATCATCACGCCCGGCAACCAAATTTTAATTTGATTTTACGTTTTAAAGTTTAATTTGTTTTAATTGCCGGTGCTTTTAGTGTCCCCCTCTCCTTTTATAGGGGGCACTGGAAAAAGGAAAAATTTGATTTTAGTGCCCCAAAAAAAAAAACACAAAAAAATAAATAAAAAAGGGGCCTTGTAAATGTCTTGTGTGTGTCATCCAGGTCGGGTGGCACGGATACATGTTTTATGTTTTTGCAGGTGAACTCCAAAAAGAGTTTCAATCACAAGGACCAATTGGAGAGCTGTGGAGGCGTGTCCTGCTCAGTAGGAACTGTGAGCAGTGAGGGAAGCTGCAAGCAACTTGAGCTCCTGCCTGGGGAGCCCTGAGACCAGCCCAGGAATAGAAGGAAGGAAGGGGTTTCACTACAACTTCTATCCAGAGGGAGAGGAGGAGAACAGAAAACTTTTACAACTTTATCATTCTGCAAAGAGTTGGAGAGAGGGGGAAAAACCACAACAACCAACATCCAGTGTGGAAGGAGGGAGACTCAACAATTCTACAGGTGGGTGTGGGTGCATTTCCCAAAAAGACTTTGTTGTATCGGTGGGGGGAGGAAAGAAGACCACTGAGGGCCGGAACATCGCGGGGGGTGTGTCTGTGTGTGGTAGTGTGTGTGGGGGCCTTGCTTACAACTAGGCCCCCCCCCACAATTGGAACCCCCCCCCACCCCCCACATTTGCCTAGCCTGGGATAGCTGGAGCTACCAGGCTGAAGATTGTTGTTTTTCTTAAACACCCAATTAAAGATCGTTAGGAGTGCCTGGTGGCTCCAGCTACCCCAGGTGAAGACATCTTCTCCCCCCACCTGAAGACCACCCCAAAGACTTTTGTGTTTTGCCATCTGGGGAGTGCACCCACCCACAGCTGCGAGGGGAGACCTGCCCTCGCAGTCCCCCCCCCCTTCCCACCCCCCTCTCTCTTTCTCTGCTACTCTGTTTCTCCCCTCTCTCTCTGAGGCCTCTTCCTTCCAAATTTACAAAAAAAAAAACAAAAAAACAAAACCAATTAAGACAACTGAGCAGAGGGAGCAAGGCCTCTCCCCAATTGTCAACGAGGGGAGAGGTACCTCGTTAAGAGCTCCTCTGCTTCAGTCTTTTAGATAAGAGGCCTAATTAAGACCATTAAGGCCTGTGACTTTGGGGTGGGTGTAGCCCTTAAAGGGACCCCGTGATGGCGACCCCATCCACGCCGGTGGCAGGGCCAGCAAGGACGTATGCGCAGGCGGTGTCCACATCCACGGCACCTCCTGCGCCACCCGCTGCCCTGCCACCATTCAGACTTATAACCAGGAAACACGGGGTCAAGAGCTACACTCACCCCACAATGACCATCGAGGAGTGCGTGCGGGCGATGGCTGGGGTAGTCGGCCCCTCGGCCATTGTCGCAGCCTCCAAGATGTCTGGGAAGGCCGTGTTCTTCCTGGGGTCGGAGCGGGCGGTGTCCCTGGCCCTTGAAAAGGGGCTCACGGTGGGCGGGACGTTCCTGCCGGTGGACCCTCTCGAGGCCACCGCGCAGAGGGTCATCGTTTCAAACGTCCCGCCCTTTGTTTCCGCTGAGCTCCTCCTCCCTCACCTACAACAACTGGGGGAGGTAAGGTCAGGGATCAACCCCATACCGCTCGGCCTCAGGGAGAACAGCCTGCGCCACGTGTTCTCCTTCCGCCGCCAGCTCTTTGTCCGGCTGGCGCGGGAGGAGACGACGGAAGGTCATTTTAATGTGGTGCACGAGGGGACTGCCTACCGCGTCTTCTGGACGTCGGACGGCGTGCGGTGCCATGCCTGCAGGGAGGTGGGGCACGTTCGCAAGAACTGCCCCGCCTCCAAGGCCGCCAAACCACCGAAGGCGGCCAAGGCTGGCGCCGCCGCCACCCCTCCCCCTAGTTGCGTCCGCGTGCCGGGAGCCATGGGTGCGCGGGCATCGTCGGAGGCCTTTGTTTTCAGGGCCTCCGGCGGGGGGGAGGGAGAGCGTCCGACCGGAAAGAAGGCGCGGAAGAAGACAAAACATCAAGAGGCGGGTCCCCTCAGTGCGCCGGATAATTTGACCACCGCGCTCAGCCCAACCCCGTCACCGGCGAGCGCGGGGTGCCCCGAGCCCGTGCCCGAGCCCTTGAACAACACCACAGAGGGGCCCGGGCGCGGGCAAGAAAAGGAAAAGGGGGGGGCGGAGCGGGAGGCCTCGGCAGACATGGAGGTCTCCCTGACTCCGCGCGCCCCCAGGAACAAAAAGAGGCACCGCCCCAATGACGCGGAGGGGGAACAACATCCCTCCGCGGAGGAGTCGGTGCCCGCCGCGTGTCCCGCGTCCCCCACCAGCGCCCCCAAATTGCGCTGCAGGCGCGAGGAGTCTTTCCCCGGGGAGGGTGAGACAGTTGAGGCTGCCCAGCCTCTGCCTCCCGGGGATGGAGTGGAAGATCTGCCTGTCGTGGGGGGCGTGGGGACCGCGGAGGAATGCGTAGCCGCCGGGCCGGGCGTCCCGGGGACTGAGGCGGGCGAGGCCGAAAAGGCCGAACCTGAGCCCGCCCAGCTATTACCCAACTTCCCCCGGGAGTTGCTCGACCCGGCAGAGAATGAAACAAATAATTATGACACTGTAGATGCTGGGCCGGGGGGTGGCAGCGGGGAGGGGGAGGAACACCCACCCTCGCCCCTTACTTTGGAGCTGGAGCACTTGGAGGGCCTGGGGATTTCCTATGGCCGGGTCTCTCCTTGTTCTCCGGTTCCTGGGGCGGAGGGGGAACCCCTTCCGCTGTCATTTCCCGACCCAGCACCTTTTTTAAAAGAGCCCAGTGGGGACTCCTCTGCCGACGATCCTGGGGGTGGGATCGGGGCAGTGCCAGGGCCGGTTGGAGCGGCCGGTTCATTTGCCGTACCTTGTGCGGTCGATGGGCCGGCTGCTGGCGGCCACCTCCCGGAGGAGGACGGGGACTCGGTGGGGGACGCGGGTGAAGACCTAGAGACCACCGCCAGTGAGGCGGTGGATCTGCTCGCGGCCGCCGCTGAGGCCCTCCTCGTTCCTGCAAAGGAACTCCGGGACTTTTTGGCCCAGAGCCGGGGTCGCCGCGACCAAGCCCGACTGGCCCTGGAAAAATGGTCCGAGCCGGAGCTGATCAAGGGGTCCGTCCGCGCCGCCGTTAAAACCTTGGCCGCGGGCGGGCCCTTGACAAAGGAGCAGCACCTTGAGCTGCGCGAGCTCGAGGGACTCCTCGCTGGGCTGCGGAGGGAGCGGAGTTCAACAAAAGACTCCGCCCCCCCCCCCACAATAGGTTAAGGTAGAGGTTGCACTATGCTTTTGCCATGAAGATAACCATAGCCAGCCTCAACATCAACGGCGGCAGAGGGGCACGCCGTAGATTTGACAATTTTTCGCTCCTGCGGGAGGGGAAATATGCGGTGTGCTTCCTGCAAGAAACCCACACCGTTCCGGGAGACGAAGCCACGTGGCTCCTGGAATGGCAAGGAGAGGTCCGCATGAGCCACCTCACCGCCATTTCTAGTGGGGTGGCCATCTTGCTGGGCCCGCATTTTCAGCCGGAGATCTTGGGGGTCGAGGAGCCCGTGCCAGGCCGCTTGCTGCACGTAACGGTTCGCCTGGGGGACGTGCCGCTCCATCTCGTGAACGTGTACGCCCCTCATCCCGGCCCGCAGCAAACGCGCTTCTTTGAAGAGGTGTCCGCTCTTCTTGGCTCCGTCGACGTCGGCGACTGCATTGTCCTCGGGGGGGATTTTAACTGCACCCTCGAGGCGAGGGACCGCTCCGGTGCCCCGCAGTGCATGACGGCGATGGAGAAGTTGAGGGACCTGGTCGGGTCCTTCGACTTGGTGGACGTCTGGCGAAATCTCCACCCCGACTCCAGCGCCTTTACTTGGGTGAGGCCTGGAGTTGGATGGTCTAGAGTCGACCGCCTTTACGTGTCTCGGGCGTACGTTTCCTGCGTCCCGGCGGCCTCCATGCGGCCGGTGCCGTGTTCGGACCACCACCTGGTGTGGGCGGAGCTCGCTTCGCTCCGCGCGAGGACGGGGTCCGCGTACTGGCACTTTAACAACCGGCTGCTGGAGGACGTGCGGTTCCAGGACTCGTTCCGTCGATTCTGGTCCGACTGGAGAAGGAAGCAGGGGGGCTTCCCCTCCTTGAGGCTATGGTGGGACGTGGGCAAGGCTCACGTCCGCGTCTTCTGTCAAGAGTACGCGAGGGGGTCGACCAAGAGGCGGGCGGCCAGAGTCGGGCGCCTAGAAAAAGAGGTGCTCGACCTGGAAGCCCGTCTCGGTCAAGTCGTCCAGGACCCGGCCCTGCGGACGGTGTACGAAGCGAAGAAGGCCGCGCTGAAGGACCTGCAGCTCGTCGGGTCCCGAGGCGCGTTCGTGAGGTCGCGGATCCGGCTCCTGCGGGATCTGGACCGCGGCTCCCCCTTCTTCTACTCGCTGGAAAAAAGGCAGAGTGTCCGTAAGCAGCTCTTGACGCTGCTGGCCGACGACGGCTCTCTCGTCTCGGATCCGGAGGGCGTCAACAACAGGGTCCGTGAATATTACGGGGCTCTGTTCTCTCCGGATCCGTCCAGCGAGGAAGCGCGTAGAGTTTTGTGGGAGGACCTGCCGAAGGTCAGCCCGGAGGGCGCCGAAAATCTGGAAGCTCCGCTAAGCCTGGCGGAGCTGACCGGTGCCCTCGCCCGGCTCTCGAGGGGAAAATCCCCGGGGCTGGACGGGCTGACCGTGGAGTTCCACAGGGCGTTCTGGGACGTCCTGGGGAGCGACTACGCGCGGGTCCTGGGGGAAAGTCTGGCGACCGGGGAGATGCCCCTCTCTTGGCGCAGGGCAGTCATCGTCCTGCTGCCTAAGAAGGGCGATCTCCGCCTCCTTAAGAACTGGCGCCCGGTCTCCCTCCTCAGCACGGACTACAAAATCTTCGCCAGGGCGATGTCTGCTCGCCTTGGTGCCGTGCTGGACCACATGATCCACCCCGACCAGTCATACACGGTCCCGGGCCGGACAATCCACGATAACATCCATCTGGTCCGGGACCTCATCCATTGTTCCCAGGAGGCTGGTCTGTCGGTCGCCTTCCTATCCCTCGACCAAGAGAAGGCGTTCGACAGGGTGGATCACGACTATCTGCTCGGAACTCTGCGCGCTTTCGGGTTCGGGACGCATTTCGTCGCCCGGATCCGACTTTTGTACGCCGCCGCGGAGTGTCTGATTAAGGTTAACGGGTCCTTGACGGCGCCCCTTCGCTTTAGGAGAGGGGTGCGCCAGGGATGCCCCATGTCCGGCCAGTTATACGCCGTTTGCGTGGAGCCTTTCCTGCGCCTCTTGCGGACGAGGTTGACGGGACTGGCTCTGCAAGGGCCGGGCGTGGAGGTCGTCCTCTCGGCTTACGCCGATGACGTGCTCCTCGCGGTAGAGGATCCCGCTGACCTGCGGAGGATGCGTGAGTGCCAGGAGATTTACTCGGCCGCGTCCTCCGCCAGGATCAACTGGGAGAAATGTTCCGGACTCCTGGTGGGTCAGTGGCGGGTGGACTCCCTGCCGGAGGAGCTCAGGCCTTTTGCCTGGAGCACGACCCATCTCCTCTATCTGGGAGTCTACCTTAGCCCCGACGAGGAAGCCTGGCCGGCGAACTGGCAGGAGCTGGAGGCCAAGGTCGCCGCTCGCCTAGGGCGCTGGACAGGACTGCTCCGAGTGCTGTCCTACAGGGGTCGAGCGCTAGTCATAAACCAGCTGGTGGCCGCAATGCTGTGGTACCGGCTGGTCACTTTGACCCCTCCCCCTGCGTTTGTCGCCAAGATACAGAAGAAGCTGGTGGACTTCTTCTGGAACAACAGGAAGCACTGGGTCTCTGTCGCGGTCTTGAGTCTCCCGCTTGAGGAGGGCGGTCAGTCGTTGGTGTGCGTCAGCGCCCAGCTCGCGACTTTCCGTCTTCAGACCCTGCAGAGATACCTTTACGTCGAGCCCCCTCCTAGGTGGTGTGCTCTGGCGAGGTATTTCTTCCGCCAGCAGCTCGACCTCAATTATGACACGCAGCTCCTGTTTGTGAACTTGGGGGGTGCCAGGACCGCCCTCCGGGAGCTGCCTGTCTTTTACAGGGAACTCATCAGGGTCTGGAACAAAGTCTCCACCAAGCGCAGCTCTCCGCCGGCTGGAGTGGCGGCCGTCCTGCAGGAACCGCTGCTCGGGAATCCGTACCTCCACGGCCGAGGCTTCATGTGGCGGTCGGAAGAGAGGGCTGTGGCTGGTGAGGTGACCAGGGTCAGGGACCTGCTCGATGGCGGAGGAGCGGGCTGGATGGCGCCAGTCACGCTGGCGCGGCGCCTAAATTCTGCCAACGTCCGCCGCGCGGCCGATGCCATCGAGTCGCTAAAAACAGCTCTGGGCCCTGACTCCGTTAGGTGTATCGAGGAGGCTCAAGCACGTGGGGAGATCCCGTCCGAACTGACCCCCGTCCGGACGGAATTCCTCATCGGCGCCAAACCCCGGAACCTCCCTCGGGGGCCGGCGCCTCACAACTTGAGCCGCCTCGGGGAAATCCCCTCCGTGCCTTTCAGTTCCGCGCGGAGGGGTTTCCTGTACGGGCTGCTCCTGCACACCCTCAACTTTGCCATCCTCGCCGGCCGTCCGGACACGCCATGGCGTACCATCTTGCCGTCCGGAGGAGGCGGGGGTCCCCGATGGAGGGCACTCTACGCAGGGGTCCTCCCACTATTCATCGGGGACTTGGCCTGGAGGGTGGTGCACGGAGCAGTGCCGTGCAACAAATTTTTAAGCCGGTTCACGGACTCCCAGGCCGCCTGCAATTTCTGCGGTCTGGAGGAGTCCGTGTTCCATGTTTTTATTGAGTGCACGAGGTTGCAGCCCCTGTTCCATTATTTGAAGGGGCTGCTCCTGAAATTCTGGCTGCACTTCAGTCCCACTCTCCTGATCTTTGGGCACCCTGTGCGGAGGGGAGCGGGTAGGTCCGAAGGCCTCCTCGTAGGACTGCTCCTGGGCACGGCCAAGGGTGCCATCAGCCGGTCCAGGCAGCGGGCGGTCGAGGGGGTCGTTCAACCTGACTGCCTGCCTCTCTTCCGCTCTTACATCCGGTCCAGGGTGTCCTTGGAGATGGAGCACGCGGTGTCCACCGGTACGCTCGCGGCCTTCCGCGAGAGGTGGGCACCGGAGGGACTGGAGTGCATCATCACGCCCGGCAACCAAATTTTAATTTGATTTTACGTTTTAAAGTTAATTTGTTTTAATTGCCGGTGCTTTTAGTGTCCCCTTCCCTTTTATAGGGGGCACTGGGGAAAAATTGTGATTTTAGTGCCCAAAAAAAAACAAAAAAAAAAAAAAAGAAAAAACACAAAAAAAAACACAAAAAAGGGGGGAAAAAAAATGGGCCTTGTAAATGTCTGGAGTGTCACCCAGGTCGGGTGGCACCGTTTAATGTTTTATGTTTTCACAGATAAACTCAAAAGAGTTTCAATCACAAGGACCAATTGGAGAGCTGTGGAGGCGTGTCCTGCTCAGTAGGAACTGTGAGCAGTGAGGGAAGCTGCAAGCAACTTGAGCTCCTGCCTGGGGAGCCCTGAGACCAGCCCAGGAATAGAAGGAAGGAAGGGGTTTCACTACAACTTCTATCCAGAGGGAGAGGAGGAGAACAGAAAACTTTTACAACTTTATCATTCTGCAAAGAGTTGGAGAGAGGGGGAAAAACCACCAACAACATCCAGTGTGGAAGGAGGGAGACTCAACTACTCTACAGGTGGGTGTGGGTGCATTTCCCCAAACAGACTTTGTTGTATCGGTGGGGGGAGGAAAGAAGACCACTGAGGGCCGGAACATCGCGGGGGGTGTGTGTGTGTGTGGTAGTGTGCGTGGGGGCCGTGCTTACAACTAGGCCCCCCCCACAATTGGAACCCCCCCCACCCCCCACATTTGCCTAGCCTGGGATAGCTGGAGCTACCAGGCTGAAGATTGTTGTTTTTCTTAAAACTCCCAATTAAAGATCGTTGGGAGTGCCTGGTGGCTCCAGCTACCCCAGGTGAAGACATCTTCTCCCCCCACCTGAAGACCACCCCAAGGACTTTTGTGTTTTTGCCATCTGGGGAGTGCACCCACCCACAGCTGCGAGGGGAGACCTGCCCTCGCAGTCCCCCCCACCCCTTCCCACCCCCCTCTCTCTTTCTCTGCTACTCTGTTTCTCCCCTCTCTCTCTGAGGCCTCTTCCTTCCAAATTTGCAAAAAAAAAACCAATTAAGACAACTGAGCAGAGGGAGCAAGGCCTCTCCCCAATTGTCAACGAGGGGAGAGGTACCTCGTTAAGAGCTCCTCTGCTCAGTTAATTTACGAGGCCAATTAAGACCTTTAAGGCCTGTGACTTTGGGGTGGGTGTAGCCCTTAAAGGGACCCCGTGATGGCGACCCCATCCACGCCGGTGGCAGGGCCGGCAAGGACGTATGCGCAGGTGGCAACCGCTTCCACGGCCCCTCCTGCGCCACCCGCTGCCCTGCCACCATTTAGATTAATTACTAGAAAACACGGGGTCAAGAGCTACACTCACCCCACAATGACCATCGAGGAGTGCGTGCGGGCGATGGCTGGGGTAGTCGGCCCCTCGGCCATTGTCGCAGCCTCCAAGATGTCTGGGAAGGCCGTGTTCTTCCTGGGGTCGGAGCGGGCGGTGTCCCTGGCCCTCGAAAGGGGGCTCACGGTGGGCGGGACGTTCCTGCCGGTGGATCCTCTCGAGGCCACCGCGCAGAGGGTCATCGTGTCGAACGTCCCGCCCTTTGTTCCCGCTGAGCTCCTCCTCCCTCACCTACAACAACTGGGGGAGGTAAGGTCGGGGATCAACCCCATACCGCTCGGCCTCAGGGAGAACAGCCTGCGCCACGTGTTCTCCTTCCGCCGCCAGCTCTTTGTCCGGCTGGCGCGGGAGGACACGACGGAGGGAGATTTTAATGTGGTGCACGAGGGGACTGCCTACCGCGTCTTCTGGACGTCGGACGGCGTGCGGTGCCATGCCTGCAGGGAGGTGGGGCACGTTCGCAAGAACTGCCCCGCCTCCAAGGCCGCCAAACCATCGAAGGCGGCCAAGGCTGGCGCCGCCGCCACCCCTCCCCCTAGTTGCGTCCGCGTGCCGGGAGCCGTAGGTGCGCGGGCATCGTCGGAGGCCTTTGTTTTCAGGGCCTCCGGCGGGGGGGAGGGAGAGCGTCCGAGCGGAAAGAAGGCGCGGAACAAGAAGAAACATCTAGAGGCGGGTCCCCTCAGTGCGCCAGAAGGATTGACCACCGCGCTCGGCCCAACCCAGCCACCGGCGAGCGCGGGGTGCCCCGAGCCCGTGCCCGAGCCCTTGACCAATACCGCAGAGGGGCCCGGGCGCGGGCAAGAAAAGGAAAAGGGGGGGGCGGAGCGGGAGGCCTCGGCAGACATGGAGGTCTCCCTGACTCCGCGCGCCCCCAGGAACAAAAAGAGGCACCGCCCCAATGACGCGGAGGGGGAACAACATCCCTCCGCGGAGGAGTCGGTGCCCGCCGCGTGTCCCGCGTCCCCCACCAGCGCCCCCAAATTGCGCTGCAGGCGCGAGGAGTCTTTCCCCGGGGAGGGTGAGACAGTTGAGGCTGCCCAGCCTCTGCCTCCCGGGGATGGAGTGGAAGATCTGCCTGTCGTGGGGGGCGTGGGGACCGCGGAGCAATGCGTAGCCGCCGGGCCGGGCGTCCCGGGGACTGAGGCGGGCGAGGCCGAAAAGGCCGAACCTGAGCCCGCCCAGCCAATACCCAACTTCCCCCGGGAGACGCTCGACCCGGCAGAAACACAATTTACTGTTTTTAATGAAACTGTAGATGCTGGGCCGGGGGGTGGCAGCGGGGAGGGGGAGGAGCACCCACCCTCGCCCCTTACTTTGGAGCTGGAGCACTTGGAGGGCCTGGGGATTTCCTATGGCCGGGTCTCTCCTTGTTCTCCGGTTCCTGGGGCGGAGGGGGAACCCCTTCCGCTGTCATTTCCCGACCCAGCACCATTTTTAAAAGAGCCCAGTGGGGACTCCTCTGCCGACGATCCTGGGGGTGGGATCGGGGCAGTGCCAGGGCCGGTTGGAGCGGCCGGTTCATTTGCCGTACCTTGTGCGGTCGATGGGCCGGCTGCTGGCGGCCACCTCCCGGAGGAGGACGGGGACTCGGTGGGGGACGTGGGTGAAGACCTAGAGACCACCGCCAGGGAGGCGGTGGATCTGCTCGCGGCCGCCGCTGAGGCCCTCCTCGTTCCTGCAAAGGAACTCCGGGACTTTTTGGCCCAGAGCCGGGGTCGCCGCGACCAAGCCCGACTGGCCCTGGAAAAATGGTCCGAGCCGGAGCTGATCAAGGGGTCCGTCCGCGCCGCCGTTAAAACCTTGGCCGCGGGCGGGCCCTTGACAAAGGAGCAGCACCTTGAGCTGCGCGAGCTCGAGGGACTCCTCGCTGGGCTGCGGAGGGAGCGGAGTTCAACAAAAGACTCCGCTCCCTCCCCCACAATAGGTTAAGGTAGAGGTTGCACTATGCTTTTGTCATGAAGATAACCATAGCCAGCCTCAACATCAACGGCGGCAGAGGGGCACGCCGTAGATTTGACAATTTTTCGCTCCTGCGGGAGGGGAAATATGCGGTGTGCTTCCTGCAAGAAACCCACACCGTTCCGGGAGACGAAGCCACGTGGCTCCTGGAATGGCAAGGAGAGGTCCGCATGAGCCACCTCACCGCCATTTCTAGTGGGGTGGCCATCTTGCTGGGCCCGCATTTTCAGCCGGAGATCTTGGGGGTCGAGGAGCCCGTGCCAGGCCGCTTGCTGCACGTAACGGTTCGCCTGGGGGACGTGCCGCTCCATCTCGTGAACGTGTACGCCCCTCATCCCGGCCCGCAGCAAACGCGCTTCTTTGAAGAGGTGTCCGCTCTTCTTGGCTCCGTCGACGTCGGCGACTGCATTGTCCTCGGGGGGGATTTTAACTGCACCCTCGAGGCGAGGGACCGCTCCGGTGCCCCGCAGTGCATGACGGCGATGGAGAAGTTGAGGGACCTGGTCGGGTCCTTCGACTTGGTGGACGTCTGGCGAAATCTCCACCCCGACTCCAGCGCCTTTACTTGGGTGAGGCCTGGAGTTGGATGGTCTAGAGTCGACCGCCTTTACGTGTCTCGGGCGTACGTTTCCTGCGTCCCGGCGGCCTCCATGCGGCCGGTGCCGTGTTCGGACCACCACCTGGTGTGGGCGGAGCTCGCTTCGCTCCGCGCGAGGACGGGGTCCGCGTACTGGCACTTTAACAACCGGCTGCTGGAGGACGTGCGGTTCCAGGACTCGTTCCGTCGATTCTGGTCCGACTGGAGAAGGAAGCAGGGGGGCTTCCCCTCCTTGAGGCTATGGTGGGACGTGGGCAAGGCTCACGTCCGCGTCTTCTGTCAAGAGTACGCGAGGGGGTCGACCAAGAGGCGGGCGGCCAGAGTCGGGCGCCTAGAAAAAGAGGTGCTCGACCTGGAAGCCCGTCTCGGTCAAGTCGTCCAGGACCCGGCCCTGCGGACGGTGTACGAAGCGAAGAAGGCCGCGCTGAAGGACCTGCAGCTCGTCGGGTCCCGAGGCGCGTTCGTGAGGTCGCGGATCCGGTTCCTGCGGGATCTGGACCGCGGCTCCCCCTTCTTCTACTCGCTGGAAAAAAGGCAGAGTGTCCGTAAGCAGCTCTTGACGCTGCTGGCCGACGACGGCTCTCTCGTCTCGGATCCGGAGGGCGTCAACAACAGGGTCCGTGAATATTACGGGGCTCTGTTCTCTCCGGATCCGTCCAGCGAGGAAGCGCGTAGAGTTTTGTGGGAGGACCTGCCGAAGGTCAGCCCGGAGGGCGCCGAAAATCTGGAAGCTCCGCTAAGCCTGGCGGAGCTGACCGGTGCCCTCGCCCGGCTCTCGAGGGGAAAATCCCCGGGGCTGGACGGGCTGACCGTGGAGTTCCACAGGGCGTTCTGGGACGTCCTGGGGAGCGACTACGCGCGGGTCCTGGGGGAAAGTCTGGCGACCGGGGAGATGCCCCTCTCTTGGCGCAGGGCAGTCATCGTCCTGCTGCCGAAGAAGGGCGATCTCCGCCTCCTTAAGAACTGGCGCCCGGTCTCCCTCCTCAGCACGGACTACAAAATCTTCGCCAGGGCGATGTCTGCTCGCCTTGGTGCCGTGCTGGACCACATGATTCACCCCGACCAGTCATACACGGTCCCGGGCCGGACGATCCACGACAACATCCATCTGGTCCGGGACCTCATCCATTGCTCCCAGGAGGCTGGTCTGTCGGTCGCCTTCCTATCCCTCGACCAAGAGAAGGCGTTCGACAGGGTGGATCACGACTATCTGCTCGGAACTCTGCGCGCTTTCGGGTTCGGGACGCATTTCGTCGCCCGGATCCGACTTTTGTACGCCGCCGCGGAGTGTCTGATTAAGGTTAACGGGTCCTTGACGGCGCCCCTTCGCTTTAGGAGAGGGGTGCGCCAGGGATGCCCCATGTCCGGCCAGTTATACGCCGTTTGCGTGGAGCCTTTCCTGCGCCTCTTGCGGACGAGGTTGACGGGACTGGCTCTGCAAGGGCCGGGCGTGGAGGTCGTCCTCTCGGCTTACGCCGATGACGTGCTCCTCGCGGTAGAGGATCCCGCTGACCTGCGGAGGATGCGTGAGTGCCAGGAGATTTACTCGGCCGCGTCCTCCGCCAGGATCAACTGGGAGAAATGTTCCGGACTCCTGGTGGGTCAGTGGCGGGTGGACTCCCTGCCGGAGGAGCTCAGGCCTTTTGCCTGGAGCACGACCCATCTCCTCTATCTGGGAGTCTACCTTAGCCCCGACGAGGAAGCCTGGCCGGCGAACTGGCAGGAGCTGGAGGCCAAGGTCGCCGCTCGCCTAGGGCGCTGGACAGGACTGCTCCGAGTGCTGTCCTACAGGGGTCGAGCGCTAGTCATAAACCAGCTGGTGGCCGCAATGCTGTGGTACCGGCTGGTCACTTTGACCCCTCCCCCTGCGTTTGTCGCCAAGATACAGAAGAAGCTGGTGGACTTCTTCTGGAACAACAGGAAGCACTGGGTCTCTGTCGCGGTCTTGAGTCTCCCGCTTGAGGAGGGCGGTCAGTCGTTGGTGTGCGTCAGCGCCCAGCTCGCGACTTTCCGTCTTCAGACCCTGCAGAGATACCTTTACGTCGAGCCCCCTCCTAGGTGGTGTGCTCTGGCGAGGTATTTCTTCCGCCAGCAGCTCGACCTCAATTATGACACGCAGCTCCTGTTTGTGAACTTGGGGGGTGCCAGGACCGCCCTCCGGGAGCTGCCTGTCTTTTACAGGGAACTCATCAGGGTCTGGAACAAAGTCTCCACCAAGCGCAGCTCTCCGCCGGCTGGAGTGGCGGCCGTCCTGCAGGAGCCGCTGCTCGGGAATCCGTACCTCCACGGCCGAGGCTTCATGTGGCGGTCGGAAGAGAGGGCTGTGGCTGGTGAGGTGACCAGGGTCAGGGACCTGCTCGATGGCGGAGGAGCGGGCTGGATGGCGCCAGTCACGCTGGCGCGGCGCCTAAATTCTGCCAACGTCCGCCGCGCGGCCGATGCCATCGAGTCGCTAAAAACAGCTCTGGGCCCTGACTCCGTTAGGTGTATCGAGGAGGCTCAAGCACGTGGGGAGATCCCGTCCGAACTGACCCCCGTCCGGACGGAATTCCTCATCGGCGCCAAACCCCGGAACCTCCCTCGGGGGCCGGCGCCTCACAACTTGAGCCGCCTCGGGGAAATCCCCTCCGTGCCTTTCAGTTCCGCGCGGAGGGGTTTCCTGTACGGGCTGCTCCTGCACACCCTCAACTTTGCCATCCTCGCCGGCCGTCCGGACACGCCATGGCGCACCATCTTGCCGTCCGGAGGAGGCGGGGGTCCCCGATGGAGGGCACTCTACGCAGGGGTCCTCCCACTATTCATCGGGGACTTGGCCTGGAGGGTGGTGCACGGAGCAGTGCCGTGCAACAAATTTTTAAGCCGGTTCACGGACTCCCAGGCCGCCTGCAATTTCTGCGGTCTGGAGGAGTCCGTGTTCCATGTTTTTATTGAGTGCACGAGGTTGCAGCCCCTGTTCCATTATTTGAAGGGGCTGCTCCTGAAATTCTGGCTGCACTTCAGTCCCACTCTCCTGATCTTTGGGCACCCTGTGCGGAGGGGAGCGGGTAGGTCCGAAGGCCTCCTCGTAGGACTGCTCCTGGGCACGGCCAAGGGTGCCATCAG
Organism: Pristiophorus japonicus; assembly: GCF_044704955.1. Taxonomy (NCBI): domain Eukaryota; kingdom Metazoa; phylum Chordata; class Chondrichthyes; family Pristiophoridae; genus Pristiophorus; species Pristiophorus japonicus. Next base: position 3,956,427 of record NC_091988.1, on the reverse strand, counting down.
CCGGTCCAGGCAGCGGGCGGTCGAGGGGGTCGTTCAACCTGACTGCCTGCCTCTCTTCCGCTCTTACATCCGGTCCAGGGTGTCCTTGGAGATGGAGCACGCGGTGTCCACCGGTACGCTCGCGGCCTTCCGCGAGAGGTGGGCACCGGAGGGACTGGAGTGCATCATCACGCCCGGCAACCAAATTTTAATTTGATTTTACGTTTTAAAGTTAATTTGTTTTAATTGCCGGTGCTTTTAGTGTCCCCTTCCCTTTTATAGGGGGCACTGGGGAAAAATTGTGATTTTAGTGCCCAAAAAAAAACAAAAAAAAAAAAAAAGAAAAAACACAAAAAAAAACACAAAAAAGGGGGGAAAAAAAATGGGCCTTGTAAATGTCTGGAGTGTCACCCAGGTCGGGTGGCACCGTTTAATGTTTTATGTTTTCACAGATAAACTCAAAAGAGTTTCAATCACAAGGACCAATTGGAGAGCTGTGGAGGCGTGTCCTGCTCAGTAGGAACTGTGAGCAGTGAGGGAAGCTGCAAGCAACTTGAGCTCCTGCCTGGGGAGCCCTGAGACCAGCCCAGGAATAGAAGGAAGGAAGGGGTTTCACTACAACTTCTATCCAGAGGGAGAGGAGGAGAACAGAAAACTTTTACAACTTTATCATTCTGCAAAGAGTTGGAGAGAGGGGGAAAAACCACCAACAACATCCAGTGTGGAAGGAGGGAGACTCAACTACTCTACAGGTGGGTGTGGGTGCATTTCCCCAAACAGACTTTGTTGTATCGGTGGGGGGAGGAAAGAAGACCACTGAGGGCCGGAACATCGCGGGGGGTGTGTGTGTGTGTGGTAGTGTGCGTGGGGGCCGTGCTTACAACTAGGCCCCCCCCACAATTGGAACCCCCCCCACCCCCCACATTTGCCTAGCCTGGGATAGCTGGAGCTACCAGGCTGAAGATTGTTGTTTTTCTTAAAACTCCCAATTAAAGATCGTTGGGAGTGCCTGGTGGCTCCAGCTACCCCAGGTGAAGACATCTTCTCCCCCCACCTGAAGACCACCCCAAGGACTTTTGTGTTTTTGCCATCTGGGGAGTGCACCCACCCACAGCTGCGAGGGGAGACCTGCCCTCGCAGTCCCCCCCACCCCTTCCCACCCCCCTCTCTCTTTCTCTGCTACTCTGTTTCTCCCCTCTCTCTCTGAGGCCTCTTCCTTCCAAATTTGCAAAAAAAAAACCAATTAAGACAACTGAGCAGAGGGAGCAAGGCCTCTCCCCAATTGTCAACGAGGGGAGAGGTACCTCGTTAAGAGCTCCTCTGCTCAGTTAATTTACGAGGCCAATTAAGACCTTTAAGGCCTGTGACTTTGGGGTGGGTGTAGCCCTTAAAGGGACCCCGTGATGGCGACCCCATCCACGCCGGTGGCAGGGCCGGCAAGGACGTATGCGCAGGTGGCAACCGCTTCCACGGCCCCTCCTGCGCCACCCGCTGCCCTGCCACCATTTAGATTAATTACTAGAAAACACGGGGTCAAGAGCTACACTCACCCCACAATGACCATCGAGGAGTGCGTGCGGGCGATGGCTGGGGTAGTCGGCCCCTCGGCCATTGTCGCAGCCTCCAAGATGTCTGGGAAGGCCGTGTTCTTCCTGGGGTCGGAGCGGGCGGTGTCCCTGGCCCTCGAAAGGGGGCTCACGGTGGGCGGGACGTTCCTGCCGGTGGATCCTCTCGAGGCCACCGCGCAGAGGGTCATCGTGTCGAACGTCCCGCCCTTTGTTCCCGCTGAGCTCCTCCTCCCTCACCTACAACAACTGGGGGAGGTAAGGTCGGGGATCAACCCCATACCGCTCGGCCTCAGGGAGAACAGCCTGCGCCACGTGTTCTCCTTCCGCCGCCAGCTCTTTGTCCGGCTGGCGCGGGAGGACACGACGGAGGGAGATTTTAATGTGGTGCACGAGGGGACTGCCTACCGCGTCTTCTGGACGTCGGACGGCGTGCGGTGCCATGCCTGCAGGGAGGTGGGGCACGTTCGCAAGAACTGCCCCGCCTCCAAGGCCGCCAAACCATCGAAGGCGGCCAAGGCTGGCGCCGCCGCCACCCCTCCCCCTAGTTGCGTCCGCGTGCCGGGAGCCGTAGGTGCGCGGGCATCGTCGGAGGCCTTTGTTTTCAGGGCCTCCGGCGGGGGGGAGGGAGAGCGTCCGAGCGGAAAGAAGGCGCGGAACAAGAAGAAACATCTAGAGGCGGGTCCCCTCAGTGCGCCAGAAGGATTGACCACCGCGCTCGGCCCAACCCAGCCACCGGCGAGCGCGGGGTGCCCCGAGCCCGTGCCCGAGCCCTTGACCAATACCGCAGAGGGGCCCGGGCGCGGGCAAGAAAAGGAAAAGGGGGGGGCGGAGCGGGAGGCCTCGGCAGACATGGAGGTCTCCCTGACTCCGCGCGCCCCCAGGAACAAAAAGAGGCACCGCCCCAATGACGCGGAGGGGGAACAACATCCCTCCGCGGAGGAGTCGGTGCCCGCCGCGTGTCCCGCGTCCCCCACCAGCGCCCCCAAATTGCGCTGCAGGCGCGAGGAGTCTTTCCCCGGGGAGGGTGAGACAGTTGAGGCTGCCCAGCCTCTGCCTCCCGGGGATGGAGTGGAAGATCTGCCTGTCGTGGGGGGCGTGGGGACCGCGGAGCAATGCGTAGCCGCCGGGCCGGGCGTCCCGGGGACTGAGGCGGGCGAGGCCGAAAAGGCCGAACCTGAGCCCGCCCAGCCAATACCCAACTTCCCCCGGGAGACGCTCGACCCGGCAGAAACACAATTTACTGTTTTTAATGAAACTGTAGATGCTGGGCCGGGGGGTGGCAGCGGGGAGGGGGAGGAACACCCACCCTCGCCCCTTACTTTGGAGCTGGAGCACTTGGAGGGCCTGGGGATTTCCTATGGCCGGGTCTCTCCTTGTTCTCCGGTTCCTGGGGCGGAGGGGGAACCCCTTCCGCTGTCATTTCCCGACCCAGCACCATTTTTAAAAGAGCCCAGTGGGGACTCCTCTGCCGACGATCCTGGGGGTGGGATCGGGGCAGTGCCAGGGCCGGTTGGAGCGGCCGGTTCATTTGCCGTACCTTGTGCGGTCGATGGGCCGGCTGCTGGCGGCCACCTCCCGGAGGAGGACGGGGACTCGGTGGGGGACGCGGGTGAAGACCTAGAGACCACCGCCAGGGAGGCGGTGGATCTGCTCGCGGCCGCCGCTGAGGCCCTCCTCGTTCCTGCAAAGGAACTCCGGGACTTTTTGGCCCAGAGCCGGGGTCGCCGCGACCAAGCCCGACTGGCCCTGGAAAAATGGTCCGAGCCGGAGCTGATCAAGGGGTCCGTCCGCGCCGCCGTTAAAACCTTGGCCGCGGGCGGGCCCTTGACAAAGGAGCAGCACCTTGAGCTGCGCGAGCTCGAGGGACTCCTCGCTGGGCTGCGGAGGGAGCGGAGTTCAACAAAAGACTCCGCTCCCTCCCCCACAATAGGTTAAGGTAGAGGTTGCACTATGCTTTTGTCATGAAGATAACCATAGCCAGCCTCAACATCAACGGCGGCAGAGGGGCACGCCGTAGATTTGACAATTTTTCGCTCCTGCGGGAGGGGAAATATGCGGTGTGCTTCCTGCAAGAAACCCACACCGTTCCGGGAGACGAAGCCACGTGGCTCCTGGAATGGCAAGGAGAGGTCCGCATGAGCCACCTCACCGCCATTTCTAGTGGGGTGGCCATCTTGCTGGGCCCGCATTTTCAGCCGGAGATCTTGGGGGTCGAGGAGCCCGTGCCAGGCCGCTTGCTGCACGTAACGGTTCGCCTGGGGGACGTGCCGCTCCATCTCGTGAACGTGTACGCCCCTCATCCCGGCCCGCAGCAAACGCGCTTCTTTGAAGAGGTGTCCGCTCTTCTTGGCTCCGTCGACGTCGGCGACTGCATTGTCCTCGGGGGGGATTTTAACTGCACCCTCGAGGCGAGGGACCGCTCCGGTGCCCCGCAGTGCATGACGGCGATGGAGAAGTTGAGGGACCTGGTCGGGTCCTTCGACTTGGTGGACGTCTGGCGAAATCTCCACCCCGACTCCAGCGCCTTTACTTGGGTGAGGCCTGGAGTTGGATGGTCTAGAGTCGACCGCCTTTACGTGTCTCGGGCGTACGTTTCCTGCGTCCCGGCGGCCTCCATGCGGCCGGTGCCGTGTTCGGACCACCACCTGGTGTGGGCGGAGCTCGCTTCGCTCCGCGCGAGGACGGGGTCCGCGTACTGGCACTTTAACAACCGGCTGCTGGAGGACGTGCGGTTCCAGGACTCGTTCCGTCGATTCTGGTCCGACTGGAGAAGGAAGCAGGGGGGCTTCCCCTCCTTGAGGCTATGGTGGGACGTGGGCAAGGCTCACGTCCGCGTCTTCTGTCAAGAGTACGCGAGGGGGTCGACCAAGAGGCGGGCGGCCAGAGTCGGGCGCCTAGAAAAAGAGGTGCTCGACCTGGAAGCCCGTCTCGGTCAAGTCGTCCAGGACCCGGCCCTGCGGACGGTGTACGAAGCGAAGAAGGCCGCGCTGAAGGACCTGCAGCTCGTCGGGTCCCGAGGCGCGTTCGTGAGGTCGCGGATCCGGTTCCTGCGGGATCTGGACCGCGGCTCCCCCTTCTTCTACTCGCTGGAAAAAAGGCAGAGTGTCCGTAAGCAGCTCTTGACGCTGCTGGCCGACGACGGCTCTCTCGTCTCGGATCCGGAGGGCGTCAACAACAGGGTCCGTGAATATTACGGGGCTCTGTTCTCTCCGGATCCGTCCAGCGAGGAAGCGCGTAGAGTTTTGTGGGAGGACCTGCCGAAGGTCAGCCCGGAGGGCGCCGAAAATCTGGAAGCTCCGCTAAGCCTGGCGGAGCTGACCGGTGCCCTCGCCCGGCTCTCGAGGGGAAAATCCCCGGGGCTGGACGGGCTGACCGTGGAGTTCCACAGGGCGTTCTGGGACGTCCTGGGGAGCGACTACGCGCGGGTCCTGGGGGAAAGTCTGGCGACCGGGGAGATGCCCCTCTCTTGGCGCAGGGCAGTCATCGTCCTGCTGCCTAAGAAGGGCGATCTCCGCCTCCTTAAGAACTGGCGCCCGGTCTCCCTCCTCAGCACGGACTACAAAATCTTCGCCAGGGCGATGTCTGCTCGCCTTGGTGCCGTGCTGGACCACATGATTCACCCCGACCAGTCATACACGGTCCCGGGCCGGACGATCCACGACAACATCCATCTGGTCCGGGACCTCATCCATTGCTCCCAGGAGGCTGGTCTGTCGGTCGCCTTCCTATCCCTCGACCAAGAGAAGGCGTTCGACAGGGTGGATCACGACTATCTGCTCGGAACTCTGCGCGCTTTCGGGTTCGGGACGCATTTCGTCGCCCGGATCCGACTTTTGTACGCCGCCGCGGAGTGTCTGATTAAGGTTAACGGGTCCTTGACGGCGCCCCTTCGCTTTAGGAGAGGGGTGCGCCAGGGATGCCCCATGTCCGGCCAGTTATACGCCGTTTGCGTGGAGCCTTTCCTGCGCCTCTTGCGGACGAGGTTGACGGGACTGGCTCTGCAAGGGCCGGGCGTGGAGGTCGTCCTCTCGGCTTACGCCGATGACGTGCTCCTCGCGGTAGAGGATCCCGCTGACCTGCGGAGGATGCGTGAGTGCCAGGAGATTTACTCGGCCGCGTCCTCCGCCAGGATCAACTGGGAGAAATGTTCCGGACTCCTGGTGGGTCAGTGGCGGGTGGACTCCCTGCCGGAGGAGCTCAGGCCCTTTGCCTGGAGCACGACCCATCTCCTCTATCTGGGAGTCTACCTTAGCCCCGACGAGGAAGCCTGGCCGGCGAACTGGCAGGAGCTGGAGGCCAAGGTCGCCGCTCGCCTAGGGCGCTGGACAGGACTGCTCCGAGTGCTGTCCTACAGGGGTCGAGCGCTAGTCATAAACCAGCTGGTGGCCGCAATGCTGTGGTACCGGCTGGTCACTTTGACCCCTCCCCCTGCGTTTGTCGCCAAGATACAGAAGAAGCTGGTGGACTTCTTCTGGAACAACAGGAAGCACTGGGTCTCTGTCGCGGTCTTGAGTCTCCCGCTTGAGGAGGGCGGTCAGTCGTTGGTGTGCGTCAGCGCCCAGCTCGCGACTTTCCGTCTTCAGACCCTGCAGAGATACCTTTACGTCGAGCCCCCTCCTAGGTGGTGTGCTCTGGCGAGGTATTTCTTCCGCCAGCAGCTCGACCTCAATTATGACACGCAGCTCCTGTTTGTGAACTTGGGGGGTGCCAGGACCGCCCTCCGGGAGCTGCCTGTCTTTTACAGGGAACTCATCAGGGTCTGGAACAAAGTCTCCACCAAGCGCAGCTCTCCGCCGGCTGGAGTGGCGGCCGTCCTGCAGGAACCGCTGCTCGGGAATCCGTACCTCCACGGCCGAGGCTTCATGTGGCGGTCGGAAGAGAGGGCTGTGGCTGGTGAGGTGACCAGGGTCAGGGACCTGCTCGATGGCGGAGGAGCGGGCTGGATGGCGCCAGTCACGCTGGCGCGGCGCCTAAATTCTGCCAACGTCCGCCGCGCGGCCGATGCCATCGAGTCGCTAAAAACAGCTCTGGGCCCTGACTCCGTTAGGTGTATCGAGGAGGCTCAAGCACGTGGGGAGATCCCGTCCGAACTGACCCCCGTCCGGACGGAATTCCTCATCGGCGCCAAACCCCGGAACCTCCCTCGGGGACCGGCGCCTCACAACTTGAGCCGCCTCGGGGAAATCCCCTCCGTGCCTTTCAGTTCCGCGCGGAGGGGTTTCCTGTACGGGCTGCTCCTGCACACCCTCAACTTTGCCATCCTCGCCGGCCGTCCGGACACGCCATGGCGTACCATCTTGCCGTCCGGAGGAGGCGGGGGTCCCCGATGGAGGGCACTCTACGCAGGGGTCCTCCCACTATTCATCGGGGACTTGGCCTGGAGGGTGGTGCACGGAGCAGTGCCGTGCAACAAATTTTTAAGCCGGTTCACGGACTCCCAGGCCGCCTGCAATTTCTGCGGTCTGGAGGAGTCCGTGTTCCATGTTTTTATTGAGTGCACAAGGTTGCAGCCCCTGTTCCATTATTTGAAGGGGCTGCTCCTGAAATTCTGGCTGCACTTCAGTCCCACTCTCCTGATCTTTGGGCACCCTGTGCGGAGGGGAGCGGGTAGGTCCGAAGGCCTCCTCGTAGGACTGCTCCTGGGCACGGCCAAGGGTGCCATCAGCCGGTCCAGGCAGCGGGCGGTCGAGGGGGTCGTTCAACCTGACTGCCTGCCTCTCTTCCGCTCTTACATCCGGTCCAGGGTGTCCTTGGAGATGGAGCACGCGGTGTCCACCGGTACGCTCGCGGCCTTCCGCGAGAGGTGGGCACCGGAGGGACTGGAGTGCATCATCACGCCCGGCAACCAAATTTTAATTTGATTTTACGTTTTAAAGTTAATTTGTTTTAATTGCCGGTGCTTTTAGTGTCCCCTTCCCTTTTATAGGGGGCACTGGGGAAAAATTGTGATTTTAGTGCCCAAAAAAAAAACAAAAAAAGAAAAACACAAAAAAAAAAAAAAAAAAAAGGGGGGAAAAAAAGGGCCTTGTAAATGTCTGGAGTGTCACCCAGGTCGGGTGGCACTCTTTAATGTTTTATGTTTTCGCAGATAAACTCAAAAGAGTTTCATGCACAAGGACCAATTGGGGAGCAGTAGAGGCGTGTCCTACTGAGTTGGAGCTGTGAGCAGTGAGGGAAGCAGCCATCAACTTGAGCTCCTGCCTGGGGAGCCCTGAGACCAGCCCAGGAAGAGAAGGAAGGAAGGGGCTTCACTACAACTTCTATCCAGAGGGAGAGGAGGAGAAAGCAGAAAACTTTCAACATCTTTATCATTCTGCAAGGAGTTGGAGAGAGGGGGAAAAACCACGACAACCATCCAGTGTGGAAAGAGGGAGACTCTACATTCTACAGGTGGGTGTGGGTGCATTTCCCCAAACAGACTTTGTTGTATCGGTGGGGGGAGGAAAGAAGACCACTGAGGGCCGGAACATCGCGGGGGGTGTGTGTGTGTGTGGTAGTGTGCGTGGGGGCCGTGCTTACAACTAGGCCCCCCCCCACAATTGGAACCCCCCCCACCCCCCCCACATTTGCCTAGCCTGGGATAGCTGGAGCTACCAGGCTGAAGATTGTTATTAATCACCCAATTAAAGATCGTTAGGAGTGCCTGGTGGCTCCAGCTACCCCAGGTGAAGACATCTTCTCCCCCCACCTGAAGACCACCCCAAGGACTTTTGTGTTTTTGCCATCTGGGGAGTGCACCCACCCACAGCTGCGAGGGGAGACCTGCCCTCGCAGTCCCCCCCCCCTTCCCACCCCCCTCTCTCTTTCTCTGCTACTCTGTTTCTCCCCTCTCTCTCTGAGGCCTCTTCCTTCCAAATTTGCAAAAAAAACCAATTAAGACAACTGAGCAGAGGGAGCAAGGCCTCTCCCCAATTGTCAACGAGGGGAGAGGTGCCTCGTTAAGGGCTCCTCTGCTCAGTTAAATACACGAGGCCATTAAAGACCATTAAGGCCTGTGACTTTGGGGTGGGTGTAGCCCTTAAAGGGACCCCGTGATGGCGACCCCATCCACGCCGGTGGCAGGGCCAGCAAGGACGTATGCGCAGGTGGCAACCGCTTCCACAGCACCTCCTGCGCCACCCGCTGCCCTGCCACCGTTCAGACTTATAACCAAAAAACACGGGGTCAAGAGCTACACTCACCCCACAATGAGCATCGAGGAGTGCGTGCGGGCGATGGCTGGGGTAGTCGGCCCCTCGGCCATTGTCGCAGCCTCCAAGATGTCTGGGAAGGCCGTGTTCTTCCTGGGGTCGGAGCGGGCGGTGTCCCTGGCCCTTGAAAAGGGGCTCACGGTGGGCGGGACGTTCCTGCCGGTGGACCCTCTCGAGGCCACCGCGCAGAGGGTCATCATTTCAAACGTCCCGCCCTTTGTTCCCGCTGAGCTCCTCCTCCCTCACCTACACCAACTGGGGGAGGTAAGGTCGGGGATCAACCCCATACCGCTCGGCCTCAGGGAGAACAGCCTGCGCCACGTGTTCTCCTTCCGCCGCCAGCTCTTTGTCCGGCTGGCGCGGGAGGACACGACGGAGGGGAACTTTAATGTGGTGCACGAGGGGACTGCCTACCGCGTCTTCTGGACGTCGGACGGCGTGCGGTGCCATGCCTGCAGGGAGGTGGGGCATGTTCGTAAGAACTGCCCCGCCTCCAAGGCCGCCAAACCACCGAAGGCGGCCAAGGCTGGCGCTGCCGCCACCCCTCCCCCTAGTTGCGTCCGCGTGCCGGGAGCCATGGGTGCGCGGGCATCGTCGGAGGCCTTTGTTTTCAGGGCCTCCGGCGGGGGGGAGGGAGAGCGTCCGAGCGGAAAGAAGGCGCGGAAGAAGGCGAAACATCTAGAGGCGGGTCCCCTCGGTGCGCCGGAAAGTCTGACCACCGCGCTCAGCCCAACCCAGTCACCGGCGAGCGCGGGGTGCCCCGAGCCCGTGCCCGAGCCCTTGAATACCACCACAGAGGGGCCCAGGCGCGGGCAAGAAAAGGAAAAGGGGGGGGCGGAGCGGGAGGCCTCGGCAGACATGGAGGTCTCCCTGACTCCGCGCGCCCCCAGGAACAAAAAGAGGCACCGCCCCAATGAGGCGGAGGGGGAACAACATCCCTCCGCGGAGGAGTCGGTGCCCGCCGCGTGTCCCGCGTCCCCCACCAGCGCCCCCAAATTGCGCTGCAGGCGCGAGGAGTCTTTCCCCGGGGAGGGTGAGACAGTTGAGGCTGCCCAGCCTCTGCCTCCCGGGGATGGAGTGGAAGATCTGCCTGTCGTGGGGGGCGTGGGAACCGCGGAGGAATGCGTAGCCGCCGGGCCGGGCGTCCCGGGGACTGAGGCGGGCGAGGCCGAAAAGGCCGAACCTGAGCCCGCCCAGCTATTACCCAACTTCCCCCGGGATTTGCTCGACCCGGCAGAGAATGAAACAAATAATTATGACACTGTAGATGCTGGGCCGGGGGGTGGCAGCGGGGAGGGGGAGGAACACCCACCCTCGCCCCTTACTTTGGAGCTGGAGCACTTGGAGGGCCTGGGGATTTCCTATGGCCGGGTCTCTCCTTGTTCTCCGGTTCCTGGGGCGGAGGGGGAACCCCTTCCACTGTCATTTCCCGACCCAGCACCATTTTTAAAAGAGCCCAGTGGGGACTCCTCTGCCGACGATCCTGGGGGTGGGATCGGGGCAGTGCCAGGGCCGGTTGGAGCGGCCGGTTCATTTGCCGTACCTTGTGCGGTCGATGGGCCGGCTGCTGGCGGCCACCTCCCGGAGGAGGACGGGGACTCGGTGGGGGACGCGGGTGAAGACCTAGAGACCACCGCCAGGGAGGCGGTGGATCTGCTCGCGGCCGCCGCTGAGGCCCTCCTCGTTCCTGCAAAGGAACTCCGGGACTTTTTGGCCCAGAGCCGGGGTCGCCGCGACCAAGCCCGACTGGCCCTGGAAAAATGGTCCGAGCCGGAGCTGATCAAGGGGTCCGTCCGCGCCGCCGTTAAAACCTTGGCCGCGGGCGGGCCCTTGACAAAGGAGCAGCACCTTGAGCTGCGCGAGCTCGAGGGACTCCTCGCTGGGCTGCGGAGGGAGCGGAGTTCAACAAAAGACTCCGCTCCCTCCCCCACAATAGGTTAAGGTAGAGGTTGCACTATGCTTTTGTCATGAAGATAACCATAGCCAGCCTCAACATCAACGGCGGCAGAGGGGCACGCCGTAGATTTGACAATTTTTCGCTCCTGCGGGAGGGGAAATATGCGGTGTGCTTCCTGCAAGAAACCCACACCGTTCCGGGAGACGAAGCCACGTGGCTCCTGGAATGGCAAGGAGAGGTCCGCATGAGCCACCTCACCGCCATTTCTAGTGGGGTGGCCATCTTGCTGGGCCCGCATTTTCAGCCGGAGATCTTGGGGGTCGAGGAGCCCGTGCCAGGCCGCTTGCTGCACGTAACGGTTCGCCTGGGGGACGTGCCGCTCCATCTCGTGAACGTGTACGCCCCTCATCCCGGCCCGCAGCAAACACGCTTCTTTGAAGAGGTGTCCGCTCTTCTTGGCTCCGTCGACGTCGGCGACTGCATTGTCCTCGGGGGGGATTTTAACTGCACCCTCGAGGCGAGGGACCGCTCCGGTGCCCCGCAGTGCATGACGGCGATGGAGAAGTTGAGGGACCTGGTCGGGTCCTTCGACTTGGTGGACGTCTGGCGAAATCTCCACCCCGACTCCAGCGCCTTTACTTGGGTGAGGCCTGGAGTTGGATGGTCTAGAGTCGACCGCCTTTACGTGTCTCGGGCGTACGTTTCCTGCGTCCCGGCGGCATCCATGCGGCCGGTGCCGTGTTCGGACCACCACCTGGTGTGGGCGGAGCTCGCTTCGCTCCGCGCGAGGACGGGGTCCGCGTACTGGCACTTTAACAACCGGCTGCTGGAGGACGTGCGGTTCCAGGACTCGTTCCGTCGATTCTGGTCCGACTGGAGAAGGAAGCAGGGGGGCTTCCCCTCCTTGAGGCTATGGTGGGACGTGGGCAAGGCTCACGTCCGCGTCTTCTGTCAAGAGTACGCGAGGGGGTCGACCAAGAGGCGGGCGGCCAGAGTCGGGCGCCTAGAAAAAGAGGTGCTCGACCTGGAAGCCCGTCTCGGTCAAGTCGTCCAGGACCCGGCCCTGCGGACGGTGTACGAAGCGAAGAAGGCCGCGCTGAAGGACCTGCAGCTCGTCGGGTCCCGAGGCGCGTTCGTGAGGTCGCGGATCCGGTTCCTGCGGGATCTGGACCGCGGCTCCCCCTTCTTCTACTCGCTGGAAAAAAGGCAGAGTGTCCGTAAGCAGCTCTTGACGCTGCTGGCCGACGACGGCTCTCTCGTCTCGGATCCGGAGGGCGTCAACAACAGGGTCCGTGAATATTACGGGGCTCTGTTCTCTCCGGATCCGTCCAGCGAGGAAGCGCGTAGAGTTTTGTGGGAGGACCTGCCGAAGGTCGGCCCGGAGGGCGCCGAAAATCTGGAAGCTCCGCTAAGCCTGGCGGAGCTGACCGGTGCCCTCGCCCGGCTCTCGAGGGGAAAATCCCCGGGGCTGGACGGGCTGACCGTGGAGTTCCACAGGGCGTTCTGGGACGTCCTGGGGGGCGACTACGCGCGGGTCCTGGGGGAAAGTCTGGCGACCGGGGAGATGCCCCTCTCTTGGCGCAGGGCAGTCATCGTCCTGCTGCCTAAGAAGGGCGATCTCCGCCTCCTTAAGAACTGGCGCCCGGTCTCCCTCCTCAGCACGGACTACAAAATCTTCGCCAGGGCGATGTCTGCTCGCCTTGGTGCCGTGCTGGACCACATGATCCACCCCGACCAGTCATACACGGTCCCGGGCCGGACAATCCACGACAACATCCATCTGGTCCGGGACCTCATCCATTGCTCCCAGGAGGCTGGTCTGTCGGTCGCCTTCCTATCCCTCGACCAAGAGAAGGCGTTCGACAGGGTGGATCACGACTATCTGCTCGGAACTCTGCGCGCTTTCGGGTTCGGGACGCATTTCGTCGCCCGGATCCGACTTTTGTACGCCGCCGCGGAGTGTCTGATTAAGGTTAACGGGTCCTTGACGGCGCCCCTTCGCTTTAGGAGAGGGGTGCGCCAGGGATGCCCCATGTCCGGCCAGTTATACGCCGTTTGCGTGGAGCCTTTCCTGCGCCTCTTGCGGACGAGGTTGACGGGACTGGCTCTGCAAGGGCCGGGCGTGGAGGTCGTCCTCTCGGCTTACGCCGATGACGTGCTCCTCGCGGTAGAGGATCCCGCTGACCTGCGGAGGATGCGTGAGTGCCAGGAGATTTACTCGGCCGCGTCCTCCGCCAGGATCAACTGGGAGAAATGTTCCGGACTCCTGGTGGGTCAGTGGCGGGTGGACTCCCTGCCGGAGGAGCTCAGGCCTTTTGCCTGGAGCACGACCCATCTCCTCTATCTGGGAGTCTACCTTAGCCCCGACGAGGAAGCCTGGCCGGCGAACTGGCAGGAGCTGGAGGCCAAGGTCGCCGCTCGCCTAGGGCGCTGGACAGGACTGCTCCGAGTGCTGTCCTACAGGGGTCGAGCGCTAGTCATAAACCAGCTGGTGGCCGCAATGCTGTGGTACCGGCTGGTCACTTTGACCCCTCCCCCTGCGTTTGTCGCCAAGATACAGAAGAAGCTGGTGGACTTCTTCTGGAACAACAGGAAGCACTGGGTCTCTGTCGCGGTCTTGAGTCTCCCGCTTGAGGAGGGCGGTCAGTCGTTGGTGTGCGTCAGCGCCCAGCTCGCGACTTTCCGTCTTCAGACCCTGCAGAGATACCTTTACGTCGAGCCCCCTCCTAGGTGGTGTGCTCTGGCGAGGTATTTCTTCCGCCAGCAGCTCGACCTCAATTATGACACGCAGCTCCTGTTTGTGAACTTGGGGGGTGCCAGGACCGCCCTCCGGGAGCTGCCTGTCTTTTACAGGGAACTCATCAGGGTCTGGAACAAAGTCTCCACCAAGCGCAGCTCTCCGCCGGCTGGAGTGGCGGCCGTCCTGCAGGAACCGCTGCTCGGGAATCCGTACCTCCACGGCCGAGGCTTCATGTGGCGGTCGGAAGAGAGGGCTGTGGCTGGTGAGGTGACCAGGGTCAGGGACCTGCTCGATGGCGGAGGAGCGGGCTGGATGGCGCCAGTCACGCTGGCGCGGCGCCTAAATTCTGCCAACGTCCGCCGCGCGGCCGATGCCATCGAGTCGCTAAAAACAGCTCTGGGCCCTGACTCCGTTAGGTGTATCGAGGAGGCTCAAGCACGTGGGGAGATCCCGTCCGAACTGACCCCCGTCCGGACGGAATTCCTCATCGGCGCCAAACCCCGGAACCTCCCTCGGGGGCCGGCGCCTCACAACTTGAGCCGCCTCGGGGAAATCCCCTCCGTGCCTTTCAGTTCCGCGCGGAGGGGTTTCCTGTACGGGCTGCTCCTGCACACCCTCAACTTTGCCATCCTCGCCGGCCGTCCGGACACGCCATGGCGTACCATCTTGCCGTCCGGAGGAGGCGGGGGTCCCCGATGGAGGGCCCTCTACGCAGGGGTCCTCCCACTATTCATCGGGGACTTGGCCTGGAGGGTGGTGCACGGAGCAGTGCCGTGCAACAAATTTTTAAGCCGGTTCACGGACTCCCAGGCCGCCTGCAATTTCTGCGGTCTGGAGGAGTCCGTGTTCCATGTTTTTATGGAATGCACAAGGTTGCAGCCCCTGTTTTATTATTTGAAGGGGCTGCTCCTGAAATTCTGGCTGCACTTCAGTCCCACTCTCCTGATCTTTGGGCACCCTGTGCGGAGGGGAGCGGGTAGGTCCGAAGGCCTCCTCGTAGGACTGCTCCTGGGCACGGCCAAGGGTGCCATCAGCCGGTCCAGGCAGCGGGCGGTCGAGGGGGTCGTTCAACCTGACTGCCTGCCTCTCTTCCGCTCTTACATCCGGTCCAGGGTGTCCTTGGAGATGGAGCACGCGGTGTCCACCGGTACGCTCGCGGCCTTCCGCGAGAGGTGGGCACCGGAGGGACTGGAGTGCATCATCACGCCCGGCAACCAAATTTTAATTTGATTTTACGTTTTAAAGTTAATTTGTTTTAATTGCCGGTGCTTTTAGTGTCCCCTTCCCTTTTATAGGGGGCACTGGGGAAAAATTGCGATTTTAGTGCCCAAAAAAAAAACAACAAAAAAAAAAAGAAAAAAAAAAAAAAAAGAAAAAACACAAAAAAGGGGGAAAAAAAAGGGCCTTGTAAATGTCTGGAGTGTCACCCAGGTCGGGTGGCACCGTTTAATGTTTTATGTTTTCACAGATAAACTCAAAAGAGTTTCATGCACAAGGACCCCCAGGTCCCTCTGCACCGCAGCATGTTGTAATTTCTCCCCATTCAAATAATATTCCCTGTTACTGTTTTTTTTCCCAAGGTGGATGACCTCACACTTTCCGACATTGTATTCCATCTACCAAACCTTAGCCCATTCGCTTAACCTATCCAAATCTCCTTGTAGCCTCTCTGAGTCTTCTACACAACCCGCTTTCCCACTAATCTTAGTGTCATCTGCAAATTTTGTTACACTACACTCTGTCCCCTCCTCTAGGTCATCTATGTATATTGTAAACAGTTGTGGTCCCAGCACCGATCCCTGTGGCACACCACTAACCACTGATTTTCAACCCGAAAAGGACCCATTTATCCCGACTCTCTGCTTTCTGTTCGCCAGCCAATTCTCTATCCATGCTAATATATTTCCTCTGACCCCGTGTACCTTTACGAAAGGTAAGGTTAAGACAAACACCAAGAAATATTGGGCCCGAGTTTGGTGGACTTACCGTCAGTTGCCGCCGAGTTTTCTCGGCGATCTCGATGGTTTTTAGGCGCTCTCCTCTCTGAGCGAGTTTGGCCAGGTCCTCACGCCAGCGGGGAGAGAAGACCGCTGGGGACCGTCCGCTAGCGTGCGCCGGCGTGCAAGGTCAACAAGAGTCCTCCTGCCCGCTGCATTTCCAGTTTGGTCCGGGCGGTCCTCCGCTCCAGCAGGGGAAGACCACCGCGTGGAGGCAGGTCGAACTTCAATGGTAAGTATGAAGACCTGCAAAAAAAGGTTAGTCCAATTCTTTTCTTTTTTTTTGCAGGGATTTAGGTGGATGGGGTTCCCTGACGGGTTTCTGGTGGTTTTTTTTATTGTTTTGAAAACTTTTTATTTTATCAGTCCCTCCCTCCCTCCCTGTGCCTGACTCTATCCTCAGTGGTACTTTGCCAAAGATCTCATTTGTTGCCCAGAATGGGAGCTACCGCCCGCTGCTGCCCAGAATCGGTGTGCAAGGCCCATTTTTGCTGCTGGGCAGTCTTTTCCACATTTTGTTCATGAAACTTCCGCCCAAAGTACCGTCAGGAACTCAGCGATCCTTTGGGACGCATTGGGCAGAACTTAGCTTTTACCAATCTCGGGCCCATTGTTTTTATTTAAAGGTGATCAACAGCTTGAATTAGTTTCCATGAACCTTTGTTGAAATCTAGAAACATAGAAAATAGGAGAATAGTAGGCCATTCGGCCCTTCGAGGCTGCAACGCCATTCAATCATGGCTGATCCTCTATCTCAACACCATATTCCCGCTTTTCCCCATACCCCTTGATGCCTTTTGTTTCTAGAAATCTATCTATCTCCCTCTTAAATATATTCAGTGACTTGGCCTCCACAGCCTTCTGTGGTAGAGAATTCCACAGGTTCACCACCCTCTGAGTGAAAACATTTCTCCTCATCTCGGTCCTAAATTTCCTATCCCATATCCTGAGACTGTGATCCCTTGTTCTAGACTTCCCAGCCTGGGAAAACATCCTTCCTGCATCCAGTCTCTCCAAACCAGTCAGAATTTTATACGTTTTAATGAGATCCCCTCTCATTCTTCTAAACTCTAGTGAATACAGGCCTAGTCGACCCAATCTCTCCTCGTACGACAGTCCTGCCATCTGAGGAATCAGTCTGGTGAAGCTTTGCTGCACTCCCTCTATGGCAAGTATATCCTTCCTTAGGTAAGGAGACCAAAACTGTGCACAATACTCCAGGTGAGGTCTCACCAAGGCCCTGTATAACTGTAGTAAGACATCCTTGCTCCTGTACTCAAATGCTCTTGCAATGAAGGCCACATACCATTTGCCTTCCTCACTGCTTGCTGCACCATGTTTGCTTTCACTGACTGGTGTACAAGGACACCCAGGTCCCTCTGTACGTCAACACTTCCCAAGCCATCACCATTTAAATAATACTTTGCCCTTATGTTTTTCCTTCCAAAGTGGATAACTTCACATTTATCCACGTTATACTGCATCTGCCATGTGTTTGCCCACTCACTCAACCTATCTAAATCGCCTTGCAGCATCTTTGCATCCTCCTCACAACTCACAATCCCACCTAGTTTTGTGTCATCAGCAAACTTGGGAATATTACATTTGGTTCCCTCATCCAAATTATTTCTATATATTGTGAATAGCTGGGGCCCCAGCACTGATCCCTGTGGTACCCCACTAGTCACTGCCCGCCACCCCGAAAAAGACCCGTTTATTCCTACTCTCTGTTTCCGGTCAGTTAACCAATTTTCAATCCATGCCAATACATTATCCCCAATCCTATGTGCTTTAATGTTGCACACTGACCTCTTATGTGGGACTTTATCAAAGGCTTTCTGAAAATCCAAATACACCACATCCACTGGTTCTCCCTTATCTATTCTATCAGTTACATCCTCAAAAAACTTCAGTAGGTTTGTCAAACATGATTTTCCTTTCATAAATCCATGTTGACTTTGTTTAATCCCGTTGATATTATCTAAGTGTGCCGTTATCACATCCTTTATAATAGACGCCAGCATTTTCCCCACTACTGATGACAGACTAACCGGTCTGTAGTTCCCCGTTTTCTCTCTCCCTCCTTTTTTAAATAATGGGGTTACATTTGCCACCCTCAAATCTGCAGGAACTGTTCCATAATCTGTAGAATTTTGGAAAATGAGAACCAATGCATCCACTATTTCCATGGCTACCTCTTTTAGTACCCTGGGATGTAGATCATTAGGCACTGGGGATTTATCTGCCTTCAGTCCCATTAGTTTCTCCAGCACTATTTTCTTACTAAGAGACTAAGGAACTGGACTCATCTATGTGATGGGGAGATGAAAGGGTTAGTATATTGGAAGGATGGCCAAATGGTCTTCTATGACTATAAAAACAAAGTCAAATTGAGTGAAACTATGCCATAAAATCTATAACACTTATTTTTAAAATAACGGATACCCTCGACTGATTTCAAGGCAGCAATCTAATCTCAGGATTCACATTGTGTGTCTAAAGCACACAATGCTGACTGGATCCATGGTGCCAATAGAATGCTCTGTCCAGATGACTGGCTTGTTATCACTCCCAGGTGTCTAATATTTTTATATCTTTAAGCTAATGTCAGCAATGATATAGAGGTGTAATGTTCTGAGCTTTTTAACTCAATACTGTTGAATTGATACATCAAAACACACAACCAAAACTAACTTGTCCTTTGTGGTCATTAAATTAGCAGTAACAGCTGGGGCATAAGCAAACAATTATACAAGTACCATTATAATCCTTGTTAAATCTACACAGTACAATCTTTTCACTCTTCATGGGTACGGTAGTAGAGTAGTTATGTTACTGCACTAGTAATCCAGAGGCCTGGACTAATGATCCGGAGACCTGAGTTCAAATCCCACCACCACAGCTGGGGGACTTAAATTCAGCACTAATTAAAGCTAGCCTGCAGTTCTTAAAGGCAGCCTGCACCTCTCAAAGTGGAAGTGCATTCTGGTTCTAGCAGGTAGTGGAAGTGGCTGGGAAACAGACTGAGGAGCATGAACACTGAGTGATGGCACAACATGGCAAAAGTTTCTATAGATATGTAAAGAGAAAAAGGTTAGTAAAGACAAATGTAGGTCCCCTGCAGTCAGAATCAGGGGAAGTCATAACGGGGAACAAAGAAATGGCGGACCAATTGAACAAGTACTTTGGTTCGGTATTCACGAAGGAGGACACGAACAACCTTCCGGTTATAAAAGGGGTCGGGGGGTCTAGTAAGGAAGAGGAACTGAGGGAAATCCTTATTAGCCGGGAAATTGTGTTGGGGAAATTGATGGGATTGAAGGCCGATAAATCCCCAGGGCCTGATGGACTGCATCCCAGAGTACTTAAGGAGGTGGCCTTGGGAATAGTGGATGCGTTGACAGTCATTTTCCAACATTCCATTGACTCTGGATCAGTTCCTATGGAGTGGAGGGTAGCCAATGTAACCCCACTTTTTAAAAAAGGAGGGAGAGAGAAAACAGGGAATTATAGACCGGTCAGCCTGACATCGGTAGTGGGTAAAATGATGGAATCAATTATTAAGGATGTCATAGCAGTGCATTTGGAAAGAGGTGACATGATAGGTCCAAGTCAGCATGGATTTGTGAAAGGGAAATCATGCTTGACAAATCTTCTGGAATTTTTTGAGGATGTTTCCAGTAGAGTGGATAAGGGGGAACCAGTTGATGTGGTATATTTGGACTTTCAGAAGGCGTTCGACAAGGTCCCACACAAGAGATTGATGTGCAAAGTTAGAGCACATGGGATTGGGGGTAGTGTACTGACATGGATTGAGAACTGGTTGTCAGACAGGAAGCAAAGAGTAGGAGTAAATGGGTACTTTTCAGAATGGCAGGCAGTGACTAGTGGGGTACCGCAAGGTTCTGTGCTGGGGCCCCAGCTGTTTACACTGTACATTAATGATTTAGATGAGGGGATTAAATGTAGTATCTCCAAATTTGCGGATGACACTAAGTTGGGTGGCAGTGTGAGCTGCGAGGAGGATGCTGTGAGGCTGCAGAGCGACTTGGATAGGTTAGGTGAGTGGGCAAATGCATGGCAGATGAAGTATAATGTGGATAAATGTGAGGTTATCCACTTTGGTGGTAAAAACAGAGAGACAGACTATTATCTGAATGGTGACAGATTAGGAAAAGGGGAGGTGCAAAGAGACCTGGGTGTCATGGTACATCAGTCATTGAAGGTTGGCATGCAGGTGCAGCAGGCGGTTAAGAAAGCAAATGGCATGTTGGCCTTCATAGCAAGGGGATTTGAGTACAGGGGCAGGGAGGTGTTGCTACAGTTGTACAGGGCATTGGTGAGGCCACACCTGGAGTATTGTGTACAGTTTTGGTCTCCTAACCTGAGGAAGGACATTCTTGCTATTGAGGGAGTGCAGCGAAGGTTCACCAGACTGATTCCCGGGATGGCGGGACTGACCTATCAAGAAAGACTGGATCAACTGGGCTTGTATTCACTGGAGTTCAGAAGAATGAGAGGGGACCTCATAGAAACATTTAAAATTCTGACGGGGTTAGACAGGTTAGATGCAGGAAGAATGTTCCCAATGTTGGGGAAGTCCAGAACCAGGGGTCACAGTCTAAGGATAAGGGGTAAGCCATTTAGGACCGAGATGCGGAGGAACTTCTTCACCCAGAGAGTGGTGAACCTGTGGAATTCTCTACCACAGAAAGTTGTTGAGGCCAATTCACTAAATATATTCAAAAAGGAGTTAGATGAGGTCCTTACTGCTAGGGGGATCAAGGGGTATGGCGAGAAAGCAGGAATGGGGTACTGAAGTTGAATGTTCAGCCATGAACTCATTGAATGGCGGTGCAGGCTAGAAGGGCCGAATGGCCTACTCCTGCACCTATTTTCTATGTTTCTATGTTTCTATGGCAGAGAGAAAGCAACCAGATTTCAAGATGCAGCACTGGAGGCCATGGTGCGGGAGGTGGGCAGGAGAAGAGAGGGCCTCTATCCACAGGGAGCCAGGAGGTCCAGCAGCCAAACTATGAGAAGGCATTGGGACCAGATAGCAGTCGCGGTCAATGCGAGCATTGTAGCCCCGAGGACCTCGATGCAGTGCCACAAAAACTTTATGACCTCACATGAGTGGTCAAGGTCAGTGAATTCATCTTCAAATGCCATATCCTACAAACTGTACCACTAACCTCACATAGTATTCAATTCATCACCACATCTCCTTCCAACAATCTCTCTCAATCACAACTCATTTATATGCTCCATCTCACCCTCATACACTTAGCACTGTGCATCTCACACTTGTACAAACTCAGCAATAGCTAGCAAAAATCAATCAGCAACTAGCCTATAAGTAGGTCAAAAATGGCAGCATTGGCGTCAAGTCAATGTCACGATCTGCCTACTCTGCATACCAACAGTGCATAGTTCCAGAGTTGACGTTAATGCCCTCACCTGATCAGAAAGCGCACGTGATGCTCAGGCACCATTTTAAATACAAAATGGCGCCCATAGCATCCAAAAAAGGGTGCTACAGAGCCGAATTGTCACAATAATTCTAGAGCCCCCTGGATGTCTCGGGACTTTCAAGGGAGGATTAAGAAAAAAAGGGACGCTTATGTCATATGTCAATGGCTAAATACTATAGAATCTTTAGAGCAATATAGAAAGTTAAGAGGCAAAATTTAAAAGGATATTCGGAATGCTAAGAGAGAGCATGAGAAATTCTTGGCCAGTAAAATTAAGGAAAACCCGAAGATGTTCTATAAATATATTAAGAGTAAGAGGGTAACTAAAGAAAGGGTGGGGCCTATTCGAGATGATAGGGCCAAGTTTCGGCCTGAGTTGCTCCTGTATTTTTGGAGCAACTGGTTTAGAATGGAGTATCTTAGAAATTGCAATTCTCGGCATTTAGTTTGCTCCAGTTCTAGTCAGTTAGAACAGTTTCAGTTTGGAACAGAATTTTTTTGTAGCGCATGTGCAGAGGTCCCGGCACTGTTTTCAGCGCAGGGACCTGGCTCTGCCCCCCCACAGCTCGTGCTGTGCCGCGCCCAGCTCCAGAGGACCTGCAGGGAGCCGGAGAATTGGTAAGTATTTTTTAGGTGCACTTTGTGGCGTGAAAAACGAGCGTCCAGGTCGGGGCTGCGCCATTCTAGGTGCGGCCCGAAACTTGGGCCCCATGAGGGTAATCTTTGTGTGGAGGCGGAAGATGTTGGGAGGGTTCTTAATAAATACTTTGCATCTGTTTTCACAAAGGAAAGGGGCAATGCAGATACTGCTACCGAGGAAGAGTGTGATACTCTGGATGAAATAAATATAATGAGAGAGGAAGTATTAAGGGGTTTAGTACATTTGAAAGTAGATAAATCCCCAGGCCCGGCTGAAATGCATCCCAAGCTGTTGAGCGAAGTAAAAGAGGAAATAGCAGAGGCCTTTACCATCATTTTCCAGTCCTCTTTGGATCTGGGCATGGTGCCGGAAGATTGGAGGGCTGCTTTATGTGTATAGAAGAACTCCACGAGGCTGAGTACTGTGAGCTAAACTTAGTGTGACCTTAGTCTTCTTTATTACAACTCCAGAGTGCCTAAACAATATGGCAGCCAACCTTTTATACTGGCCCTGCACGTGTGTGCAGGTGACCATCAGAACTCCAACAGTCGCGCCCTCTGGTGGCAAGTATTACATAGGTACATACATAATATCACTTCCCCCCCCCCCGAAAGTCTTTGGTACAAGTTATTTACAAGTTGAGGCGATCTGGAGCCCTTTGCTCCCTGGTTGATCGTCTAAGTTCAAACCCTGGCGTGTGTGAGTTGGTTGGACCATTGCTGCACTGCACCGCGGCTGGTCTGACCGGACTGTCAGGAACGGTGGGTTCATCCTCGTGATTGACAGCGAGGTTGATTGCTGGTTGGGTGTGTGTTGGTGGATCGGCGATGGTGATGTCCTCTTCAAGTTGTTCCTGGTTGTCAGTAAATCACAGTTTGGTCTGATCTGCATATTTGGCCATTTAACAGTTTGATTATAAACACCCTATTCCCTTCCTTGGCCAAAACAGTGCCAGCAACCCACTTGGGACCATGACCGTAATTCAGGACAAACACAGGGTCGTTAACATCAATGTCACGTGAAACAGCCGCACGATCGTGTTACATGTTCTGCCGGTGTCACCGGGTTTCCACATGATCATTAAGAGCCGGGTGGACTGGGGAGAGCCTGGTTTTGAGGGCTCTCTTCATTAACAATTCTGCCGGGGGAACCCCGGTGAGCGAGTGGGGTCACGTCCGGTAACTGAGCAGAATGTGAGACAAGCGGGTCTGCAGGGAGCCATCCGTCACACGTTTCATGCTCTGCTTGATTGTTTGGACTGCCTGCTCTGTTTGACCGTTAAACGTGGGCTTCAACGGAGCAGACCTAACATGCTTGATGCCATTGCAGGTCATAAACCCGTTGAATTCAGAGCTGGTGAAACACGGTCCATTGTCGCTGACAAAGATGTCGGGCAAGCTATGGGTGGCGAACATGGCCCAGAGGCTTTCAATGGTGTCAGTGGACGTGCTGGATAACATGATTACGCATTCAATCCATTTGAAGTAAGCGTCCACAACTATTAAAAACATCTTTCCCAGAGAGGGACCGGCAAAATCTACGTGGATCCTGGACCACGGTTTGGAGGGCCATGACCACAGACTCAGTGGAGCCTCCCTTGGTGCATTGCTCAGTTGTAAGCACGTGTTGCAATGGTGTACGCATGACTCCAAGTCCGAGTCAATGCCAGGCCACCAAACATGCGACCCGGCTATAGCCTTCAACATGACAATGTCTGGGTGGGTACTGTGTAGATCACGTATAAATGTTTCCCTGCCTTTTTTTAGCAAAACCACACGATTACCCCATAAAAGACAATCCGACTGGATGGACATTTCATCTTTGCGTCGGTGAAACGGCTTAATTTCATCTTGCATTTCCCCGGGAACAGCCGACCAGTTCCCATTTAGGACGCAACTCTTTACTGATAATAGCACAGGATCCTGGCTGGTCCAGGTCCTGATCTGGTGAGCTGAGAGGGGTGACCCCTCGCTCTCAAAAGCATCCATGACCAGAAGCAAGTCTGCGGCCATTTCAACCCCAGTGGTGGGTAATGGTAGCCGGCTGAGCATCGGCACAGTTTTCAGTGCCTGGTCTGTGGCGGATAACATAGTCATAAGTCGATAATGTTAGTGCCCATCTTTGGATGTGGGATGAAGCATTGGTATTTATACCTTTGCTCTCTCAAAACAGCAAAATGAGTGGCTTGTGGTCACTTTCAAGCTCAAACCAAAGTCGAAATAGGTATTGGTGCATTTTCTAAACCCACATGCTAACGCCTCTTTCTCGACCATACTGTAGGCTCTCTCAGCCTTAGACAGACTTCTAGACGCGTGAGCAACCGGTTGGAGGTTGCCCGATACATTGGCTTGCTGTAACACACAGCCGACCCCGTAAGATGAGGCGTCACAAGCTAAACGTTTACATGGGTCATAGTGTACAAGTAACTTATTTGAATATAGCAGGTTCCTGGCCTTCTCAAAGGCTGTGTCTTGAGATTTGCCCCGAACCCAGTCATCACCCTTACATAACAAAGGCTTTAACAATGTGCTCAACTCGGGTAGAAAGTTACCGAAATAGTTGAGGAGTCCCAGGAATGAACGCAGCTCTGTCACATTCTGTGGTCTGGGTGCAGTCTTGATGGCCTCTGTCTTTGAGTCCATGGGCCTGATGCCATCTGCTGCAAACTTTCTCCCCAAAAATTCGACTTCTTGCGCCAGGAAAACACACTTGGAGCATTTCAGCCTGAGTTCCACTCTGTCTAGTCGACTTAGAACCTCTTCCAGGTTGTGTAGGTGTTCGATGGTGTCACGACCAGTGATCAGGATGTCGTCTTGAAACACAACGGTGCGCAGAACAGATTTCAGCAAACTCTTCATGTTTCTCTGCAAAATGGTTGCAGCTGAGCGAATCCCGAAAGGGCACCTGTGGTGTATAAACAGCCCTCTGTGTGTGTTGATGCACGTCAGTCTTTTCGAAGATACAGCCAGTTCCTGTGTCATGTAGGCGGAGGTTAGATCCTACTTGGTAAACGACTTCCCCCCTCCCCCCCTCCCCCCCTCCGCCCCCGCCAACATTGCAAACAGGTCATCCGCCTTGGGCAGCGGGTACTGGTCCTGGAGTGAGACTCAATTAATCGTTACCTTTAGTCTCCACAGACTCTGACCGTGCCATCGCTTTTCAACACCGGAACAATTGGACTGGCCCACTCGTTGAACTCGACTGGCGATATGATTCCTTCGCGTTGGAGTCTGTCTAGTTCAATCTCGACTTTCTCCCTCATCATGTACAGAACCGCCCGAGCCTTGTGATGGACGGGCCGTGCATCGGGGCCGAGATGGATCTGTACCTTGGCGCCTGTGAAGTTGCCGATGCCTGGTTCGAATAGCGAGGGAAACTTGCTCAGCACTTGAGCACACGAGGCGTCATCCACTGAAGATAGTGCTTTGATGTCGTTCCAATTCCATCTAATCTTTTCTAGCCAGCTTCTGCTGAACAGCGCTGGGCCATTGCCTGGAACAATCCACAATGATAGGTCATGCACAGCATAACTTCATTGCCGCACTTCCAATGACTGGAAAGAGTTCTTTAAAGTAGGTACGCAGCTTTACATTAATTGGGCTCAGTTTGGGCCTTTGTGCTTTATTGCCCCAGTTTCTCGAAAGATTTCTGGCTCATCATTGACTCACTCGCACCAGTGTCCAACTCCATGGATACTGGAACTCCATTTCATTTGACTTTCAGCATTATAGGAGGGCTCTTGGTGGTGATGGTATGTACCCCATACACTTCTGCCTCGGGTTGAGTTGCCTATGCTGTGTGATCCGCGCTGGATCGATCATCCTCTTGCCACGTGGTATATCGCAGCACATTTGTACATTCACTGCAGGTGCCTCATCACTGCGCAGCCTTTGTACACGTAGTGCTTGATTTGACATTGATGGGCCCGACGATTACTCCTGCAGCACCAACATGGTGCTAATAGATTCACATTCACCCCCGATGGCGGACTCTGAGTCATATAAATTGGCCAGAAAAAGCAGCAAACCTGATAACTGGGAGAATTTTATAATTCAGCAGAGGAGAACAAAGGGTTTAATTCGGAAGGGGAAAATAGAATATGAGAGGAAGCTTGTTGGGAACATAAAAACTGACTGCAAAAGTTTCGATAGATATGTGAAGAGAAAAAGATTAGGTCCCTTGCAGTCAGATTCAGGTGAATTTATAATGGGGAACAAAGAAATGGCAGACCAGTTGAACAAATACTTTGGTTCTGTCTTCACGAAGGAAGACACGAATGATCTTCCGGAAATACAAGGGCACCAAGGGTCCAGTGAGAAGGAGAAACTGAAGGAAATCCTTATTAGGTGGGAAAATGTGTTCGGGAAATTGATGGCATTGAAGGCCGATAAATCCTCGGGGCCTGATAGTCTGCATCCCAGAGTAATTAAGAAAGTGGTCCTAGAAATAGTGGATGCATTGGTGGTCATTTTCCAACAATCTATCGACTCACGATCAGTTCCTATGGACTGGAGGATAGCTAATGTAACACCACTTTTTAAGAAAGGAGGGAGAGAAAAAGCAGATAATTATAGACCGGTTAGCCTGACATCAGTAGTGGGGAAAATGTTGGAATCAATTATTAAAGATGAAATAGCAGTGCATTTGGAAAGCAGTGACAGGATCGGGCCAAGTCAGCATGGATTTATGAAAGGGAAATCATGCTTGACAAATCTTCTAGAATTTTTTGAGAATGTAACTAGTAGAGTGGACAAGGGAGAACCAGTGGATGTGGTGTATTTTGACTTTCAAAAGGCTTTTGACAAGGTCCCACACAAGAGATTGGTATGCAAAATTAAATCACATGGTATTGGGGGTAATGTATTGATTTGGATAGAGAACTGGTTGGCAGACAGGAAGCAGAGAGTCGGGATAAATGGATCCTTTTTGGAATGGCAGGCAATGACTAGTGGGGTGCCGCAGGGCTCAGTGCTGGGACTCCAGGTCTTTACAATATACATTAATGATTTAGATGAAGGAATTGAGTGTAATATCTCCAAGTTTGCAGATGAAACCAAGCTGGGTGGCGGTGTGAGCTATGAGGAGGATGCTAAGAGACTGCAGGGTGACTTGGACAGGTTAGGTGAGTGGGCAAACGCATGGCAGATGCAGGATAATGTGGATAAATGTGAGGTTATCCATTTTGGTAGCAAAAACGAAGGCAGAATATTATCTGAATGGCGGCAGATTAGGAAAAGGGGAGGTGCAACGAGACCTGGGTGTCATGGTACATCAGTCATTGAAAGTTGGCATGCAGGTACAGCAGGTGGTGAAGAAGGCAAATGGTATGTTGGCCTTCACAGCTAGGGGATTTGAGTATAGGAACAGGGAGGTCTTACTGCAGTTGTACAGAGCCTTGGTGAGGCCCCACCTGGAATATTGTGTTCAGTTTTGGTCTCCTAATCTGAGGAAGGATGCTCTTGCTATTGAGGGAGTGCAGCGAAGGTTCACCAAACTGATTCCCGGGATGGCAGGACTGACATATGAGGAGAGACTGGATCGACTGGGCCTGTATTCACTGGAGTTTAGAAGGATGAGAGGGGATCTCATAGAAACATATAAAATTCTGACGGGACTGGACAGGTTAGATGCAGGAAGAATGTTCCCAATGTTGGGGAAGTCCAGAACCAGGGGACATAGTCTAAGGATAAGGGGTAAGCCACTTAGGACTGAGATGAGGAGAAACTTCTTCACTCAGAGAGTTATTAACCTGTGGAATTCCCTACCGCAGAGAGTTGTTGATGCCAGTTCATTGCATATATTCAAGAGGGATTTAGATGTGGCCTTTACGGCTAACGGGATCAAGGGGTATGGATAGAAGGCAGGAAGGTGGTACTGAGGTGAATGATCAGCCATGATCTTATTGAATGATGGTGCAGGCTCGAAGGGCCGAATGGCCTGCTCCTGCACCTATTTTCGATGTTTCTATCACAGGTCTTGCAGCTGCAGATGTATAGGCCCTGCCATATGCAGTTCGGTCTGCTGGCGACGTCATTTTATGCACAGTACTTGCTGGTGAGCTTTGATGTTGAGAAGATATCTGTTTGGTGTTATCGCCCGTGGTCATGCATGCCTGGGCGATCGCGATGGCCCTGCTCAGGTCTAGGGTTTCGGTAGCCAGCAGCTCTCAAAGAATGACCTCGTGACTGATGCTCAGCACGAAAAAGTCCCGCAGCATTTGCTCCAATGCACTCCAAAATCGCAAGGTTCCGCGAAGCATGTCAGGTCGGCGACATAATCCGCCAGGTCCTGGCCCCCGGAGCGATGGTGCGTGTAAAAACGATACCTGGCCATGAGGATACTCTCCTCTGGCTTGAGGTGGCCCCGAACCAGTGTGCACAACTCTGAATATTCCTTCTCCGTTGGTTTTGTCGGTGCGAGCAGATTCTTGATGAGGCTGTATATTTTAGGCCCACAGACGGTGAGGAGAACCGCCCTGTGCTTGGCCGCGTTAGTGTCTCCTTCCAGCTCGTTGGCCACGAAGTACTGGTCGAGACGCTCGACGAAGGCTTGCCAATCATCACCCTCTTCGAATCTCTCTAATATTCAAACGGCAGCCATGGTTGCGTGAAGGTTCGTATTCTGTTACTCGTCACCACTTATTGTATATAGAAGAACTCCACGAGAATGAGCATTGTGAGCTAAACTTAGTGTGACCTTAGTCTTCTTTATTACAACTCTAGAGTGCCTAAACAACATGGCAGTCAACCTTTTATACTGGCCCTGTACGTGTGTGCAGGTGACCATTTGGACTCCAAGTCCCGCCCTCTGGTGGCAAATATTACATAGTTACATACATAACACTGCTAATGTGATACCCTTGTTTAAGAAGGGAGAAAGGGACAGGTCGAGTAATTACAGGCCTGTCAGCCTAACCTCAGTGTTTGGAAAATTATTGGAAAAAATCCTGAAAGACAGGATAAATCTGCATTTGGAAAGGCAAGGATTAATTAGAGACAATCAGCAAGGGAAAATCGTGTCTGATTAACCTGATTGAATTTTTTGAGGAAGTAACCAGGAGGGTCGATGAGGGTAGTGCGTACGATGTAGTGTATATGGACTTTAACAAAGCTTTTGATAAGGTCCCACATGGTAGACTGGTCATGAAGGTTAAAGGCCATGGGATCCAGGGCAAAGTGTCAAGTTGGATCCAAAATTGGCTTGGAGGTAGGAAGCAAAGGATAATGATTGATGGATGTTTTTGTGACTGGAAGGATGTTTCCAGTGGGGTTCCGCAGGGCTCAGTACTGGGTCCCTTGCTTTTTGTGGTATATATCAATGATTTAGATTTGAATATAGGGAGTATGATTAAGAAGTTTGCAGACGACACTAAAATTGATTGTGTGGTTGTTAATGAAGAGGAAAGTCATGGGCTGCAGGAGGATATCAATCTACTGGTCAGGTGGGCAGAGCAGTGGCAACTGGAATTTAATTCAGAGAAGTGTGAGGTGATGCACTTTGGGAGGGCTAATAAGGAAAGCATTAAGCGGTAAATGAACAAAGGGCCCTTGGAGTGCTTGTCCACAGATCCCTGAAAGTAGCAGGCCAGGCGGATAAGGTGGTAAAGAAGGCATACGGAATGCTTGCCTTTATTGGCCGAGGCATAGAATAAAAGAGCAGGGAGGTTATGCTTAAATTGTATAATACTTTGGTTAAGCCACAGGTGGAATATTGCGTGCAGTTCTGGTCGCCGTATTATAGGAAGGACGTGATTGCACTAGAGAGGGTGCAGAGGAGATTTACTAGGATGCTGCCTGGAATGGAGAATCTTAGTTATGAGGACAGATTGGATAGGCTGGGTTTGTTCTCATTGGAACAGAGGAGTTTGAGAGGAGACCTCATTGAGGAGCCTGCACATAGACCCTTACTAGTGGATAGTAAGGGTCTATTTCCATTGGTGGAGGGATCTATTACGAGGGGGCATAGTTTTAAGGTGATTGGTGGAAGATTTAGAGGGGATTTGACGGGGGGGCTTCTTTACGCAGAGGGTTGTGGGGAATTAAAGCACATGGTATTGGAGATAATGTATTGACATGGATAGAGAACTGGTTGGCAGACAGGAAGCAGAGAGTCGGAATAAACGGGACCTTTTCAAAATAGCAGGCAGTGACCAGTCAAGTGCCGCAGGGTTCAGTGCTGGGACCCCAGCTATTTACAATATACATCAATGCTTTAGATGAAAGAATTGAATGGAATAGCTCCAAGTTTGCAGATGACACTAAGCTGTGTGGCGGTGTGTGCTGTGAGGATGATGCTAAGATACTGCAGGGTGACTTGGACAGGTTAGGTGAGTGGGGAAATGCATGGCAGATGCAGTATAATGTGGATAAATGTGAGGTTATCCACTTTGATGGCAAAAACAGGAAGACAGAATATTATCTGAATGGTGACAGATTAGGAAAAGGGGAGGTGCAATGAGACCTGGGTTTCATGATACATCAGTCACTGAAGTTTGGCATGCAGGTACAGCAGGTGGTGAAGAAGGCAAATGGCATGTTGGCCTTCATAGCTAGAGGATTTGAGTATAGGAGCAGGGAGGTCTTACTGCAGTTGTACAGAGCCTTGGTGAGGCCACACCTGGAATATTGTGTTCAGTTTTGGTCCCCTAATCTGAGGAAGGACATTCTTGCTATTGAGGGAGTGCAGCGAAGGTTCACCAGATTGATTCCTGGGATGGCAGGACTGAAATATGAGGAGAGACTGGATCAACTGGGCTTCTATCCACTGGAGTTTCGAAGAATGAGAGGGCATCTCATAAGAAACATATAAAATTCTGACGGCATTGGACAGGTTAGAGGCAGGAAGAATGTTCCCATTGCTGGGGAGTTCCACAACCAGGGGTCACAGTCTAAGAATAAGGGGTAAGCCATTTAGGACCGCGATGAGGAGAAACTTCTTCACTCAGAGAGTGGTTAACCTGTGGAATTCTGTACCACAGAAAGTTGTTAAGGCCAGTTTGTTAGATATATTCAAAAGGGAGTTAGATATGGCCCTTACAGCCAATGGGATCAAGGGGTATGGAGAGAAAGCAGGAAAGGTGTACTGAGGTTGAATAATCAGCCATGATATTATTGAATGGTGGTGCAGGCTCGAAGA
This sequence comes from Pristiophorus japonicus, assembly GCF_044704955.1. Taxonomy (NCBI): domain Eukaryota; kingdom Metazoa; phylum Chordata; class Chondrichthyes; family Pristiophoridae; genus Pristiophorus; species Pristiophorus japonicus. The sequence continues at coordinate 3,925,807 of NC_091988.1, read as the reverse complement.
GCCAAATGGCCTGTTCCTGCACCTAATTTCTAAGTTTCTAGTAACCTGCAGGATTACGGACCGAGAGCTGGTAATTGGGATTAGACTGGATGACCTTTTGTTGGACGGCGCAGATATAATGGTAAGTATTGCAGTGAATAGAATACGGCCAGGGTGATCTCCTGGACTAGTTTCGATCGCCTGAATGGGTCAGAGAGGAATTTTACCGGATTTTTTTCTCCCTAAATTGGCCTGGGTTCTTATCTGGTTTTTGCCTCTCCCAGGAGATCACATGGCTCCGGTTGGGGTGGAGTGTAAAATGTTTTAGTATAAGGGGTGTCGCAGTTGTAGTGAGGCGGGTTGGTTGGGCTGGGTGCTGTTTGCCTTTCCGTCATTGTTCATAGGTTTATATGTAACCTTTCGGGCTGTTGACCAAGGGCCGTGCGGCTCTTTGTCGGCCAGTACAGACACGATGGGCTGGAATGGCCTCCTTCTGCGCTGTAAATTTCTATGTTTCTATATTGTTAGAAGACAAGTATACCCAATAAATCACTCTACTAACACCTCCTTAGGAATAACCAATCACAGTACACACTGAAATCTCAAATGTTACTACCTGTGGTTTGAACATTTTAGTGAGAACCCAAACTGCTAAAGTCCTTATTCGGCAGTCGAACTGTCTTTTTGCAGAGCCACTACTTGCACTGGGCTTGAAGATGCTTGACAGGAAATAGATTACTGTCAAAGGTTCTCATTTCTACTTGGTAAGACAACAAATGGCTTTCACATGGTTTCTTACAGGATAGCTTTTTTAAAAACATTGATACTGAAAATTCACCAGATTAGATTGGATGGATAAGCATCAATCACTGTTAGAAATCTTAAATTAGAGTGCTTGAATATCTGTCAAGGACTATAGCTAAATGCCTTTTGTTTAAAATTAATTTTGAACGAAAAGCATAATCTAAGTTATATAAACTGTAAGGGTATTTAAATATTACATTGAGTCAAAGTTGATTTGATTAACTATTTTTGAAAGAGAGATATATGCATTTATCTTTCTCAAGAAGTGTTATACAAAATTAAGTTTTAAATATTTATTATTTCCATCTATTCTGGAAAAGAATAGAATATTCTGCTAAATTGACATTTGGCGGCTACCCAAAGTGATCAGATTTCTCTTGCACTGTCCCTTGGAATTGCATACAGTGAAGAGATGCACCACCACTTGAATTGCTTTTTAAAAATAAAGTATAAAGATATTAAGTGCATCAAATTTGAGTCTTTGTTTCATGCCACAGCGATTCCAAATTCTTTCCTACTGAGCAGCAGCCATGTTTTTGCCCTTAGCGACATTTGTTAAATGTCACTGAAACAAGTTCTTTGGTAAAATGGCACTGGCATCACTTTCACAAAAAGCTCTTTGTTGAACTGATAGGAAGCAGCCTGAAAGCATTTCCTCTGATCCAATGTCCACAAACACAGTATCTCATGATGAAAATCATACAGTGAAGGCCAACTCTGTGTCACAGCAATGTGTTATGACCACAACACCAGTGGAAAAGCAGCAGAATTGTGGAAGGCACTGGCAAGATATTTTAGTTAAAGGATTTAATGGCTTGCTTTCTCATGGATATAAATCTTTTCATTCACAACTATGAAACAATCCTTCAGCGAACTGGGCACTTGAATTCCCGCTTGCCTTCATTTGACCTGTACTATTAGAAGTTAGAAAGGCAGTTGGGAAAATAGGTTATTTTCGTTTCTAACATTTGCCAAAGGTTCAAGCCACAACCTCAAAATTACATGAGCAAATAAGTGATCTCAAGATTGAATACACAGTATAGCAATATATCTGTGGTAATATTTAGGTGGTTTCAGTTCATCTTTTCGGGTTAGTGCAGATAAGCAGGTAGAAATGTCATAACTCATCTATGAAAATGTATCTACTGATTTTCTTTATTTTAAATAAATGATTGAACTACGATTGTGGAGAAAGGACATTTATTTCACAATATATTTCCCATGAATTCAGCATAGTGTTTAAAACCATAATCAAAATAAATGTATGAGAAGATGGCTCCCTGAGGGTTCGGCTGGTTAAGGTCAACAGTCTCCTGCACCCAAGAATGTTGTTGAATTACACCTGGTTTTACTGATGATCAATGACGGGTTTCTGTGACCAGTTATCTGTTATGCACCCAATGACTGACCAAGCTCACACAGATGCATTGGAGTAAGTTACCAATATAACATGATCAGCACAAACCTTAATATTTTATGAGGCAAATTAACCTACAGAACTGGTGAGTGCACATGTAGCAATTCAGCTTGGGAGGTTGCATTTGTTCACAAACTGCAACAGAAGCAGAAGGTTTTTATCAGAATCGAGGCTCCTGTGGGTATTTGGGCTCAAGAGAGAGATTTGCCAGATACTTGCATGGGTTGGCATTTTTCAAGTTATTTACAGATCATAAGCACTAATCAACAATCAAGATTTGGACAAAGCACCACCAAGTACAGCGGGACCTGGGGGTACTTGTGCATGAAACACAAAAGGATAGTATGCAGGTACAGCAAGTGATCAGGAAGGACAATGGTATCTTTGACTTAATTGCAAAGGGGATGGAGTATAAAAGCAGGGAAGTCTTACTACAGCTATATAAGGTATTGGTGAGGGCACACCCTGGAATACTGTGTGCAGTTTTAGTTTCCATATTTACGAAAGGATATACTTGCTTTGGAGGCAGTTCAGAGAAGGTTCACTCGGTTGATTCCGGGGATGAGGAAGTTGACTTATGAGGAAAGGTTGAGTAGGTTGGGCCTCTTCTCATTGGAATTCAGAAGAATGAGAGGTGATCTTATAGAAATGTATAAGATTATGAGGGGTCTTGACAAGGTGGATGCAGAGAGGATGTTTCCACTGATGGAGGAGACTAGAACTAGAGGGCCGCCCATTGAAAACAGAGATGAGGAGAAATTTCTTCTCTCAGAGGGTTGTAAATCTGTGGAATTCGCTGCCTCCGAGAGCTGTGGAAGCTGGGACATTGAATAAATTTAAGACAGAAATAGACAGTTTCTTAAACGATAAGGGGATAAGGGGTTATGGGGAGCGGGTGGGGAAGTGGAGCTGAGCCCATGATCAGATCAGCCATGATCTTATTGAATGGCGGAGCAGGCTCGAGGGGCCGTATGGTCTACTCCTATTTCTTATGCTCTTATGTAAGATTTCAAAGTCTTCTGCTGTGCGCTATGAGCTTTAATGTAAAGACCAAATATGGTTCAAGGAAAGAGATCATTGTAAACAAGAAGTTTATTCAAGATACTGATGTATTAGGTACTAAGACCAATATACAAGCCGATACTGAAGCAGTTGAAACCATCAAGCTGATGTCTCGGGAGAGTTCCACTAATAAAAAGGAGAGAACGGTTCCCGCAGATTTGAAGGGAGCTAATGTAACCCCACTGTTTAAGGGAATTGAGGGAAATTGCTAGAGTCTATTATTAAATACATGACAACAAAGCACTTAGAAAATAATAATAGGATTGGGCAGAGTGAACATGGAGTTATGAAAGGGAAATCGTGTTTGACAAGGAGTTTTTTGAGGTTGTAAGTAGTAGGATAAGGGGAAACCAGTGGATATGGTATTTTTGGATTTTCAGAAGGCATTTGATGAGGTGCCATGCAAGAGGTTATGGAAGAAAATTAGGGCTCATGGGATTGAGGGTAATATACTAGCATGGATTGAGGCTTGGTTATCGGACAGAAAACAGAGTAGGAATAAACGGGTCATTTTTGGATTAGCAGGCTGTAACTGGTGGGGTACTGCAAGGATCAGTGCTGGGGCCCAGCTATTCACAATCTATATCAATAATCTGGATGAGGGGAACAAATATAATATATCAAAGTTTGCTGATGATACAAAGCCAGGTGGGAATGTAAGTTGTGAGGAGGATGCAAAGAGGCTTCACGGGGATATAGACAGGCTGAGTGAGTGGGCAAGAACATGGCAAATGGAATATAATGTGAAGAAATGTGAAGTTATCCACTTTGGTCGGAAAAATAGAAAAGCAGAGTATTTTTTAAATGGTGAGAGATTGGGAAATGTTGGTGTTCAGAGGGACCTGGGTGTCCTTGTACACCAGTCACTGAAAGTTAACATGCAGGTACAGCAAGTGATTAGAAAAGCAAATGGTATGTTGGGCTTTATTACAATAAGATTTGAGTATAAGAGTAAAGACATCTTACTGCAATTATGGCCCTGGTGAGACCTCACCTGGAGTATTGTGCACAGTTTTGGTCCCCTTACGCAAGGAAGGATATATTGCTATCGAGGGAGTGTAGTCATTTTCCAACATTTATAGACTCTGGTCCGGTTCCTATGGATTGGAGGGTAGCTAATGTAACACCACTTTTTAAAAAAGGAGGGAGAGAGCAAACAGGGAATTATAGACCAGTTAGCCTGACATCGATAGTGGGGAAGATGTTGGAATCAATTATTAAAGATGTAATAGCAGCGCATTTGGAAAGCAGTGACAGGATCGGTCCAAGTCAGCATGGATTTATGAAAGGGAAATCATGCTTGACAAATCTTCTAGAGTTTTTTGAGGATGTAACTAGTAGAGTGGATAAGGGAGAACCAGTGGATGTGGTGTATTTGGACTTTCAAAAGGCTTTTGACAAGGTCCCACACAAGAGATTAGTGTGCAAAATTAAGGCACATGTTATTGGGGATAATGTATTGACATGGATAGAGAACTGGTTGGCAGACAGGAAGCAAAGAGTGGAAATAAACGGGTCCATTTCAGAATGGCAGGCAGTGACTAGTGGGGTGCCGCAGGGTTAAGTGCTGGGACCCTAGCTATTTCCAATGTACATTAATGATTTAGACAAAGGAATTGAATGTAATATCTCCAAATTTTCAGATGACACTAAGCTGGGTGGCAGTGCGAGCTGCGAGGAGGATGCTAGGAGGCTGCAGGGGAACTTGGACAGGTTAGATGAATGGGCAAATGCATGGCATAACCAGTCAAGTCTTCATCAAGTAGTTAAAACAGCACACAAAACAGTGTAATAAATTAAAGCAAACTGCAGGAGGAGAATAAGGAGTTAAAGGCAGCTCTTAGGTAACAAATAAGGGCTGTGATAGAGTTACAAAGGGGACCTCGGTTAGTCATGCCGAATCTGGTAAAAGAATTAGCGAGAAGAGGGAGCAATGAATAGCCCACGTGGGTGTTATCCGGTCCGTCAACACAACAGGCTTGGATTGGGATCCGGACTCTAACCAATGGCCCAGTCAACATCATGGTGGAACATGGACCCTCTTCTCCACCAATTGTGCCTCTAACTCTATCGTGCTCCTGGACGTCGGGGTTACAAACTGAGCAGGTACACAAACCTGTGTCCTGTGAGCTAGTGAATAAGGTGACAAAATACAAGCCTAAGAAGAATCCTCTCCAACACCTGAATGAGGTTTTACAAAAGGGGAAGCAGAGATTTCAAAATCAGAGATTGATAGCTTGTTGGACCCGTGTGTGAAACTGCTGCATCTGGCAAATCCCTCCTTTCACAAACAAACTCCAGAGTTTAGCCAGTGTTGCCCATTGTAGTTCTTAACATTGTTAAAATTAAGTTTGTTAAGAAATATTCCAATCTTTGATCATGCAACAAGAGTTCATATTTACTCAATTATATTCAGTGGTTTTAAAGGTTACCTACAAAGCATGTCGAAGAGAGAAGATGATGACATGTAACCTGCTGGGTAAATGAATTTGATGATGACATGCAACCTGTGAGCATATGCCATCTCACATTGTATTCATTTTTATTTAGTATAAATATACGTTGTTCAAAAAAGGTGCAAAGATAAACCCAGCAGCTACAGGTTGGTCAGTTTAACCTCGGTAGTGGGGAAGCTTTTAGAAACAGTAATCCGGGACAAAATTAACAGTCACTTCGATAAGGGTGGATTAATTAAGGAAAGCCAGCACGGATTTGTTAAAGGCAAATCACGTTTAACCAACTTGATCGAGCTTTTTGATGAGGTAACAGAGAGGGTTGATGAGGGTAATGCGGTTGATGTGGTGTACATGGATTTCTAAAAGGCGTTTGACAAAGTGTCACATAATAGGCTTGCCGGCAAAGTTGAAACCTATGGAATAAAAGGCACAGTGGCAGCATGGATGCGCAATTGACTAAGTGACAGGAAACAGAGAGTAGTGGTGAATGTTTTTTTCTCGGACTGGAGAAAGGTATACAGTGGTGTACAGTGAGGGGGAGAGCGATAGACTTCAGGAACAGACAGGCTGCTGGAATGGGCAGACACGTGGCATTTTAAATTTAAAGCAGAAAAGTGCGAAGTGAAGCATTTTGGTAGAACGATGAGAGGCAATATAAACTAAAGGTTACAATCCTAAAGGGGGAGGACAAACAGAGAGACCTGGGGGTATGTGTGCATAAATTGTTGAAGGTGGCAGGGCAGGTTGAGAAAGTAGTTAAAAAGTCTTACGGGATCCTGGGCTTCATAAATAGAGGTATACAGTACAAAAGTGTGGAAGTTATGATGAACCTTTATAAAACACTGGTTAGGCCCCAACTGGAGTATTGTGTCCAATTCTGGGCACTGCACTTCAGGAAGGATGTGAAGGCCTTAGAGAGGGTGCAGAAAAGATTTATGAGAAAGGAAAAGAGTGTTCGAAGACCAGGCCCTCAAATCTGCCCACAAGCTCATGGTCTACAGGGCTGTAGTAATACCCGCCCTCCTGTCTGGCTCAGAGACATGGACCATGTACAACAGACACCTCAAGTCGCTGGAGAAATACCACCAACGATGTCTCCGCAAGATCCTACAAATCCCCTGGGAGGACAGATGCACCATCATCCCCAGCATTGAAGCACTGACCACACTTGATCAGCTCCACTGGGCAGGCCACATTGTCCGTATGCCAGACACGAGACTCCCAAAGCAAGTGCTTTACTCAGAACTCCTTCACGGCAAATGAGCCAAAGGTGGGTAGAGGAAACGTTACAAGGATTCCAGGAATGAGGGATTTCACTTATGTTGCTAGACTGGAGAAGCCGGGTTTGTTCTCCTTGGCCCAGAGAAGATTGAGAGGAGATTTGATTGAGGTGTTCAAAATCATGAGGGATTAAATGTAGTATCTCCAAATTTGCGGATGACACTAAGTTGGGTGGCAGTATGAGCTGCGAGGAGGATGCTATGAGGCTGCAGAGCGACTTGGATAGGTTAGGTGAGTGGGCAAATGCATAGCAGATGAAGTATAATGTGGATAAATGTGAGGTTATCCACTTTGGTGGTAAAAACAGAGAGACAGACTATTATCTGAATGGTGACAGATTAGGAAAAGGGGAGGTGCAACGAGACTTGGGTGTCATGGTCCATCAGTCATTGAAGGTTGGCATGCAGGTACAGCAGGCAGTTAAGAAAGCAAATGGCATGTTGGCCTTCATAGCGAGGGGATTTGAGTACAGGGGCAGGGAGATGTTACTACAGTTGTATAGGGCCTTGGTGAGGCCACACCTGGAGTATTGTGAACAGTTTTGGTCTCCTAACTTGAGGAAGGACATTCTTGCTATTGAGGGAGTGCAGCGAAGATTCACCAGACTGATTCCCGGGATGGTGGACTGACCTATCAAGAAAGACTGGATCAACTGGGCTTGTATTCACTGGAGTTCAGAAGAGTGAGAGGGGACCTCATAGAAACGTTTAAAATTCTGACGGGTTTGGACAGGTTGGATGCAGGAAGAATGTTCCCAATGTTGGGGAAGTCCAGAACCAGGGGTCATAGAAACATAGAAAATAGGTGCAGGAGCAGGCCATTCAGCCCTTCTAGCCTGCACCGCCATTCAATGAGTTCATGGCTGAACATGAAACTTCAGTACCCCCTTCCTGCTTTCTCGCCATACCCCTTGATCCCCCGAGTAGTAAGGACTTCATCTAACTCCCTTTTGAATATATTTAGTGAATTGGCCTCAACTACTTTCTGTGGTAGAGAATTCCACAGGTTCACCACTCTCTGGGTGAAGAAGTTTCTCCTCATCTCGGTCCTAAATGGCTTACCCCTTATCCTCAGACTGTGACCCCTGGTTCTGGACTTCCCCAACATTGGGAACATTCTTCCTGCATCTAATCTGTCTAAACCCGTCAGAATTTTAAACGTTTCCATGAGGTCCCCTCTCATTCTTCTGAACTCCAGTGAATACAAGCCCAGTTGATCCAGTCTTTCTTGATAGGTCAGTCCCACCATCCCGGGAATCAGTCTGGTGAATCTTCGCTGCACTCCCTCAATAGCAAGAATGTCCTTCCTCAAGTTAGGAGACCAAAACTGTACACAATACTCCAGGTGTGGCCTCACCAAGGCCCTGTACAACTGTAGCAACACCTCCCTGCCCCTGTATTCAAATCCCTTCGCTATGAAGGCCAACATGCCATTTGCTTTCTTAACCGCCTCCTGTACCTGCATGCTAACCTTCAATGACTGATGTACCATGACACCCAGGTCTCGTTGCACCTTCCATTTTCCTAATCTGTCACCATTCAGATAATAGTCTGTCTCTCTGTTTTTACCACCAAAGTGGATAACCTCACATTTATCCACATTATACTTCATCTGCCATGCATTTGCCCACTCACCTAACCTATCCAAGTCACTCTGCAGCCTAATTGCATCCTCCTCGCAGCTCACACTGCCACCCAACTTAGTGCCATCCGCAAATTTGGAGATACTGCATTTAATCCCCTCGTCTAAATCATTAATGTACAATGTAAACAGCTGGGGCCCCAGCACAGAACCTTGCGGCACCCCACTAGTCACTGCCTGCCATTCTGAAAAGTACCCATTTACTCCTACTCTTTGCTTCCTGTCTGACAACCAGTTCTCAATCCACGTCAGCACACTACCCCCAATCCCATGTGCTTTAACTTTGCACATTAATCTCTTGTGTGGGACCTTGTCGAAAGCCTTCTGAAAGTCCAAATATACCACATCAACTGGTTCTCCTTTGTCCACTTTACTGGAAACATCCTCAAAAAATTCCAGAAGATTTGTCAAGCATGATTTCCCTTTCACAAATCCATGCTGACTTGGACCTATCATGTCACCATTTTCCAGATGCACTGCTATGACATCCTTAATAATTGATTCCATCATTTTACCCACCCCTGAGGTCAGGCTGACCGGTCTATAATTCCCTGTTTTCTCTCTCCCTCCTTTTTTAAAAAGTGGGGTTACATTGGCTACCCTCCACTCCGTAGGAACTGATCCAGAGTCAATGGAATGTTGGAAAATGACTGTCAATGCATCCGCTATTTCCAAGGCCACCTCCTTAAGTACTCTGGGATGCAGTCCATCAGGCCCTGGGGATTTATCGGCCTTCAATCCCATCAATTTCCCCAACACAATTTCCCGACTAATAAAGATTTCCCTCAGTTCCCCCTCCTTACTAGACCCTCTGACCCCTTTTATATCCGGAAGGTTGTTTGTATCCTCCTTAGTGAATACCGAACCAAAGTACTTGTTCAATTGGTCTGCCATTTCTTTGTTCCCCGTTATGACTTCCCCTGATTCTGACTGCAGGGGACCTACGTTTGTCTTTACTAACCTTTTTCTCTTTACATACCTCTAGAAACTTTTGCAATCCGCCTTAATGTTCCCTGCAAGCTTCTTCTCGTACTCCATTTTCCCTGCCCTAATCAAACCCTTTGTCCTCCTCTGCTGAGTTCTAAATTTCTCCCAGTCCCCAGTTTCGCTGCTATTTCTGGCCAATTTGTATGCCACTTCCTTGGCTTTAATACTATCCCTGATTTCCCTAGATAGCCACGGTTGAGCCACCTTCCCTTTTTTATTTTTGCGCCAGACAGTAATGTACAATTGTTGAAATTCATCCATGCGGTCTCTAAATGTCTGCCATTGCCCATCCACAGTCAACCCCCTAAGTATCATTCGCCAATCTATCCTAGCCAATTCACGCCTCATACCTTCAAAGTTACCCTTTTTTAAGTTCTGGACCATGGTCTCTGAATTTACTGTTTCATTCTCCATCCTAATGCAGAATTCCACCATATTATGGTCACTCTTCCCCAAGGGGCCTCGCACAACGAGATTGCTAATTAATCCTCTCTCATTACACAACACCCAGTCTAAGATGGCCTCCCCCCTAGTTGGTTCCTCAACATATTGGTCTAGAAAACCATCCCTTATGCACTCCAGGAAATCCTCCTCCACCGTATTGCTTCCAGTTTGGCTAGCCCAATCTATGTGCATATTAAAGTCACCCATTATAACTGCTACACCTTTATTGCATGCACCCCTAATTTCCTGTTTGATGCCCTCCCCAACATCCCTATTACTGTTTGGAGGTCTGTACACAACTCCTACTAACGTTTTTTGCCCTTTGGTGTTCTGCAGCTCTACCCATATAGATTCCACATCATCCAAGCTAATGTCTTTCCTAACTATTGCATTAATCTCCTCTTTAACCAGCAATGCTACCCCACCTCCTTTTCCTTTTATTCTATCCTTCCTGAATGTTGAATACCCCTGAATGTTGAGTTCCCAGCCCTGATCATCCTGGAGCCACGTCTCCGTAATCCCAATCACATCATATTTGTTAACATCTATTTGCACAATTAATTCATCCAGCTTATTGCGGATACTCCTTGCATTAAGACACAAAGCCTTCAGGCTTGTTTTTTTAACACCCTTTGTCCTTTTAGAATTTTGCTGTACAGTGGCCCTTTTTGTTCTTTGCCTTGGGTTTTTCTGCCCTCCACTTTTCCTCATCTCCTTTCTGTGTTTTGCTTTTGCCTCCTTTTTGTTTCCCTCTGTCTCCCTGCATTGGTTCCCATCCCCCTGCCATATTAGTTTAAATCCTCCCCAACAGCACTAGCAAACACTCCCCCTAGGACATCGGTTCCGGTCCTGCCCAGGTGCAGACCGTCCGGTTTGTACTGGTCCCACCTCCCCCAGAACCGGCCCCAATGCCCCAGGAATTTGAATCCCTCCCTGCTGCACCACTGCTCAAGCCACGTATTCATCTGCGCTATCCTGCGATTCCTACTCTGACTATCACGTGGCACTGGTAGCAATCCCGAGATTACTACTTTTGAGGTCCTACTTTTTAATTTAGCTCCTAGCTCCTTAAATTCGTTTCGTAGGACCTCATCCCTTTTTTTACCTATGTTGTTGGTACCAATGTGCACCACGACAACTGGCTGTTCTCCCTCCCATTTCAGAATGTCCTGCACCCGCTCCGAGACAACCTTGACCCTTGCACCATTGAGGCAACATACCATCCTGGAGTCTCGGTCGCGGCCGCAGAAACGCCTCTCTATTCCCCTCACCATTGTATCCCCTATCACTATTGCTGTCCCACTCTTTTTCTTGCCCTCCTGTGCAGCAGAGCCAGCCACAGTCTAAGGATAAGGGGTAAGCCATTTAGGACCAAGATGAGGAGAAACTTCTTCACCCAGAGAGTGGTGAACCTGTGGAATTCTCTACCACAGAAAGTAGTTGAGGCCAATTCACTAAATATATTCAAAAGGGAGTTAGATGAAGTCCTTACTACTCGGGGGATCAAGGGGTATGGTGAGAAAGCTGGAAGTGGGTACTGAAGTTTCATGTTCAGCCATGAACTCATTGAATGGCGGTGCAGGCTAGAAGGGCTGAATGGCCTGCTCCTGCACCTATTTTCTATGTTTCTATGTTTCTATGTCTGGACAGAGTAGGTAGAGAGAAGCTGTTCCCATTGGCAGAAGGGTCGAGAACCAGAGGACACTGATTTAAGGGGATTGGCAAAAGAACCAAAGACGATATGAAAAAATGCTTTTTTTACACAGCGAGTGATTAAGATCTGAAATGCACGGCCTGAAAGGTGGTGGAGGCAGACTCAATTTTATCTTTCAAAAGGGAGTTGAATACAATACTGGCACCAAGCTCATGGTCTTTAGGATACCCACCCTCCTGTGTCATGTATGTATGCTTGGGGTTACTAGCCACCAGTCGGAGGCATGTGTGTGTGCCCGGGTATAAAAGGCAAGCCATCATGTAATGTAATCTTTTTGAGCCCCAATAAAGCAGAGCCAGGTTTGTACCTGTGTTAGTTTACAGTATTCAGTCTATCGAGTTATTACATACATAACAGTTGGTGACGAGGTAACTTAAGAACCTTCACATGCAAAAATGAGCACAATTGGAATTCTGGAGAGGTTCGTGGAGGGAGAGGACTGGGTAGATTTTGTAGCCTGCCTGGACCAGTACTTCATAGCCAACAAAATGGAGGAACCCACTGACGCAGGGCGGTCTTTCTCACGGTTTGTGGTCCGAAAATCTGTGGACTCAAAGAATCTTCTCTCGCCTGCAAGTCCAACGGACAAGGACTATGAAACATTGTGTGCTCTGGTATGTGATCATCTCAAACCAGAAGAAGGCATCATCATCTCACGATATCTATTCTACACGCACGTTCGTTCTGAGGGCCAGGATGTGTCGGAATACGTTGCTGACCTAAGACGTCATACTGGACCGTGTAAGTTCGAAAACGCGTTGAGACATGCTGCGGGGCTTCTTTATAATCAGCATCAACCACGAGGTGATCCTGTGTAAGCTACTGGCGGCGGAGACGCTGGATTGGAGCAAGGCCATCACAATTGCCCAGGCATGCATGACGACGGACAAAATCTTAAAGCAGATATTATCAAAAAATTGAAACTCGGCAAGTACTGTAAAATAGATTGTATCGTCGTTTGGCAGAGCTGCATATGGCAGGGCCTACTCGACTGTGTATGCGAAACCTGTGGTTGCCCAAAGTTCGCCAACGGGAATGAATCCGATTTCACTGTGTTGGCGTTGTGGGGGAAATCATCGACCTCATCAGTATCGGTTTCAACAGTACATTTGTAAAGGCTGTTCGAGACGGGGGCATCTCCAGCGCACGTGTCCACAACTGAGCAAGTGTGCTGCGACACACCACGTGGAGGATGATGACCAGTATAGCGCAGATCCGGATATGCAATCTGAGATACCAGAGAAGGAAGTGTATGGACTGTATTCGTTCCAAACTAAGAGCAACCGATAATTATTAATGTGTGTGCCTTAAGAACATACATAAGAATTAGGAACAGGAGTCGGCCATTTAGCCCCTCGAGCCTGCTCCGCCATTCAAAAAGATCATGGCTGATCTGGCCGTGGACTCAGCTCCACTTACCCACCTGCTCCCCATAACCCTTAATTCTCTTATTGGTTACAAATCTATCTATCTGTGACTTGAATACATTCAATGAGCTAGCCTCAACTGCTTCCTTGGGCAGAGAATTCCACAGATTCACAACCGGTACCGATGGAATTGGACACGGGTGCGAGTCAATCAATAATGAGCCAGAGGACATTTGACAAGCTGTGGGATACTAAGGCTGTGAGGATTAAACTGAGTCCAGTCAATGCCAAGTTGCCAAGTGCGTACATCCACTAAAGAACTCATGACGGTGATTGGGAGTGCAGTAGTCAAGGTGTCGTATGATAGTGCGGTTCATGATTTATCGTTATGGATTGTTCTAGGCAATGGTCCAACGCTGTTCGGCAGGAATTGGCGAGAAAAAATCAAATGGATTTGGAACAATATCGAAGTGTTGTGATTGGAGGATGATACTCCATGTGCTCAAGTGCTGAGTAAGCTGTTCTCGCTGTTTGAACCAGGCATCAGCAACTTCACGGGAGCCAAGGTGCAGATCCACGTGGACTTGGATGCAAGACCCGTCTATCATAAAGCTCGGGCGGTTCCGTACAAGATGAGGGAGAAGGTCGAAATCGAACTGGATAGACTCCAGCATGAAGGGGTCATATCACCGGTTGAATTTAACGAATGGGCCAGCCCAATTGTTCCTGTGTTGAAGAGTGATGACACTGTCAGGATTTGTGGAGACTACAAGGTTACGATCAACCGAGTTTCGAAACAGGATCAATACCCGTTACCAAAGGCTGATGACCTGTTTGCAATGCTAGTCGGGGGGGGGAAGTCGTTCACTAAACTGGATCTGGCGTCGGCCTATGTGACACAGGAGCTGGTTGAGACATCGAAAAAACTCACCTGCATCAACACTCATAAAGGACTGTTTATCTACAACAGGTATCCTTTCGGAATTCGCTCGGCTGCAGCCATATTTCAGAGGAACATGGAGAGTCTACTGAAGTCCTTCCCTAGAACCGTTGTGCTCCAAGATGTCATCCTGGTCACAGGTTGTGACACCGCCGAGCATCTGAACAACCTGGGAGAGGTTCTACATCGTCTGGACAAAGTGGGACTCAGACTGAAACGTTCCAAGTGCGTCTTCATGGCACCGGAAGTCGAATTCCTGGGAAGAAAATTGCTGCTGACGCCACCAGGCCTACGGACTCAAAAACCAAGGCCATCAAAAATGCACCCAAGCCTCAGAATGTGATGGAGCTGCGTTTATTCCTTGGTCTACTCAACTACTTCGGTAATTTCCTACCTAGATTGAGCACTTTATTAGAGCCACTGCACATGCTGCTAAGAAAAGGCGACAACTGGGTTTGGGGTGCGTCTCAAGATAGAGCTTTTGAGAAAGCTACTAATCTGCTTTGCTCTAACAAGCTGCTGGTACACTATAATCCGTCATATGGAGTTGGTTGCATGCTCCAACAAGTTAATGAGTCGGGTAAACTACAACCTGTTGCATATGCTTCTAAAAGTTTGTCAAAGGCGGAAAGAGCCTACAGCATGGTAGAAAAAGAAGTATTAGCCTGTGTGTATGGGGTTAAAAAGATGCATCAGTATCTGTTTGGTCTTCGGTTTGACCTGGAAACAGATCACAAGCCACCCATTTCATTGTTTTCGGAAAACAAAGGTATCGATACCAATGCATCGTCTCGCATCCAGAGGTGGGCGTTGACATTATCTGCCTATGATTATGTCATTCGCCATAGACCTGGCACCGAGAATTGTGCCGATGCACTGAGCCGTCTGCCGTTGTCCACACCGGAGGTGGAGACACCACAACTTGCAGACCAACTGTTAGTTATGGATGCTTTTGAAAGTGAAGGAACCCCTGTCACAGCCCAACAAGTAAACATAAGAACATAAGAAATAGCAACAGAAGTCGGCCATACGGCCCCTCGAGCCTGCTCTGCCATACAATAAGATCATGGCTGATCTGATCATGGACTCAGCTCCACTTCACTGCCCGCACCCCATAACTCCTTATCCCCTTATCGTTTAAGAAACTGTCTATTTCTATCTTAAATTTATTTAATGTCCCAGCTTCCACAGCTCTCTGAGGCAGCAAATTCCACAGATTTACAACTCTCAGAGTAGAAATTTCTCCTCGTCTCAGTTCTAAATGGGTGGCCTCTTATTCTAAGATCGTGCCCTCTAGTTCTAGTCTCCCCCACCAGTGGAAATATGCTCTCTGCATCCACCTTGTCAAGACCCCTCATAATCTTATACGTTTCTATAAGATCATCTCTCATTCTTCTGAATTCCAATGAGTAGAGGCCCAACCTACTCAACCTTTCCTCATAAGTCAAACCCCTCATCCCCGGAATCAACCTAGTGAACCTTTTCTGAACTGCCTCCACAGCAAGTATATCCTTTCGTAAATATGGAAACCAAAACTGCACGCAGTATTCCAGGCCTCACCAATACCCTGTACAGCTGTAACAAGACTTCCCTGCTTTTATAGAAACATAGAAAATAGGTGCAGGAGTAGGCCATTCAGCCCTTCAAGCCTGCACCACCATTCAATAAGATCATGGCTAATCATTCATCTCAGTACCCCTTTCCTCCTTTCTCGCAATACCCCTTGATCCCTTTAGCCATAAGGGCCATATCCAACTCCCTCTTGAATATGAACTGGCATCAACAACTCTCTGCGGTAGGGAATTCCACAGGTTAACAACTCTCTGAGTGAAGAAGTTTCTCCTCATCTCAGTCCTAAATGGCTTATCCCTTATCCTTAGACTGTGTCCCCTGGTTCTGGACTTCCCCAACATTGGGAACATTCTGCCTGCATCTAACCTGTCCAGTCCCATCAGAATTTTATATGTTTCTATGAGATCCCCTCTCATCCTTCTAAACTCCAGTGAATAAAGGCCCAGTCAATCCAGTCTCTCCTCATATGTCAGTCCAGCCATCCCAGGAATCAGTCTAGTGAACCTTCGCTGCACTCCCTCAATAACAAGAACGTCCTTCCGCAGATTAGACCAAAACTGAACACAATATTCCAGGTGAGGCCTCACCAAGTCCCTGTACAACTGCAGTAAGACATTCCTGCTCCTATATTCAAAACCCCTAGCTATGAAGGCCAACATACCATTTGCCTTCTTCACCACCTGCTGTACCTGCATGCCAACTTTCAATGACTGATGTACCATGAGACCCAGGTCTCGTTGCACCTCCCCTTTTCCTAATCTGCCGCCATTCAGATAATATTCTGCCTTCATGTTTTTGCCCCCAAAGTGGATAACTTCACATTTATCCACATTATACTGCATCTGCCATGCATTTGCCCACTCACCTAAACTGTCCAAATCACCCTGCAGCCTCTCACCATCCTCCTCACAGCTCACACCGCCATCCAATTTAGTGTCATCTGCAAACTTGGAGATATTACACTCAATTCCTTCATCCAAATCATTAATGTAGATTGTAAATAGCTGGGGTCCCAGCACTGAGCAGTGTAGCACCCCACTAGTCACTGCCTGCCATTCTGAAAAGGACCCCTTTATCCCGACTCTCTGCTTCCTGTCTGCCAACCAGTCTCTATCATATCAGTACATTATCCCCAATACCATGTGCTTTAATTTTGCACACTAATCTCTTGTGTGGGACCTTGTCAAAAGCCTTTTGAAAATCCAAATACACCACATCCACTGGTTCTCCATTGTCCACTCGACCTTTTAAATCCCCCAAAAATTCCAGATTTCCCTTTCATAAATCCATGTTGACTTGGACCGATCCTGTCACTGCTTTCCAAATGCGCTGTTATTTCATCTTTAACAATTGATTCCAACATTTTCCCCACTACTGATGTCAGGCTAACCGGTCTATAATTACCCGTTTTCTCTCTCCCTCCTTTTTTAAAAAGTGGTGTTACATTAGCTACCCTCCAGTCCTCCAGTCCATCGGAACTGATCCAGATGTGATAGGCTGTTGGAAAATGATCACCAATGCATCCACTATTTCTCGGGCCACTTCCTTAAGTACTCTGGGATGCAGACTATCAGGTCCCGGGAATTTATCGGCCTTCAATCCCATCAATTTCCCTAACACAATTTCCCGCCTAATTAGGATATCCTTCAGTTCCTCCTTCTCTCTAGACCCTCGGTCCCCGAGTACTTCCGGAAAGTTATTTGTGTCTTCCTTCGTTAAGACAGAACCAAAGTCTTTGTTCAACTTGTCTGCTATTTCTTTGTTCCCCATTATACTCCATCCGCTTTGCAATAAAGGCCAAGATTCCATTGGCCTTCCTGATCACTTGCTGTACCTGCATACTAACCTTTTGTGTTTCATGCACAAGTACCCCCAGGTCCCGCTGTACTGCGGCACTTTGCAAATAATAACTTGCTCTTTGATTTTTTTTCTGCCAAAGTGCATGACCTCACATTTTCCAACATTATACTCCATCTGCCAAATTCTTGCCCACTCACATGGCCTGTCTATGTCCTCCTGCCGCCTCTTTATGTCCTCCTCACACATTACCCTTCCTTCCATCTTTGTATCGTCGGCAAACTTGGCTACGTTACACTCAGTCCCCTCTTCCAAGTCGTTAATATAGATTGTAAATAGTTGGGGTCCCAGCACTGATCCCTGCGGCATGCCACTCATTACTGATTGCCAACCAGAGAATGAACCATAAGACCTGGACCAGCCAGGACCTGATATTATTGGTTGTGAAACGTTGTGTCCTTAGTGGTGATTGGTCTGCCATACCCAAGCAAATGGGTGATGAGACCAAATCTTACAACCATCGCAAAGACAAATTATCCATTCAGTCAGATTGTTTATTGTGGGGTAATCGTGTTGTTATGTCTAAGAAAGGCAGACAGAAATTTGTACATGATCTACATAGCACTCATCCCAGTATTGTCATGATGAAAGCCATTGCCAGGTCTCATTTATGGTGGCCTGGAATTGACTCTGATCTGGAATAATGTGTGCATCAGTGCAACACTTGCATGCAGCTAAGTAAAGCACCAGCAGAATCGCCACTGAGTCTGTGGTCATGGCCGATCTAAACCATGGTCCAGGATCCACATCGACTTTGCAGGTCCCTTCCTGGGAAATATATTTTTCGTTGTGGTGGATGCATATTCCAAGTGGAGAGAGGGTATAATCATCCAATACATCCACAGCTACCTTTGAGAACATCGTGTCGTGTTTGCCACTCATGGTCTGCCCGACATCAGTGTAAGTGACAACGGACCTTGCTTCACTAGTCTGGAGTTTCAAGAGTTCATGAAACTCAATGATATCAAACATGTGAGGTCAGCACCATTCAAACCCACATCTAATGGTCAAGCAGAGCGTGCTGTCCAAACCATCAAGCAGAGTATGAAACGTGTAACTCAAGGTTCATTGCAGACTCGCTTGTCATGCATATTGCTTAGTTACAGGACAAGACCCCACACGCTTACCGGGGTCCCCCTGCTGAACTATTGATGAAGAGAGATCTCAAGACCAAGCTCTCTCTTGTCCACCCTGACTTGAACGATCATGTTGAATACAGATGTCAAAGTCAGCAGTGGTATCATGATCGCGCTGCTGTGTCACACAACATTTCTGTTAACGATCCTGTGTATGGACTAAATTATGGTCAAGGTCCCAAGTGGATCGCCGGTACTGTTACGGCCAAGGAGGGTAACAGAGTGTTTATCGTCAAGCTCAAGAATGGGTAAACATGCAGGAAACATGTCGATCAGATAAAGCTGCGGCACACGGATGAACCGGAACAGTCTGAGGAAGACACAATCATCAACCTACCCTCAGTCATCAGAGGACTCCGCTGTCATCAATGAATCTGGACTTTCAATCCCTGACATGGTCATTACCACTCCCATCAGATCGGCCCCAGCCCCCAGTCACAACAGACTCAGAACGTTCACCCAAGGCCGGAGTTGAACTGAGACGATCAACTCGGGAGTGGATAGCCCCGGACCGTCTCAATTTGTAAAAAGACTGTTACTAATATCTTAAAGGGGGATATTATTATGTATGTATGCTTGGGGTTACTAGCCACCAGGTGGCACCACTGTTGGAGGTCATTGGGCTGTACGCAGGTGTGCGCGGCCCAGGTATAAAAGGCAAGCCATCATGTAATGTGATCTTTTTGGGCCCGAATAAAGCAGAGCCAGGTTTGTGCCTGTGTTAGTTTGCAGTATTCAGTCTATCGAGTTATTACATACATAATATCCTGTATGGCTCAGAGACGTGGCCCATATACAGTAGACACCTCATATCATTGGAGAAATACCACCAACAATGTCTCTGCAAGATCCTGCAAATCCCCTGGGAGAATAGGTGCACCAACGTTAGTGTTAAGTCTTGGATAAAGAGTCAGACGAGATACTGCAAACTGAAAGTAAGTGTGACCGTAATCCTTTATTACAGATCTCAGAGTGCCTCTGCAGCCTGTGAGGCCTCCTTATATACAGGTGCTCCCAAGGGATTGTGGGATCCCTTGGGACTCCAGGTGATAAGCCCTCTGGTGGTCAGACATGGTAATTACAGGTTTACATACATAACAGCACTCCCCCCACAAAGTCAATCGTGTAACTATTTACAATGTAAATCGATCTGGGGCCTTCCTTTCCCTGGTTGAGCGTCTCAGTGCAAATGCTGGTTTTGGTGAGTCATTTGTTGGGCCTTTGCTGGGCTGCTGCGCAGCTGGCCTTGCTGGGCTGCTGGGGGCGGTGAGCCTTGCTGGGCTGCTGGGGGCGGTGAGCCTTGCTGGGCTGCTGGGGGCGGTGAGCCTTGCTGGGCTGCTGGAGGTGGTGAGTCCTGCTGGGCTGCTGGAGGTGGTGAGCCTTGCTGGGCTGCTGGGGGCGGTGAGCCTTGCTGGGCTGCTGGAGGTGGTGAGTCCTGCTGGGCTGCTGGGGGCGGTGAGCCTTGCTGGGCTGCTGGAGGTGGTGAGTCCTGCTGGGCTGCTGGGGGCGGTGAGCCTTGCTGGGCTGCTGGGGGCGGTGAGTCCTGCTGGGCTGCTGGAGGTGGTGAGTCCTGCTGGGCTGCTGGGGGCGGTGAGCCTTGCTGGGCTGCTGGGGGCGGTGAGTCCTGCTGGGCTGCTGGGGGCGGTGAGCCTTGCTGGGCTGCTGGGGGCGGTGAGCCTTGCTGGGCTGCTGGGGGCGGTGAGCCTTGCTGGGCTGCTGGGGGCGGTGAGCCTTGCTGGGCTGCTGGGGGCGGTGAGTCCTGCTGGGCTGCTGGGGGCGGTGAGTCCTGCTGGGCTGCTGGGGGCGGTGAGCCTTGCTGGGCTGCTGGGGGCGGTGAGTCCTGCTGGGCTGCTGGGGGCGGTGAGCCTTGCTGGGCTGCTGGGGGCGGTGAGCCTTGCTGGGCTGCTGGGGGCGGTGAGTCCTGCTGGGCTGCTGGAGGTGGTGAGTCCTGCTGGGCTGCTGGGGGCGGTGAGCCTTGCTGGGCTGCTGGGGGCGGTGAGCCTTGCTGGGCTGCTGGGGGTGGTGAGTCCTGCTGGGCTGCTGGAGGTGGTGAGCCTTGCTGGGCTGCTGGGGGCGGTGAGCCTTGCTGGGCTGCTGGGGGCGGTGAGCCTTGCTGGGCTGCTGGGGGCGGTGAGCCTTGCTGGGCTGCTGGAGGTGGTGAGTCCTGCTGGGCTGCTGGGGGCGGTGAGCCTTGCTGGGCTGCTGGGGGCGGTGAGCCTTGCTGGGCTGCTGGGGGCGGTGAGCCTTGCTGGGCTGCTGGGGGCGGTGAGCCTTGCTGGGCTGCTGGGGGCGGTGAGCCTTGCTGGGCTGCTGGGGGCGGTGAGCCTTGCTGGGCTGCTGGGGGCGGTGAGTCCTGCTGGGCTGCTGGGGGCGGTGAGCCTTGCTGGGCTGCTGGGGGCGGTGAGTCCTGCTGGGCTGCTGGGGGTGGTGAGTCCTGCTGGGCTGCTGGGGGCGGTGAGCCTTGCTGGGCTGCTGGGGGCGGTGAGCCTTGCTGGGCTGCTGGGGGCGGTGAGTCCTGCTGGGCTGCTGGAGGCGGTGAGTCCTGCTGGGCTGCTGGGGGCAGTGAGTCCTGCTGGGCTGCTGGGGGTGGTGAGCCTTGCTGGGCTGCTGGGGGCGGTGAGCCTTGCTGGGCTGCTGGGGGCGGTGACTCCTGCTGGGCTGCTGGAGGTGGTGAGTCCTGCTGGGCTGCTGGGGGCGGTGAGCCTTGCTGGGCTGCTGGGGGCGGTGAGCCTTGCTGGGCTGCTGGGGGTGGTGAGTCCTGCTGGGCTGCTGGAGGTGGTGAGTCCTGCTGGGCTGCTGGGGGCGGTGAGCCTTGCTGGGCTGCTGGGGGCGGTGAGTCCTGCTGGGCTGCTGGGGGTGGTGAGTCCTGCTGGGCTGCTGGAGGTGGTGAGTCCTGCTGGGCTGCTGGGGGTGGTGAGTCCTGCTGGGCTGCTGGAGGTGGTGAGTCCTGCTGGGCTGCTGGGGGCGGTGAGCCTTGCTGGGCTGCTGGGGGTGGTGAGCCTTGCTGGGCTGCTGGGGGCGGTGAGCCTTGCTGGGCTGCTGGGGGTGGTGAGTCCTGCTGGGCTGCTGGGGGCGGTGAGCCTTGCTGGGCTGCTGGGGGTGGTGAGTCCTGCTGGGCTGCTGGGGGCGGTGAGCCTTGCTGGGCTGCTGGGGGCGGTGAGCCTTGCTGGGCTGCTGCGGGTAATGGGTTCTGCTTTGTGGTCAACCACTGGGTCAGTTGCCACTTGTGTGTGTGTTGGAGGGTTGAAGAAGGTAGAGTCTATTGTGGGTTGTTCTGGATAGTCCGTAAATCTGAGTTTGGTTTGGTCCAAGTGTTTTCTGCAGGTGAGTCCATTTGCGAGTTTGACCACAAACACCCTACTCCCCTCTTTGGCCAAAACAGTGCCAGCAATCCACTTGGAACCTTGTCCATAGTTCAACACAAACACAAGATCATTGACTTCAATTTCGCGCGACACATTTGCGCTCTGCTTGATTGTTTGAACTGCTCATTCTGCCTGTACGTTGGACGCTGGCTTAAACGGCGCAGACGTGATATGTTTGACCCCATTGTGGGTCATGAATTCCTTGAATTCGGCACTGGTAAAGCACGGTCCATTGTCACTTACACGGACATCAGGCAGGCGATGCGTGGCAAACATGGCCTGTAAGCTTTCAATTGTGGCAGCAGACGTGCTTGCCGATATTATCACACATTCAATCCATTTGTAGTACGCATCTACAACCACTAAAAACATTTTTCCCAAGAACGGGCCTGCATAGTCGACATGAACCCTAGACCACGGTTTGGAGGGCCAAGACCATAAACTTGGTGGCGCCTCCCTGAGTGCATTGCTTAACTGGGAACATGTATTACATTTGTATGCGCAGAACTCTTAAGTCTGCATCGATACCGGGCGACCACGCATGGGATCTGGCTATCGCTTTCATCATTACAATGCCTGGGTGGGTACTATGGAGATCACTAATGAAAGTGTCCCTGCCATTTTTTGGCACAACTACCCGATTACCCCATAGGAGACAGTCTGCCTATATAGACATTTCATCTCTGCGCCGCTGGTACGACTTTATTTCTTCCTGCATCTCTAACGGGACACTGGACCAACTCCCATGGAGCGCACAGTTTTTTTACTAAGGACAGTAAGGGGTCCTAGCTTGTCTAGGTTTTAATCTGTCGGGCGGTACAGGTGATTGCTCACTCTCGAATGCTTCCATTACCATAACTAACCCCGGTGGTTGGTAATGGTAGCCTACTGAGAGCATCGGCACAGTTTTCGGTGCCTGGCCTGTGGCGGATGGCGTAGTTGTATGCGAACAACGTGAGCGCCCATCTCTGGGTGTGGGCCGATGCATTCGTATTTATCCCCTTACTTTCAGAAAAGAGGGATATAAGCGGCTTATGGTCGGTTTCCAATTCAAATTTGAGCTTGAACAGATATTGATGCATTTTCTTTACCCCGTAAACACACGCTAACGCATTTTTTTCGATCATACTGTAGGCCCTCGTGGCCTTAGACAGACTTCTGGATGCATAAGCAACTGGTTGCAATTAATCAAATTCATTAGCTTGTTACAATACACACCCAACGCATCACATGCTAGTATCAAACGTTTACATGGATCGTACAACACAAGCAATTTGTTTAAAAATAACAGCTTCCTAGCTTTCTCAAAGGCATTTTCTTGGCTACCAAAATAGTTCAAGAATCCGAGAAACGACCGCAGCTCTGTCACGTTCTGTGGTCTCGGTGCATTCTTGATTGCCTTTGTCTTCGAATCGATGGGCCTGATGCCATCAGCCGCGATTCTTCTCCCCAAGAACTCCACTTCAGGCACCAGGAAAACGCACTTCAAGCGTTTTAGCCTGAGCTCCACACGATTAAGGCGACTAAGAACCGCCTCCAGGTTCAGCAGGTGCTCGATGGTGTCCCGACCTGTAACCCAGATGTCGTCCTGGAAGACCACAGTGCACGGGACCGACTTCAGTAAGCTTTCCATGTTGCTCTGGAATATCGCCACGGCTGATCGAATCCCAAACGGGTATCTGTTGTAAATGAAGAGACCTTTGTGCGTGTTGATGCAGGTGAGGCCTTTCTAAGATTCCTCCAGCTCCTGCCTCATGTCGGCCGAGTCAAGTCCAGCTTCATGAACGTTTTCCCTCCCGCCAGCGTCGCAAATAGGTCGTCTGCCTTTGGTAGCGGGTATTGATCCTGAAGCGAGAAACGATTGATAGTTAGTTTGTAATCACCACAGATTCTGACGGTGCTGTCTCCCTTGAGGACTGGAACAATCGGACTGGCCCACTCATTGAATTCGATCGCCGAAATGATGCCCTCTCATTGCAGCCTTTGCAGCTTGATCTCCGCCCTCTCTCTCATCATGTAAGGTACAGCTCTCGCCTTGTGATGGATGGGTTATGCCTCGGAATCGAATGGATCTGCACTTTTGCTCTTTGGAACTTCCCGATGCCTGGTTCGAACAGCGAGGGGAACTTGCTTAGGACCTGGGCACATGAGGTGTCGTCGATGGATGAAAGCGCTCGGATGTCGTCCCAAATCCAGAATATCTTTCCCAGCCAGCTCCTGCCGAACAGCGTGGGTCCATCGCCCGGTACCACCCAGAATGGTAAATTGTGCACCGCTCCATCGTAGGAGACCTTTACGGTAACACTGCCAATTACGGGAATCAGTTCCTTTGTGTACGTTCTGAGTTTGCTACGAATGGGAATCAGGACTGGCCTTGAAGCCTTGTTGCACCACAACTTATCGAAAATCTTTTTACTCATTATGGACTGGCTTGCGCCCGTGTCCAGCTCCATGGATACCGAGAGCCATTTAGTTCAACCTTCCGCATTATCGGGGGACACTTTGTGGTAAATGTGTGCACCCCATATACCTCTGCCTCCTCGGTCTGAGGCTCTGGTTCGTCATGATCTGCCGTGGATCTGTCCTCCTCGGCTACATGGTGGTTTGCAGGATTAGCAGGGTTTGCAGCTCGCCTGCACATGCGTTGGAGGTGTCCCATTGTTCCACAGCCCTTGCAAACGTATCCTTTGAAGCGGCATGAATGGAATCGATTATCACCCCCGCAGCGCCAACAAGGTGTTAATGGTCTTGTATTCACCACCCTTGATGGCGGACTCTGAGTCATCTGCGGACGTGCAGCTACAGGCGTGTAAGTCCTGCCATGTACATTTCGATTCGAAAACAACGTTACTTTGTTCACAGTACTTGCAGCAGCACTAGTGTGCTGGGAAATTTGTTTGGTATTGTCACTGGTGGAGATTAACACCTGGGCTATCGCTATGGCTTTACTCAAGGTTGGGGTCTCTAAGTCAAAAGTTTGCGAAGTATTACTTCATGGCCAATGCCAAGTACAAAGAAGTCCCTGAGCATATGCTCCAAGTGTCCTTCAAATTCACAATGTCCTGCAAGGCGCCTTAGCTCGCTGATGTAGCTCACCACTTCCTAGCCTTCAGACCTCTTGTTCATGTAGAACCGATACCTCGCCATCAGAACCCTTCGGGTTTAGATGCTCACGGACCAGTGTGCACAACTCATCGTACGACTTGTCTGTTGGTTTCACTGGAGCGAGCAGGTTTTTCATGAGGCCATAGATTGATGCCCCACAAACGGTGAGGAGGATCGCCCTTCGTTTGGCACCATTCGCTTCTCCTTCCAACTTGTTGGCCATGAAGTATTGGTCAAGTCTCTCCACGAAGGTTTCCCAATCATCTCCCTCCAAACATTTCTCCAGGATGCCCGCAGTTCTCTGCATTGTTGTGCTGGGGTTCGTCATCTGTATCTCGTCGCCAATTGTTAAGTCTTGGATAAAGAGTCAGACTAGGTACTGCAAGCTCAAAGTAAGTGTGACCGTAGTCCTTTATAGACATAGAAACATAGAAAATAGGTGAAGACTCTTTGAGCCTGCACCGCCATTCAATGAGTTCATGGCTGAACATGCAACATCAGTACCCCATTCCTGCTTTCTCGCCATACCCCTTGATCCCCCTAGTAGTAAGGACTCCATCTAACTCCTTTTTGTACCATGTGGGAACTCAGGGACACTTCCGGTGTCCCTGACGACTACGTGTGCGGAAAGTGTATCTGCCTCCAGCTCCTGACGGTACGCGTTGCGGAATTGGAACTGCGGGTGGATTTACTCTGGAGCATCCACGATGCTGAGAATGACGTGAGTAGAACGTGTAGCGAGTTGGTCTTACCTACATATCGATTGGTCAAATCAAATCGCACGGGGTAGCCTGGAGGAGGAATTCATAGAATGCATACGGGATTGTTTCTTAGAACAGTACGTTACAGAACCTACAAGGGAGCAAGCTATCTTAGATCTGGTCCTGTGTAATGAGACAGGAATAATAAACGATCTCCTCGTAAAAGATCCTCTCGGAATGAGTGATCACAGTATGGTTGAATTTGTAATACAGATTGAGGGTGAGGAAGTAGTGTCTCAAATGAGCGTACTATGCTTAAACAAAGGGGACTACAGTGGGATGAGGGCAGAGTTAGCTAAAGTAGACTGGAAACACAGACTAAACGGTGGCACAATTGAGGAACAGTGGAGGACATTTAAGGAGCTCTTTCATAGTGCTCAACAAAAATATATTCCAGTGAAAAAGGGTGGTAAGAGAAGGGATAACCAGCCATGGATAACCAAGGAAATACAGGATAAGGGGTAAGCCATTTAGGACCGAGATGAGGAGAAACTTCTTCACCCAGAGAGTGGTGAACCTGTGGAATTCTCTACCACAGAAAGTTGTTGAGGCCAGTTCGTTTGGTATATTCAAAAGGAAGTTAGATGTGGCCCTTCCGGCTAAGGGATCAAGGGGTATGGAGAGAAAGCAGGAATCGGGTACTGAAGTTGCATGATCAGCCATGATCATATTGAATGGTGGTGCAGGCTCAAAGGGCTGAATGGCCGACTCCTGCACCTATTTTCTCTGTTTCTATTCCCCAAGTCATCTCTTTCCATGCCGATGCTGCTCCCTTAAGATGCATTCTCTGATTCAACAGGTTATTTATTCACTTAAAAAGCTTCCATCCTATTTATTCATGGGAAGTGGGCGTCACATTTATTATGAAGATGATGTTGAGCCACCTTATACAACTGAGTCGCTTGCTTGGCCATTTCAGAGGGCAGTTCAGAAGGGCTGTGGGAAGAGTCAACCACATTGCTGTGAGTTTGAATTTCTGTGTAGGCCAGACCCTGAGGATGGCAGATTTCATTTCCTGAAGGACATTTGCAGACCAGACGAGGTTTTACAACAATCTGGTCATTAGCTTATATTGATTTATTGAGTTAATTGAATTAAAATTCTCCAGCTGCTGTGGTGGGATTTGAACTCATATCTCCAGATCATAAGTCGAGACCTCTCTGTTACGCGATCAGTAACATAACCACTATGCTACCATACACCGGGTATGGTAGTCTATATCATTACATGTTCTAAAGTAACAAGATTTTACTGAAGCATTGGGGGGGGTAATTCGGTTGTTCCTCTGTTCTGGCACTAATCGATGTGGGGGGTAATTCAGTCGTTCCTCTGTTCTGGCACTAATCGATGCGGCGCGGTACTTTTAGTGCCTTGAAAAGGTTTGTGCTACCCGCCCAGAAATTCATCAGAAAATGCCGGCGCTATATTTAACCGAGTCATTGCGCTTGCACCGAAATCCGATTCAGATTCCGGGAAAAGCCGAGTCTTAAAGGCGCGGCCTAATAATGCACCCATTAAAGTTTTCAAAATCACTTTTTCTCAAGCCGAACTCTTATTTCTGTCTACAGCTGCAGTCTCAGAGGCTCACACACCTTGCTGCCTGTTGTGTATGGAGAAAGAGTCAGACTGAACACTGTGAGCTCAAAGTGAAGTGTGACTTTAGTCTTTTATTGCAGCTCTCCAGAGTGCCTCTCCAACCTGCGAAGCCTCCTTAAATACCTGTGCTCCCAAGGGATTATGGGATCCCTTGGGACTCCAGGGGAAGAGCCATCTGGTGGCTGAACAGAGTAAATACATATATAACACTGTGTGTAAACGTTGCACTGACTGTGCCTCTGAGGGAAGCGTTTCCTCATCCCTTTAAGTAGCCACCAGTTCCTGACTCTGCAAGCCTGGACCCACTGTTTTTCCAGACGTTGTTCTTGGTGGTCGTACCTAATTTTCTGACAGGAGCGATCGTCAGCAGCCAGGTGCTACAGGTTTGCACCCCCTGTGGGCCTCTAATGAATTTACGGTTGGGGCACTAAACGCTGCACTCCCGGTCCGTGAACTCTTACCTCTGGCTGCTAACTGAGACATTAGACAAATGAAATTCCAGCCCCAGATATCTAAAATCTACTGAATTCCCCTTGTCAACTAACTCTATTGTATCCTCGAAGAATTCAGTGACCTGTCAAGTCTGATCTGTATATCCATATTGACTAACATTTATTATTCTCATTTTCACTACTCTCTTTCAGATACTTTCTGTTATTTTGACTTTTAAAGTCAAGCTCGCGTCAGTCGTTCCCTGGATTACCTTTCCATCTCTTTTATAAATTGGCATATTTTTCTCTCTTTAGTCCCTTGACACAACTCCTGTATTTTGTAATTCCCTTAAGATTTCCATCAAGATGTTTCTAAGATCTTGCTTGTTTAGTACACAAAGTATCCTATCTATATCCTTGCTGATTCTCATTACATTATAGTTTCCTTCCTTAGCATACCTACTTTATTCTCGACATTTGTGTACACGTTTGATGCAGCCACTTTCTCCATTCTTTATCCTAAATCCTTCATCATTTTTCCCTTGCCCAAATCCTTGCTTTTTCTGTGCTGCCAGATTGCCCTGCCATCAATAGGGATTTGCAAGTGGAGATTCTGTTGTACAAGCCTCGAGGAAGGCGATTAAGACAGCAGGTTTGTGTTGGTGGCTTCACCATAGCAGGTGGGGTATTTCACACAACTAACAGTCAACGTTTTACAAGTCTGTGCATTGCACAGGGGTTCCTGATTCCCCTAGAGAGTAATCCTAACAGGGAAGGGATTAGGTTTGATGGAATCATGAGGCAAATCGTGATCCTTGACACATGGTCGAGTGAAAAAAATTAACAGAATCAACTTATGTCTTGAAGTTACTTCGCTATTTAAAGTTTTACCTTTATGGAAAGAAAACACAAAACTCAATGGATCAAATCTACAAGGAGCACATGCACACGTCATCTAGAATTTCAATACTACTGAAATAATTCAATCACTCTCCTGCAGAAATAAAAACAGAAATGTATATATAGGAAACTGGCTGGAACAGTGGGTTTGTATAGTCATATGTTGTATTTTCACCTTTATAACCCAGAATAAAATCCATCCTAAACAGATGGAATAGATGATTTCTTGCTGCAATTGGTGTCAGAGTTCTTTAATTAAATGTGATTGGGCAATGTCAACCTAGATCTCAATTGACAAAAATCCAAAACACAAAACCACTGACAGTTTGGCATTGATTGAGTAATGTTGCTTAGCGAGGCCATAAGGATATAAAGTTGCACTGCTGTACAAATGCTCCTCTGGTGTTGAGAGTAATACTTCATAAACAATGATAAACAGCAGTCAAAACAAAAGTGGATGATTTGGTTCCCATTTGACATTATAAGTCTAGACTATAAATCAAAAAGCTCAGCTGAGTTAAGCCCATGTTTTTGATCGTTTTGCTTAAGCTTACTTTTCTAAAGTTGAAGCTCCTGCTACAGAGGTTCATTTGTAATGGTCTTTCCCATCAGTCACGATAAGAGTACATGCCTGACTCTCAGTAGTTTTACTGAATCTATTATATATCTTAGATACATAGAAGCATAGAAAATAGGTGCAGGAGTAGGCCATTCGGCCCTTCGAGCCCACACCACCATTCAATATGATCATGGCTGAACATTCCCTCAGTACCCCTTTCCTGCTTTCTCTCCATACCCTTTGATCCCTTTAGCCGTAAGGGCCATATCTAACTCCCTCTTGAATATATCCAATGAACTGGCATCAACAACTCTCTGTGGCAGGGAATTCCACAGGTTAACAACTCTCTGAGTGAAGAAGTTTCTCCTCATCTCGGTCCTAAATGGCCTATCCCTTATCCTAAGACTGTGTCCCCTGGTTCTGGACTTCCCCAACATGTCATATTTTTTGAGGCAAGAGAGAAAACTAAACTGTGTTATTCATGAACTGGTACCACTAGCATTGGATAAACATTTAACGGGGTATTTCTGTCTTGTAAGCTGGAACTAGTTTCAAATACCACTTTATTATAATTAAAAGGCAATTCAGCACGATGGCACAATTAGAATATGCCATTTTCTTAATTGAAATGTTAGAAAGATATTATATGGAATTGTTTAAAAGCATTATTATTGTTATGAAAATAATAACCAACATCACTGTTATTATCATACTGGACACCTTTTATAATCAGCCTGATATTTAGTTACCAGTTTCTGTATTGGAAGACAGAAATGGTTAATTTGTCCTCCTCATATTGGGCCAAGTTTCGGCCTGAGTTGCTCCTGTTTTTTTGGAGCAACTGGTTTAGAATGGCGTATCTTAGAAATTTGAATTCTCGGCATTTAGTTTGCTCCAGTTCTAGTCAGTTAGAACAGTTTCACTTTGAAACAGAATTTTTTTTTCAAAAGGGGGCGTGTCCGGCCACTTACGCCCATTTTCAAAGGTTAGGCAGTGAAAACTTACTCCAAACTAACTTAGAATGGAGTAAGTGAAGATTTTTGTCCGCTCGAAAAAACCTTGCCTACAGTTTACAAATCTGGCGTAGGTTACAAATTAGGCGAAGTGACCGAGGCGGGGGAGGGGGGGGGAAAGGGAAGTCATTAAATTCTACAATCATTCAGCAGTCATACTTATACAAATAAAAATCCAACCTGAATAAAAATTTATAAACAAAGAAAAGATGAAATAATCCACGTTCCTACCTGTGTGAAACAGCAGCAGCCTTCGAGCTGCTGTGCTTCAGGCAGGCCTTCCATGTTGGAGACAGGGGTGGCATCAGTGTCTCGACGGCAGCCCAACAGCGGCAGCAAGCAGCCTTCGAGCTGTGAAGGGGACTGAGGCCATACGGCCACACGATAGGGGCGGCGTCAGTGGCTGGCCGGCAGCCGAAGATACAACAAGCAGCCTTCGAGCTGTGAGGGGGACTGAGGCCATTTGGACAGGGACAGGGAGAGGCAGCCACATAGACACTTTTAAACTTAAATTTGCAGAATGGGTGCTGCATTGTCAACACCACATATTATGCAATGGTTCGCCATCAATTCACTGCATAGGAGAGAATTGATTAGAGCTCACTGCACCAGGAACGTCATAGCCCGTAGGCTGATGGGCAGGAGACCTTACCCACGTCGGCAATATCGAGCCAGGCGCTCGTAACTGGACATGAGCGAGGCTGATTGTGTCAAAAGGCTGCCTTTCCGCAGAGAAGTTGTCACTGAGATCTGTGATATGCTGAGAGCAGATTTGCAGCCCAGAAGCAGAACGCCAACTGCCCTGTCTGTTGCAGTGAAGGTAACAGCTGCACTTTCTTTCTATGCCTCGGGATCGTTTCAGGCTACAGCTGAAGATGTGTATGCCATCTCTCAACGTGCAATACATGCCTGCGTTTACCAGGTCATGGCTGCACTGTATGCGCGAAGGAATGACTTCATCAATTTCCCAATGACCGCACAAGCGATCCATGAGAGGGCTGTGGGCTTCTTCAGGATTGCCAGCTTCCCAAAGGTACAGGGCTGCATAGATTGTACCCACATAGCTTTGCGAGCACCTGTGGAGGATTCTGAGCTGTACCGAAATAGGAAAGGTTTCCACTCTATCAATGTGCAGCTCGTGTGTGATGACAAGCAGCGCATCATGTCAGTCGATGCGAGATACCCTGGCAGCACCCATGATGCATTCATCCTACGCGACAG
Organism: Pristiophorus japonicus; assembly: GCF_044704955.1. Taxonomy (NCBI): domain Eukaryota; kingdom Metazoa; phylum Chordata; class Chondrichthyes; family Pristiophoridae; genus Pristiophorus; species Pristiophorus japonicus. Next base: position 3,894,199 of record NC_091988.1, on the reverse strand, counting down.
CGTTCTATCTGACATGTTTGAGCAGCAGCCAGAAGGGCAGAGCTGGCTACTGGGAGACAAAGGTTATGGCCTGACCACCTGGCTCATGATACCCCTACGTGTGACACGGACAGAAGCTGACCGTCAATACAACATGGCGCACATTGCGACGCGCAGCATCATTGAGAGGACCATTGGCATATTGAAACAGTGATTCCGATGCCTGGACCATTCCGGAGGACAGTTGCAATACTCTCCTCAGATTGTTGGTCGTTTCACTGTTGTGTGCTGCATGCTCCATAACTTAGCCATCATGAGGCAGCAGGAGCTGGTAGTGGAACCAGAAGACCCACGTGAGGGTCCAATGCCTGATGATAGTATTACGGAACAGCAGGATGTGGATGATGACGACGATCAGGAAAGCATGCAAGTGCCTGATGCCGGAGCACGAGGTCGGAGGAGGGCCGTCCATCGTGCTCCTTTAACGATTGCTCGAGCCTTGCGCCAGCAGCTCATCCGTGAACTCTTCAACTACTGATGCCTGAGGGCTCTGCGACCACTGTTGCACATGGACATGTTTATTCTTTGCAGTTGTTCCTACGTTATGTTGTTTTAATGGAACATGAAACAGTTTTAATGAAAAAATATTTTATTGAAAAGTTAACGTCACTGTAATAAAATATTTGTTGTATCAAACTATACTTTTTAATATGACTCTTGAAGATCACTTGAAAACCCTGAGATCACTTATAAACTTGTAAAGTTACAAAACTTACAAAACAATTTCAATGTGAAAAATCTTACACTCTGAAGAACACTTAAACTTCAGGATCACTTTTTAGATGCAAAATTAAATAAGATACAAAATGTGAGAGCATTTACACGATAAGATCACTTAAAAACCATAAGATCACTTATAAGTTGTAAAGTTACAAAACTTACAAAACAATTTCAATTTGAAAAACGCTACTACAGCAACATCAAGAACAAGAACAAAAGCAGCAAAGAAAGGCTGCAACCATGTCTCATCCATATCTCAGTGAATGTTCACTTCTTCACGGGGGTGTCATTTGATTGGCTGGGCTGTGTGCCCTTATTGCAGCAGCTACCTCAACCAGGCCCTCCCTGACGGCCTGTGTCATAATTTGCATGCCCTCCCTGATGGCCTGTGTCATCGATTGCACTCCCTCGGACGTTCCCTCCCTCAGTTCCCGTGTCATTACTGCTATTTCTCCCGTCAGGACCGTCACCTCTTCACCCACTTCATTGACGCCACCGATGAGTGATCGGGTAAGCTCATTGGTCTCCATACCCAATGCCACAACCTGAGCCGCATCTGTTGCACACTGCATCTCAGGAGAGCGTGTCTCCAATCTCCTTCTCCTCTGCCTGGGTCTGCCTCGTGGCACCACTACACTGGGAGGCGCGGGCAGGGACGGTGGGACACTTGGTGTTGCAAACGGCACCACTACACAGGGAGGCGCGGGCTGGGACTGTGGGACGCTCTGCGTTCCAGATGGCAGAACTAGAGGGAGAGGCTCAGGCTGGGACGGTGGGACGCTCTGTGTTGCAGACGGCAGTACTAGAGAGAGAGGCTCGGGCTGGGATGGTGGGACGTTTGGTGTTCCAGACGACAGCACTCGAGTGCGAGCCGTGGGCTGGGATGGTGGGTGAATGGGTGTAAACTGCTCCATGATATCAGCAGCAGCACTGGGACCGCAACATCGGAATCAAAACCATGGAAGGTAGAACCAAAACCTATGCTAGGAGTTGAAACTCTGATGCCCCTTGATGGGGGCTCATAAACATTAATTTGGAGGCTCTCCCCTGCAGACATTTCAGTCATCGCTGCCATCATCCAGTCTGGTTCCTCCGCATCTGGTTGTACTGGTTCTTGTTCTGTATCTTCAGGATCCTCAGGGTTGGCAGCAGCATCATCATCATCATCATCATCATCATCATCATCATCATCATGTTCTGCAAAATACATCAGAACAGACAAATGTTTAACAACAAAGGAGGGGGCCGGATGGGTGGCACGAGTACTCTCACACATAGCAGATCAGGCAGCAGGTTGATTTGAAGGGCCAAGATGCATTTTCAGGACTTACCCTCTTCCTCGCGTGCGGGCCCAGCTTGTGCTGTACCGATTGCTTTTCTCCATGTACGACTCATCATCGCAGCTACCCTCTGTTCCAAGGGTGTCAGTGGATGCAGATTGGGCACGCCTCCTCCTGTCCGAGTTGCCTCCCTTTTGTTGTGGGCCAATTTCTTCTGCAAAGAGTAAAATATAACTTTTTACAGAGTGTGTCAGTCTGCAAGGTGGGACATACAGATAGCCAGGTTACAATTACGATTAAATTAAAAATGGGAAATATTACTTACACTAACTATTTAACCAAGGTCGTGCCATTTCTTTTTACACTGGCTTCCAGATCTCATGGTATGCACCACTGCGCAGTAATCTTCTGCAACTTGGTTCCAGCGTTTCTTCATTTCTTTCGGTGGCACTTTTCTGCGACCTCTGTTGCTGGTATCTAGCTCCTGCCATCTCTGCTCAATTACGTTGACTAATATCTCAACTTCCTCATGTAAGAAATTCTTTGTTCTTGGTGGACGTTGATCCATTGCAAAGTTGAATTGGCACTCTTATTTCTCAAAACACACAGTCCTTAATTTGCATGCACCAATGCAGCACCTGTTCTGCAAGTGTAGCATGAAAAGCTGCACTCACTGATTTCAGCAGGTGATTTATTCAACAGTGCTGCTAAAAGCACTCCTTCACACACAAAAATATCACTAAAATTAAATCACAAGCCTTTCCAGGAGTCCACGAGACAAATCTTCACTTTTCCTCTGGTCCCTTTAAAAATGGCCGAGTGCCAATGCTTATTTCACACTGCGCTTGTGCGCACGTTCCAACGCACGCCCAGAGTTGCAGGCACAACGTGCCTTATTTAAATTAGGCCCGCCCCCCACTGCTTAGAGAATCGGCGCGAGTGTCTGGCTCTGCCCCCCCGCTGTTCTCTGCGCACCGCGCCAAGCTGGTGAAGAGCTCCGAGGAGCCGGAGAATCTCGCAGTTTTTTTCCTGCGCATTTTTGAGCGCGAAAAATGGGCGTCCAGCTCGGGGCTGCGCCGTTCTAGGCGCGGCCCGAAACGTGGGCCCATTAATACCAACATATGACTGCTCCATTTTACCAACAGTGGCCGAAAGGGAAATCTTTCATTTCCTGCAGTAATCCTAAATTCCCTTTCCCCGTGGAGAACTATTAGGTGACCAACATGTTGAGTAGATTTGATAAATCCCACGAGAATTTTTATAATTTTTTTAAAAACTGTATGTATATTTTACTGATTTTCACCTTGACAATGCCTTCTCCAAGCTGGAAGAGTGGAATAGAAACATAGAAACATAGAAATTTGCAGCGCAGATGGAGGCCATTCCGGCCCATCGTGCCCACACCGGCCGACAAAGAGCCACACGGCCCTCGGTCAGCAGCCCTGAAGGTTACATATAAACCTATGAACAATGATAGATAAGCAAAGAGCACCCAGCCTGTCATGTATTCAACTGTCATTGTAATAAGAATTAGGAACAGGATTAGGCCATCCAGCCCCTCGAGCCTCTTCCGCCATTCAACAAGACCATGGCTGATCTGACCGTGGACTCAGCTCCATTTACCCGCCCGCTCCCCATAACCTTTAATTCCCTTATTGGTTAAAAATCTATCTATCTGTGATTTGAATACCTTCAATGAGCTAGCCTCAACTGCTTCCTTGGGCAGAGAATTCCACAGATTCACAACCCTCTGGGAGAAGAAATTCCTTCTCAACTCAGTTTTAAATTGGCTCCCCCGTATTTTGAGGCTGTGCCCCCTAGTTCTAGTCTCCCCGACCAGTGGAAACAGCCTCTCTGCCTCTATCTTGTCGATCCCTTTCATTATTTTAAATGTTTCTATAAGATCACCCCTCATCCTTCAAAACTCCAACGAGTAAAGACCCAGTCTACTCAATCTATCATCATAAGGTAACCCCCTCATCTCCTGAATCAGCCGAGTGAATCGTCTCTGTACCCCCTACAAAGCTAGTATATCCTTCCTTAAGTAAGGTGACCAAAACTGCATGCAGTACTCCAGGTGCGGCCTCACCAATACCCTATATAGTTGCAGAAGGACCTCCCTGCTTTTGTACTCCATCCCTCTCGCAATGAAGGCCAGCATTCCATTCGCCTTCCTGATTACCTGCTGCACCTGCAAACTAACTTTTTGGGATTCACCCAGGTCGGTCTCCGCCGGCTGGAGTGGCGGCCGTCCTGCAGGAACCGCTGCTCGGGAATCCGTACCTCCACGGCCGAGGTTTCATGTGGCGGTCGGAAGAGAGGGCTGTGGCTGGTGAGGTGACCAGGGTCAGGGACCTGCTCGATGGCGGAGGAGCGGGCTGGATGGCGCCAGACACGCTGGCGCGGCGCCTAAATTCTGCCAACGTCCGCCACGCGGCCGATGCCATCGAGTCGCTAAAAACAGCTCTGGGCCCTGACTCCGTTAGGTGCATCGAGGAGGCTCAAGCACGTGGGGAGATCCCGTCCGAACTGACCCCCGTCCGGACGGAATTCCTCATCGGCGCCAAACCCCGGAACCTCCCTCGGGGGCCGGCGCCTCACAACTTGAGCCGCCTCGGGGAAATCCCCTCCGTGCCTTTCAGTTCCGCGCGGAGGGGTTTCCTGTACGGGCGGCTTCTGCACACCCTCAACTTTGCCATCCTCGCCGGCCGTCCGGACACGCCATGGCGTACCATCTTGCCGTCCGGAGGAGGCGGGGGTCCCCGATGGAGGGCACTCTACGCAGGGGTCCTCCCACTATTCATCGGGGACTTGGCCTGGAGGGTGGTGCACGGAGCAGTGCCGTGCAACAAATTTTTAAGCCGGTTCACGGACTCCCAGGCCGCCTGCAATTTCTGCGGTCTGGAAGAGTCCGTGTTCCATGTTTTTATGGAATGCACAAGGTTGCAGCCCCTGTTTTATTATTTGAAGGGGCTGCTCCTGAAATTCTGGCTGCACTTCAGTCCCACTCTCCTGATCTTTGGGAACCCTGTGCGGAGGGGAGCGGGTAGGTCCGAAGGCCTCCTCGTAGGACTGCTCCTGGGCACGGCCAAGGGTGCCATCAGCCGGTCCAGGCAGCGGGCGGTCGAGGGGGTCGTTCAACCTGACTGCCTGCCTCTCTTCCGCTCTTACATCCGGTCCAGGGTGTCCTTGGAGATGGAGCACGCGGTGTCCACCGGTACGCTCGCGGCCTTCCGCGAGAGGTGGGCACCGGAGGGACTGGAGTGCATCATCACGCCCGGCAACCAAATTTTAATTTGATTTTACGTTTTAAAGTTTAATTTGTTTTAATTGCCGGTGCTTTTAGTGTCCCCCTTCCCTTTTATAGGGGGCACTGGAAAAATTTGATTTTAGCGCCCCAAAAAAAAAACCAAAAACCCAAAAAAAAAGGGGCCTTGAAAATGTCTGTTGTGTCACCCAGGTCGGGTGGCACAGTTTAATGTTTTATGTTTTTGCAGGTTAACTCAAAAGAGTTCACCCAGGTCGGACCTGCGGGATCTGGACCGCGGCTCCCTCTTCTTCTACTCGCTGGAAAAAAGGCAGAGTGTCCGTAAGCAGCTCTTGACGCTGCTGGCCGACGACGGCTCTCTCGTCTCGGATCCGGAGGGCGTCAACAACAGGGTCCGTGAATATTACGGGGCTCTGTTCTCTCCGGATCCGTCCAGCGAGGAAGCGCGTAGAGTTTTGTGGGAGGACCTGCCGAATGTCAGCCCGGAGAGCGCCGAAAATCTGGAAGCTCCGCTAAGCCTGGCGGAGCTGACCGGTGCCCTCGCCCGGCTCTCGAGGGGAAAATCCCCGGGGCTGGACGGGCTGACCGTGGAGTTCCACAGGGCGTTCTGGGACGTCCTGGGGAGCGACTACGCGCGGGTCCTGGGGGAAAGTCTGGCGACCGGGGAGATGCCCCTCTCTTGGCTCAGGGCAGTCATCGTCCTGCTGCCTAAGAAGGGCGATCTCCGCCTCCTTAAGAACTGGCGCCCGGTCTCCCTCCTCAGCACGGACTACAAAATCTTCGCCAGGGCGATGTCTGCTCGCCTTGGTGCCGTGCTGGACCACATGATCCACCCCGACCAGTCCTACACGGTCCCGGGCCGGACAATCCACGATAACATCCATCTGGTCTGGGACCTCATCCATTGTTCCCAGGAGGCTGGTCTGTCGGTCGCCTTCCTATCCCTCGACCAAGAGAAGGTGTTCGACAGGGTGGATCACGACTATCTGCTCGGAACTCTGCGCGCTTTCGGGTTCGGGACGCATTTCGTCGCCCGGATCCGACTTTTGTACGCCGCCGCGGAGTGTCTGATTAAGGTTAATGGGTCCTTGACGGCGCCCCTTCGCTTTAGGAGAGGGGTGCGCCAGGGATGCCCCATGTCCGGCCAGTTATACGCCGTTTGCGTGGAGCCTTTCCTGCGCCTCTTGCGGACGAGGTTGACGGGACTGGCTCTGCAAGGGCCGGGCGTGGAGGTCGTCCTCTCGGCTTACGCCGATGACGTGCTCCTCGCGGTAGAGGATCCCGCTGACCTGCAGAGGATGCGTGAGTGCCAGGAGATTTACTCGGCCGCGTCCTCCGCCAGGATCAACTGGGAGAAATGTTCCGGACTCCTGGTGGGTCAGTGGCGGGTGGACTCCCTGCCGGAGGAGCTCAGGCCTTTTGCCTGGAGCACGACCCATCTCCTCTATCTGGGAGTCTACCTTAGCCCCGACGAGGGAGCCTGGCCGGCGAACTGGCAGGAGCTGGAGGCCAAGGTCGCCGTTCGCCTAGGGCGCTGGACAGGACTGCTCCGAGTGCTGTCCTACAGGGGTCGAGCGCTAGTCATAAACAAGCTGGTGGCCGCAATGTTGTGGTACCGGCTGGTCACTTTGACCCCTCCCCCTGCGTTTGTCGCCAAGATACAGAAGAAGCTGGTGGACTTCTTCTGGAACAACAGGAAGCACTGGGTCTCTGCCGCGGTCTTGAGTCTCCCGCTTGAGGAGGGCGGTCAGTCGTTGGTGTGCGTCAGCGCCCAGCTCACGACTTTCCATCTTCAGACCCTGCAGAGATACCTTTACGTCGAGCCCCCTCCTAGGTGGTGTGCTCTGGCGAGGTATTTCTTCCGCCAGCAGCGCGACCTCAATTATGACACGCAGCTCCTGTTTGTGAACTTGGGGGGTGCCAGGACCGCCCTCCGGGAGCTGCCTGTCTTTTACAGGGAACTCATCAGGGTCTGGAACAAAGTCTCCACCAGGCGCAGCTCTCCACCGGCTGGAGTGGCGGCCGTCCTGCAGGAGCTGCTGCTCGGGAATCCGTACCTCCACGGCCGAGGTTTCATGTGGCGGTCGGAAGAGAGGGCTGTGGCTGGTGAGGTGACCAGGGTCATGGACCTGCTCGATGGCGGAGGAGCGGGCTGGATGGCGCCAGACACGCTGGCGCGGCGCCTAAACTCTGCCAACGTCCGCCACGCGGCCGATGCCATCGAGTCGCTAAAAACAGCTCTGGGCCCTGACTCCGTTAGGTGCATCGAGGAGGCTCAAGCACGTGGGGAGATCCCGTCCGAACTGACCCCCGTCCGGACGGAATTCCTCATCGGCGCCAAACCCCGGAACCTCCCTCGGGGGCCGGCGCCTCACAACTTGAGCCGCCTCGGGGAAATCCCCTCCGTGCCTTTCAGTTCCGCGCGGAGGGGTTTCCTGTACGGGCTGCTCCTGCACACCCTCAACTTTGCCATCCTCGCCGGCCGTCCGGACACGCCATGGCGTACCATCTTGCCGTCCGGAGGAGGCGGGGGTCCCCGATGGAGGGCACTCTACGCAGGGGTCCTCCCACTATTCATCGGGGACTTGGCCTGGAGGGTGGTGCACGGAGCAGTGCCGTGCAACAAATTTTTAAGCCGGTTCACGGACTCCCAGGCCGCCTGCAATTTCTGCGGTCTGGAGGAGTCCGTGTTCCATGTTTTTATTGAGTGCACGAGGTTGCAGCCCCTGTTCCATTATTTGTAGGGGCTGCTCCTGAAATTCTGGCTGCACTTCAGTCCCACCCTCCTGATCTTTGGGCACCCTGTGCGGAGGGGAGCGGGTAGGTCCGAAGGCCTCCTCGTAGGACTGCTCCTGGGCACGGCCAAGGGTGCCATCAGCCGGTCCAGGCAGCGGGCGGTCGAGGGGGTCGTTCAACCTGACTGCCTGCCTCTCTTCCGCTCTTACATCCGGTCCAGGGTGTCCTTGGAGATGGAGCACGCGGTGTCCACCGGTACGCTCGCGGCCTTCCGCGAGAGGTGGGCACCGGAGGGACTGGAGTGCATCATCACGCCCGGCAACCAAATTTTAATTTGATTTTACGTTTTAAAGTTTAATTTGTTTTAATTGCCGGTGCTTTTAGTGTCCCCCTTCCCTTTTATAGGGGGCACCGGAGAAATTGTGATTTTAGTGCCCAAAAAAAAAAAAAAAACACAAAAAAAAACACAAAAAAAAAACCAAAAAAAGGAAAAAAAGGGCCTTGTAAATGTCTGGTGTGTCACCCAGGTCGGGTGGCACAGTTTAATGTTTATGTTTTGCAGGTAGACTCTAAAAGAGTTTCACCCAGGTCGGACCTGCGGGATCTGGACCGCAGCTCCCCCTTCTTCTACTCGCTGGAAAAAAGGCAGAGTGTCCGTAAGCAGCTCTTGACGCTGCTGGCCGACGACGGCTCTCTCGTCTCGGATCCGGAGGGCGTCAACAACAGGGTCCGTGAATATTACGGGGCTCTGTTCTCTCCGGATCCGTCCAGCGAGGAAGCGCATAGAGTTTTGTGGGAGGACCTGCCGAAGGTCAGCCCGGAGGGCGCCGAAAAGCTGGAAGCTCCGCTAAGCCTGGCGGAGCTGACCGGTGCCCTCGACCGGCTCTCGAGGGGAAAATCCCCGGGGCTGGACGGGCTGACCGTGGAGTTCCACAGGGCGTTCTGGGACGTCCTGGGGAGCGACTACGCGTGGGTCATGGGGGAAAGTCTGGCGACCGGGGAGATGCCCCTCTCTTGGCGCAAGGCAGTCATCGTCCTGCTGCCTAAGAAGGGCGATCTCCGCCTCCTTAAGAACTGGCGCCCGGTCTCCCTCCTCAGCACGGACTACAAAATCTTCGCCAGGGCGATGTCTGCTCGCCTTGGTGCCGTGCTGGACCACATGATCCACCCCGACCAGTCCTACACGGTCCAGGGCCGGACAATCCACGATAACATCCATCTGGTCCGGGACCTCATTCATTGTTCCCAGGAGGCTGGTCTGTCGGTCGCCTTCCTATCCTTCGACCAAGAGAAGGCGTTCGACAGGGTGGATCACGACTATCTGCTCGGAACTCTGCGCGCTTTCGGGTTCGGGACGCATTTCGTCGCCCGGATCCGACTTTTGTACGCCGCCGCGGAGTGTCTGATTGAGGTTAACGGGTCCTTGACGGCGCCCCTTCGCTTTAGGAGAGGGGTGCGCCAGGGATGCCCCATGTCCGGCCAGTTATACGCCGTTTGCGTGGAGCCTTTCCTGCGCCTCTTGCGGACGAGGTTGACGGGACTGGCTCTGCAAGGGCCGGGCGTGGAGGTCGTCCTCTCGGCTTACGCCGATGACGTGCTCCTCGCGGTAGAGGATCCCGCTGACCTGCGGAGGATGCGTGAGTGCCAGGAGATTTACTCGGCCGCGTCCTCCGCCAGGATCAACTGGGAGAAATGTTCCGGACTCCTGGTGGGTCAGTGGTGGGTGGACTCCCTGCCGGAGGAGCTCAGGCCTTTTGCCTGGAGCACGACCCATCTCCTCTATCTGGGAGTCTACCTTAGCCCCGACGAGGGAGCCTGGCCGGCGAACTGGCAGGAGCTGGAGGCCAAGGTCGCCGCTCGCCTAGGGCGCTGGACAGGACTGCTCCGAGTGCTGTCCTACAGGGGTCGAGCGCTAGTCATAAACCAGCTGGTGGCCGCAATGTTGTGGTACCGGCTGGTCACTTTGACCCCTCCCCCTGCGTTTGTCGCCAAGATACAGAAGAAGCTGGTGGACTTCTTCTGGAACAACAGGAAGCACTGGGTCTCTGCCACGGTCTTGAGTCTCCCGCTTGAGGAGGGCGGTCAGTCGTTGGTGTGCGTCAGCGCCCAGCTCGCGACTTTCCGTCTTCAGACCCTGCAGAGATACCTTTACGTCGAGCCCCCTCCTAGGTGGTGTGCTCTGGCGAGGTATTTCTTCCGCCAGCAGCGCGACCTCAATTATGACACGCAGCTCCTGTTTGTGAACTTGGGGGGTGTCAGGACCGCCCTCCGGGAGCTGCCTGTCTTTTACAGGGAACTCATCAGGGTCTGGAACAAAGTCTCCACCAAGCGCAGCTCTCCGCCGGCTGGAGTGGCGGCCGTCCTGCAGGAACCGCTGCTCGGGAATCCGTACCTCCACGGCCGAGGCTTCATGTGGCGGTCGGAAGAGAGGGCTGTGGCTGGTGAGGTGACCAGGGTCAGGGACCTGCTCGATGGCGGAGGAGCGGGCTGGATGGCGCCAGACACGCTGGTGCGGCGCCTAAATTCTGCCAACGTCCGCCACGCGGCCGATGCCATCGAGTCGCTAAAAACAGCTCTGGGCTCTGACTCCGTTAGGTGCATCGAGGAGGCTCAAGCACGTGGGGAGATCCCGTCCGAACTGACCCCCGTCCGGACGGAATTCCTCATCGGCGCCAAACCCCGGAACCTCCCTCGGGGGCCGGCGCCTCACAACTTGAGCCGCCTCGGGGAAATCCCCTCCGTGCCTTTCAGTTCCGCGCGGAGGGGTTTTCTGTATAGGCTGCTCCTGCACACTCTTAACTTTGCCATCCTCGCAGGCCGTCCGGACACGCCATGGCGTACCATCTTGCCGTCCGGAGGAGGCGGGGGTCCCCGATGGAGGGCACTCTACGCAGGGGTCCTCCCACTATTCATCGGGGACTTGGCCTGGAGGGTGGTGCACGGAGCAGTGCCGTGCAACAAATTTTTAAGCCGGTTCACGGACTCCCAGGCCGCCTGCAATTTCTGCGGTCTGGAGGAGTCCGTGTTCCATGTTTTTATTGAGTGCACAAGGTTGCAGCCCCTGTTCCATTATTTGAAGGGGCTGCTCCTGAAATTCTGGCTGCACTTCAGTCCCACTCTCCTGATCTTTGGGCACTCTGTGCGGAGGGGAGCGGGTAGGTCCGAGGGCCTCCTCGTAGGACTGCTCCTGGGAACGCCCAAGGGTGCCATCAGCCGGTCCAGGCAGCGGGCGGTCGAGGGGGTCGTTCAACCTGACTGCCTGCCTCTCTTCCGCTCTTACATCCGGTCCAGGGTGTCCTTGGAGATGGAGCACGCGGTGTCCACCGGTACGCTCGCGGCCTTCCGCGAGAGTTGGGCACCGGAGGGACTGGAGTGCATCATCACGCCCGGCAACCAAATTTTAATTTGATTTTACGTTTTAAAGTTTAATTTGTTTTAATTGCCGGTGCTTTTAGTGTCCCCTTCCCTTTTATAGGGGGCACTGGAAAAATGTGATTTTAGCGCCCCAAAAAAACCCCCAAAAAATGAAAAACACAAAAAAAAAACAAAAAAAAGGAAAAAAGGGCCTTGTAAATGTCTGGTGTGTCACCCAGGCCGGGTGGCACGGTTTAATGTTTTATGTTTTTGCAGGTGAACTCCAAAAAGAGTTTCACCCAGGTCGGGTGGCACGGTTTAATGTTTTATGTTTTGCAGGTAGACTCTAAAAGAGTTTCATGCACAAGGACCCCCAGGTCCCTCTGCACCGCAGTATGTTGTAATTTCTCCCCATTCAAATAATATTCCCTTTTACTGTTTTTTTTCCCAAGGTGGATGACCTCACACTTTCCGACATTGTATTCCATCTGCCAAACCTTAGCCCATTCGCTTAACCTATCTAAATCTCATTGCAGCCTCTCTGTGTCCTCTACACAATCCGCTTTCCCACTAATCTTTGTGTCATCTGCAAATTTTGTTACACGACACTCCGTCCCCTCTTCCAGGTCATCGATGTATATTGTAAACAGTTGTGGTCCCAGCACAGCTCCCTGTGGCACACCACTAACCACCGATTTCCAACCCGAAAAGGACCCATTTATCCCGACTCTCTGCTTTCTGTTAGCCAGCCAATTCTCGATCCATGCTAATACATTTCCTCTGACTCCGCGTACCTTTATCTTCTGCGGTAACCTTTTGTGTGGCACCTTATCGAATGCCTTTTGGAAATCTAAATACACCACATCCATCGGTACACCTCTATCCACCATGCTCGTTATATCCTCAAAGAATTCCAGTAAATTAGTTAAACATGATTTCCCCTTCATGAATCCATGTTGCGTCTGCTTGATTGCACTATTCCTATCTAGTTGTCCCGCTATTTCTTCCTTAATGATAGCTTCAAGCATTTTCCCCACTACAGATGTTAAACTAACCGGCTTATAGTTACCTGCCTTTTGTCTGCCCCCTTTTTTAAACAGAGGCGTTACATTAGCTGCTTTCCAATCCGCTGGTACCTCCCCAGAGTCCAGAGAATTTTGGTAGATTATAACGAATGCATTTGCTATAACTTCCGCCATCTCTTTTAATACCCTGGGATGCATTTCATCAGGACCAGGGGACTTGTCTACCTTGAGTCCCGTTAGCCTGTCCAGCACTACCCCGCTAGTGATAGTGATTGTCTCAAGGTCCTCCCTTCCCACATTCCCGTGACCAGCAATTTTTGGCATGGTTTTTGTGTCTTTCACTGTGAAGACCGAAGCAAAATAATTGTTTAAGGTCTCAGCCATTTCCACATTTCCCATTATTAAATCCCCCTTCTCATCTTCTAAGGGACCAACATTTACTTTAGTCACTCTCTTCCGATTTATATATCGGTAAAAGCTTTTACTATCTGTTTTTATGTTTTGCGCAATTTTACTTTCGTAATCTATCTTTCCTTTCTTTATTGCTTTCTTAGTCATTCTTTGCTGTCGTTTAAAATTTTCCCAATCTTCTAGTTTCCCACTAACCTTGGACACCTTATACGCATTGGTTTTTAATTTGATACTCTCCTTTATTTCCTTGGTTATGCACGGCTGGTGATCCCTTCTCTTACCGCCCTTCTTTTTCACTGGAATATATTTTTGTTGCGCACTATGAAAGAGCTCCTTAAAAGTCCTCCACTGTTCCTCAATTGTGCCACCGTTTAGTCTGTGTTTCCAGTCTACTTTAGCCAACTCTGCCCTCATCCCACTGTAGTCCCCTTTGTTTAAGCATAGTATGTTCGTTTGAGACACGACTTCCTCACCCTCAATCTGAATTACAAATTCAACCATACTGTGATTACTCATTCCAAGAGGATCTTTTACTAGGAGATCGTTTATTATTCCTATCTCATTACACAGGACCAGATGTAAGATAGCTTGCTCCCTTGTAGGTTCTATAACATACTGTTCTAAGAAACAATCCCGTATGCATTCTATGAATTCCTCCTCAAGGCTACCCCGTGCGATTTGATTTGACCAATCGATATGTAGGTTAAAATCCCCCATGATTACTGCCGTTCCTTTTGCACATGCCTCCATTATTCCCTTGATTATTGCCCGCCCCACCGTGAAGTTATTATTTGGGGGCCTATAAACTACACCCACCAGTGATTTTTTCCCCTTACTATCTCTAATCTCCACCCACAATGATTCAACATTTTGTTCATTAGAGCCAATATCGTCTCTCACAACTGCCCTGATATCTTCCTTTATTAACAGAGCTACCCCACCTCCCTTCCCTTCTTGTCTATCTTTCCGAATTATCAGATACCCCTGTATGTTTAATTCCCAGTCTTGGCCGCCCTGCAACCACGTTTCTGTAATGTTCACCAAATCATACCCATTTGTAATGATTTGTGCCGTCAACTCATTTACTTTATTTTGAATGCTGCATGCAATAACCCATGTATAAACTGACCTAAGTTGTACACCATGAGAACACTGACCACTAGGTGGTGAACTTGTGGGTGACACTCCTAACCTGGACTTTCAGGCATAAAAGGGGAAGCTCCACCCACCTTCATTACTTCAATGCTGGAATAAAGGTTACTGGTCACCGAGTGACCTTCTCTCAAGTATGGGCCTCATGTGCATTTGTACTGTATAGTAAGGACTTATTATTGGCGACGAGAAACTGGGATTTAAATCACGCGAGCATGGCCACTATCAGCACAGACGAGAGGTACTGTGTTGGTGATGATTAGAAACATAGATAGAAACATAGAAAATAGGTGCAGGAGCAGGCCATTCGGCCCTTCTAGCCTGCACCGCCATTCAATGAGTTCATGGCTAAACATGAAACTTCAGTACCCCCTTCCTGCTTTCTCGCCATAACCCTTGATCCCCCGAGTAGTAAGGACTTCATCTAACTCCCTTTTGAATATATTTAGTGAATTGGCCTCAACTACTTTCTGTGGTAGAGAATTCCACAGGTTCACCACTCTCTGGGTGAAGAAGTTTCTCCTCATCTCGGTCCTAAATGGCTTACCCGTTATCCTCAGACTGTGACCCCTGGTTCTGGACTTCCCCAACATTGGGAACATTCTTCCTGCATCTAACCTGTCTAAACCCGTCAGAATTTTAAACGTTTCTATGAGGTCCCCTCTCATTCTTCTGAACTCCAGTGAATACAAGCCCAGTTGATCCAGTCTTTCTTGATAGGTCAGTCCCGCCATCCCGGGAATCAGTCTGGTGAATCTTCGCTGCACTCACTCATTAGCAAGAATGTCCTTCCTCAAGTTCGGAGACCAAAACTGTACACAATACTCCAGGTGTGGCCTCACCAAGGCCCTGTACAACTGTAGCAACACCTCCCTGCCCCTGTACTCAAATCCCCTCGCTATGAAGGCCAACATGCCATTTTCTTTCTTAACCGCCTGCTGTACCTGCATGCCAACCTTCAATGACTGATGTACCATGACACCCAGGTCTCGTTGCACCTTCCCTTTTCCTAATCTGTCACCATTCAGATAATAGTCTGTCTCTCTGTTTTTACCACCAAAGTGGATAACCTCACATTTATCCACATTATACTTCATCATGATTGGGACGATTTTATTGAGAGACGACAGCAAAGTTTCGTCACTAAGGAATGGCTGGGACAGGATTCGGCCGACAAACGCAGGGCTCATCTCCTGCCGGTTTGTGGATCCAGGACGTACTCCCTGATGAAGGACCTTCTAACGCCAGAGAAGCCGGCGGACAAGACTTTTGAAGAGCTCAGTAAGTTGATCGGGGAACACCTTAAACCGGCGAGCAGCATGCACATGGCGAGACACCGGTTTTACACGCACCGGCGGCAAGAAGGGCAAATGATACTTAAGGGGTTGACAGTGGATGGGCAATGGCAGACATTTAGAGACCGCATGGATGAATTACAACAATTGTACATTCCTGTCTGGCGTAAAAATAAGAAAGGGAAGGTGGCTCAACCGTGGCTATCTAGGGAAATCAGGGACAGTATTAAAGCCAAGGAAGTGGCATACAAATTGGCCAGAAATAGCAGCGAACCTGGGGACTGGGAGAAATTTAGAACTCAGCAGAGGAGGACAAAGGGTTTGATTAGGGCAGGGAAAATGGAGTACGAGAAGAAACTTGCAGGGAACATTAAGGCGGATTGCAAAAGTTTCTATAGGTATGTAAAGAGAAAAAGGTTAGTAAAGACAAACGTAGGTCCCCTGCAGTCAGAATCAGGGGAAGTTATAACGGGGAACAAAGAAATGGCAGACCAATTGAACAAGTACTTTGGTTCGGTATTCACCAAGGAGGACACAAACAACCTTGCAGATATAAAAGGGGTCAGAGGGTCTAGTAAGGAGGAGGAACTGAGGGAAATCTTTATTAGTCGGGAAATTGTGTTGGGGAAATTGATGGGATTGAATGCCGATAAATCCCCAGGGCCTGATGGACTGCATCCCAGAGTACTTAAGGAGGTGGCCTTGGAAATAGCGGATGCATTGATAGTCATTTTCCAACATTCCATTGACTCTGGATCAGTTCCTATGGAGTGGAGGGTAGCCAATGTAACCCCACTTTTTAAAAAAGGAGGGAGAGAGAAAACCGGGAATTATAGACCGGTCAGCCTGACCTCAGTAGTGGGTAAAATGATGGAATCAATTATTAAGGATGTCAAAGCAGTGCATTTGGAAAATGGTGACATGATAGGTCCAAGTCAGCATGAATTTGTGAAAGGGAAATCATGCTTGACAAATCTTCTGGAATTTTTTGAGGATGTTTCCAGTAAAGTGGACAAAGGAGAACCAGTTGATGTGGTATATTTGGACTTTCAGAAGGCTTTCGACAAGGTCCCACACAAGAGATTAATGTGCAAAGTTAAAGCACATGGGATTGGGGGTAGTGTGCTGACGTGGATTGAGAACTGGTTGTCAGACAGGAAGAAAAGAGTAGGAGTAAATGGGTACTTTTCAAAATGGCAGGCAGTGACTAGTGGGGTACCGCAAGGTTCTGTGCTGGGGCCCCAGCTGTTTACATTGTACATTAATGATTTAGACGAGGGGATTAAATGTAGTATCTCCAAATTTGCGGATGACACTAAGTTGGGTGGCAGTGTGAGCTGCGAGGAGGATGCTATGAGGCTGCAGAGTGACTTGGATAGGTTAGGTGAGTGGGCAAATTCATGGCAGATGAAGTATAATGTGGATAAATGTGAGGTTATCCACTTTGGTGGTAAAAACAGAGAGACAGACTATTATCTGAATGGTGACAGATTAGGAAAAGGGAAGGTGCAACGAGACCTGGGTGTCATGGTACATCAGTCATTGAAGGTTGGCATGCAGGTACAGCAGGCGGTTAAGAAAGCAAATGGCATGTTGGCCTTCATAGCGAGGGGATTTGAGTACAGGGGCAGTGAGGTGTTGCTACAGTTGTACAGGGCCTTGGTGAGGCCACACCTGGAGTATTGTGTACAGTTTTGGTCTCCTAACTTGAGGAAGGACATTCTTGCTATTGAGGGAGTGCAGCGAAGATTCACCAGACTGATTCTCGGGATGGTGGGACTGACCTATCAAGAAAGACTGGATCAACTGGGCTTGTATTCACTGGAGTTCAGAAGAATGAGAGGGGACCTCATAGAAACGTTTAAAATTCTGATGGGTTTAGACAGGTTAGATGCAGGAACAATGTTCCCAATGTTGGGGAAGTCCAGAACCAGGGGTCACAGTCTAAGGATAAGGGGTAAGCCATTTAGGACCGAGATGAGGAGAAACTTCTTCACCCAGAGAGTGGTGAACCTGTGGAATTCTCTTCCACAGAAAGTAGTTGAGGCCAATTCACTAAATATATTCAAAAGGGAGTTAGATGAAGTCCTTACTACTCGGGGGATCAAGGGGTATGGCGAGAAAGCAGGAAGAGGGTACTGAAGTTTCATGTTCAGCCATGAACTCATTGAATGGCGGTGCAGGCTAGAAGGGCTGAATGGACTGCTCCTGCACCTATTTTCTATGTTTCTATGTTTCTATGTTTCTAAAGCGTTCCAGACTTCGTGGTAGACCTCTGCCGACTGGCGAGCCGATGTAAGTTCCCAGATGCATGCAGAGCGGAGATACTGCGAGACTTTTTTTATTGAGGGCATCAGGCACGCTGGAGTTTTCAGGAAACTGATTGAGACCAAAGATTTGACCGTGGAAACGGCGGCTTTGATGGCCCAGACATTTATCTCAGGGGAGGAAAAGACCAGAATGATATTTGACAAAAATCTTGGTTTAAATGCAGCAAATGGACAGGAAGTCAACATTGTTAACGCGGCACACAGTTCTCCAGGCAGACAGGAGCAATCGGACATGCCCGAGTATGTAGTTGAACCCAAAGGGGGAATTCAACAAAGACAATGGCTAGCTGAACGGCGATTCATGCCATCGCAAGGGACAATGCGGCCAGTAATGGGACCATCAACACCTGTCAATGGTGCATTTAAGGACAGTTACAAAGACAGTCAGAGACGATCGATTGGTAATGGACTTTTTGTTTCCAACAACGGCTCATGTTGGAGGTGTGGAGGCAAACACCCAGCCAGAGCTTGCAGGTATCAGCAATGTACCTGCAGAAACTGCAACGTCAGCGGTCACTTGGTGCGTATGTGCAGGAAGCCTGCAGCCAGGTTGATGTACGAGGAGGACGGGCCCGATGTAAGCCCTACGAGGCCAAATGGACACTGAGGGAAATCGCTGGAAGCTGAAGTTCAGCGAGTTCATGTGGAGCACATATACAGTTCATACACCAGGACGCCACCGATAATGATGAAAGTGCTCCTCAAATGCATCCCAGTATCAATGGAGCTAGACACGGGGGCCAGCCAGTCCCCGATGAGTATCAAACAGTTCAACAAGTTGTGGGTGTCCAAGGCCAGGAGGCCAAAATTATTGCCGATTGAGGCACAGCTGCGGACATATACAAAGGAGATCATTCCGGTGCTGGGCAGCACCACGATAGTCGTGACCCACAAAGATTCGGAGAACAGGTTGCCACTCTGGTTTGTCCCAGGGTACGGTCCTGCACTGTTGGTGAGGAGTTGGCTTGCTGTCATGAACTGGAAATGGGGCGATGTCAATGCAATTTCTTCTGTGGAGCAAATATCATGCTCACAGGTCCTGGACAAATTTGACTCACTATTTCAACCCGGCATTGGCACTTTCATGGGGACCAAGGTAGTGATTCACATAAACCCGGACGCCAGGCCAGTGCACCACAAGGCCAGAGCGGTGCCGTACGTGATGCGGGAAAAATAGAAGACGAATTGGACCGCCTGCTAAGGGAAGGCATCATCTCGCCAGTCAAATTCAGTAACTGGGCCGGTGCTCAAGGCGGATGGGTCGGTCAGGATATGTGGTGATTACAAGACCACCATCAATCGGGTGTCACTCCAAGACCAGTACCCGCTACCGAGAGCAGAGGACCTCTTTGGGATGTTTCCGGTGGCAAACTTTTTTCAAAATTGGACCTGACCTCAGCTTACATGACCCAGGAGCTGGCGAGTGAGTCGAAGAAGCTGACCACCATCACTACATACAAGGGGTTGTTTGAGTACAACAGATGTCTGTTTGGGATTCGCTCGGCCGCTGTAATCTTTCAACGAAACATGGAAAGCCTCCTCAAGTCGATTCCAAGGACGGTGTTTTTTCAAGACAACATCCTCATCACGGGTCGCGATACATAAGAACACCTCCACAACCTGGAGGAGGTGCTACGCAGACTGGATCGGGTAGGTCTGCGACTGAAAAAGGCGAAGTGCGTCTTCCTCGCTCCAGAGGTAGAATTCCTGGGGATGAGGGTAGTAGCAGACGGGATCAGACCTACTGCGTCCAAAGCAGAAGCGATCCAGAGACCACCCAGACCCCGTAAGACGACGGAGCTGCGTTCGTTCCTGGGCCTCCTGAACTATTTTGGTAACTTTCTTCCCAAATTGAGCACGCTGTTAGAGCCGCTACACGTGCTCCTACGCAAAGATCGCGAATGGGTCTGGGGGGACAGCCAGGAAAGGGCTTTTGATAGAGCACACAATTTGTTATGCTCCAACAATCTGTTAATGCTATATGACCCATGTAAGAAACTTGTTTTAATGAGCGATGCGTCGTCCTATGAGGTCGGGTGTGTGTTGCAGCATGGTAATGCCAAGGGTCAGTTACAGCTGGTAGATTATGCCTCCAGAAGTCTATCTCAGGCAGAAAGGGGCTATGGGATGGTAGAAAAGGAAGCGCTTGCATGTGTATATGCAGTAATAAAAATGCACCAGTACCTGTTTGGCAGGAAATTTGAGCTGGAGACAAATCACAAACCCCTTTTGTCCCTTTTGGCCGACAACAAGGCCATGAATGCAAATGTGTCGGCCTGCATACAGAGGTGGGCACTCACGTTAGCAGACTATGACTGTGCAATTTGGCACAGACCGGGCACTGAAAACTGCACTGATGCACTCAGCAGGCTCCCACTAACCATCACCATGGGGGCAACCGAGTATGCTGCTGAGATGGTCATGGCTGTTGAAGCCTTCGAAAGCAAAGGCTCACCAGTGATAGCCCGTCAGATTAAAGTCTGGACAAATAGAGACCCGCTACTGTCTTTAGTCAAGAAATGTGTCCTGAGTGGGAACTGGGCAGCCACGTACAGGGCATGCCCTGAGGAATTTAAACCATTTCACAGGTGCAAGGATGAACTCTCAATTCAGGCTGATTGCCTACTATGGTGGAACCGAGTAGTCATGCCCCAGATGGGCAGAGAGGCGTTCATCCGAGAACTCCACAAGGAGCACCCAGGCATTGTCATGATGAAGGCAATTGCCAGGTCACACGTTTGGTGGCCAGGGATAAATGCAGACCTAGAACTTCGTGTTCGCAGATGCAACACGTGTGCCCAGCTAGGCAATGCATCCAGGGAAGCCCCCCTTAGCCCCTGGTCCTGGCCCACCAAGCCATGGTCACGCATCCATGTGGACTACGCAGGTCCCTTCATGGGAAAAATGTTTTTGGTTATAGTAGACGCCTACTCCAAATGGATCGAATGTGACATTCTCAATTCAAGCACATCATTTGCCACAGTAGAAAGTCTACGGGCAATGTTCGCCGCCCATGGTCTACCGGACGTCTTGGTCAGTGACAATGGCCCGTGCTTTACAAGCATTGAGTTCCAGGACTTCATGGCAGGAAATGGTATCAACCATGTCAGAACGGCACCATTCAAGCCGGCCTCAAATGGCCAGGCGGAACGAGCAGTGCAGATAATCAAACAGGGGATGCTCAGAATCCAAGGGAGTTCCCTACAAAGCCGCTTATCACGCCTCCTGTTGGCCAATAGATCCCGACCACACTCGCTCACAGGAGTTCTACCCGCAGAGCTGCTGATGAAAAGGATGCTCAAAACCAGGTTATCCCTTATACACCCCACCATGAAAGAAATTGTTGAGAGCAGGCGCCAGTCACAATATCACTACCATGACAGGAATGCGAGGGCGCGATGTATTAATGTCAATGACTCTGTCTTTGTCCTCAACAACACTGCAGTGCCCAAATGGTTTGCAGGCACTGTGATTGCCAAAGAGAGGAATAGGATTCTGGTAGTTCAAACTTATCAATGGACAAATCTGCCGCAAACACATGGATCAAACAAAAAGGAGGTTCAGCAACCCCATAGAAGAAGCAGAGGAAGAACACGATGTAGAGTTCACTCCACCACAGGTGACCGAACACCGGAACCAAGTGGAGGAGAGCCCAGTCACTGTGGGCAGTCCGGACAGGCCTGAGGCACCGCAAACAGCAGACACTCAGGCCAGCGCCCAACAACCGGAGCCCCAACTCAGGCGCTCTACAAGGAGCGTAAACCACCAGAGAGACTCAACCTGTGATCCCAATAAGACTTTGGGGGGGAGGTGATGTCATGTATTCAACTGTCATTGTAATCCATGTATAATCTTACCTAAATTGTACACCGTGAGAACACTGACCACTAGGTGGTGAACTTGTGGGAGACATTCCTAACCTGGACTTTCAGGTATAAAAGGGGAAGCTCCATCCACCTTCATCACTTCAGTGCTGGACTAAAGGTTACTGGTCACAGAGTGACCTTCTCTCAAGTATGGGCCTCGTGTGCATTTGTACTGTATCGTAAGGACATATCACAGCCCAACCAATCCGCCTCACACAACTGCGACACCCCTTACACTGAAACATTCCACACTCCACCCCAACCGGAGTCATGTGATCTCCTTGGAGAGGCAAAAACCAGATAAAAACCCAGGCCAATTTAGGGAGAAAAAATCTGGGAAAATTCCTCTCCGACCCATCCAGGCGATCGACACTAGTCCAGGAGATCACCCTGGCCGTATTCTATTCCCTGCAGTACTTACCGTTATATCTGCTCCGTCCAACAAAAGGTCATCCAGTCTAATCCCAATTACCAGCTCTAGGTACGTAACCCTGCAGGTTACTGCACTTTACATGCCTATCTAACCATCTCTTAAAAGTGGTGAGGTTTTCTGCATCCACCACTCTTCCAGGCAGCGAGTTCCAGACCCCTGCAACCCTCTGGGTAAAGAAGTCCCCCTCAAATCCCCTCTAAACCTTCCACCAACCACCTTAAAACTATGGCCCCTCATAATAGACTCCTCCACCAATAGAAATAGACCCTTACTATCCACTATGTCCAGGCCCCTCAATATTTTGTACACCTCAATGAGGTCTCCCCTCAACCTCCTCTGTTGCAATGAGAACAAACCCAGTCTATCCAATCTGTCCTCATACCCAAGATTCTCCATTCCACGCAGCATCCTAGTAAATCTCCTCTGCACCCTCTCTAGTGCAATCACATCCTTCCTATAATACGGTGACCAGAACTGCAGACAGTACTCCAGCTGTGTCCTAACCAAAGTATTATACAATTTAAGCATAACCTCCCTGCTCTTATATTCTATGCCTTGGCCAATAAAAGCAAGCATTCCGTATGCCTTCTTAACCACCTTATCCACCTGGCCTGCTACTTTCAGGGATCTGTGAACAAGCACTCCAAGGGCCCTTTGTTCATCTACACTATTAAGTGGCCTACCGCTTAATATGTATACCCTTTCCTTATTAGCCCTCCCAAAGCGCATCACCTCACACTTCTCTGAATTAAATTCCATTTGCCACTGCTTTGCCCACCTGACTAGTAGATTGATATCCTCCTGCAGCCCATGACTTTCCTCTTCATTATCAACCACACAGCCAATTTTAGTGTTGTCTGCAAACTTTTTAATCAAATCTAAATCATTGATATATATCACAAAAAGCAAGGGTCCCAGTACTGAGCCCTGCGGAACCCCACTGGAAACATCCTTCCAGTCACAAAAACATCCATTAATCATTATCCTTTGCTTCCTTCCTCCAAGCCAATTTTATAGATCACAGATTCCTCCAGTCACTGCCATTCTGTGACTGGTCAAGAGCAATTACGTTTACAATGGAATAGGTTATTTTTTTCTGTCTCTCCCCCTCCCTCCCTCCCACGCCCCACCAATGGAATGCCCAATTGTTGCACTCTAACCCAGCCACCTATCTGAAAACTGACTAAGTTCACCCAACGAGGCCAAGGCACTTGGAATGTCAGACATGCATAAGGTTGGAATTGATGGTCTTCAAGTTGGGAGTCAAGTGATTTTGCTGTTTCATGTACTGACCCATATATTTAGTATCCTTTATTTCATATTCTGAATATCAAAAATGTCACACATAAATGCTCCCCAGTATGGAATCAGGCATAATACATCAATTGGATAATTGCCTAGAACCAAACAAAGGTAATAGCTATTCATGAATAACAACATTAAAACCCTTAGGCCACCTGGGGTGTCATGTTGCCTCTTGCAATCAATTCAAAGCCGTGAGCTACAGGAAATGGACCAAGCAGTCATATGTTTTATGTTTCACTAGCAGAAAAAATAAATGGGCAGCAGAAACTTTGTTTATGAAATATGAAAAAAGCACAAAACCATATTCACATTCTAATAATGGTATTTTAAGACAATATGATCTCATGTTTATTTCATTTTATTATTTGAGACAAAGGTAACAGGCAACTCAATAACAGTGTCTGTTTCATTCTACATACTTACTTGACAGTCAGGTTTTAAAGCAGAACCAATTTAAATGTGAGTTGTTAGGTTCCCCCTTCTGACTTTATATTAGTTAACCCTTCCCTGAACCACTGAATTAAATGGAAAATCCTTTATGAAAAAGAACCCATTTTGTTCAACATTGCACTAAAACAATACATGCAAGACGTCAATATGCTTAATTCCAGTTTGGAAGATTAAGAAAGCAAATATAGTTGCCTGATTTACACATTGGTAAAGAGTAAATTGCAATTAAGGCATTTCTCCCACCCCAGATTATCGGGTTCCGCAATGAATCTACTACTTCGAGTTTTTTTTATTATTCGTTCCGGGATGTGGGCATCACTGACAAGGCCGGCATTTATTGCCCATCCCTAATTGCCCTTGAGAAGGTGGTGATGAGCTGCCTTCTTGAACCACTGCAGTCCATGTGGTGAAGGTGCTCCCACAGTGCTGTTAGGGAGGGAGTTCCAGGATTTTGACCCAGCGACAATGAAGGAACGGCGATATATTTCCAAGTCAAGATGGTGTGTGACTTGGAGAGGAACCTGGAGGTGGTGGTGTTCCCATGTGCCTGCTGCCCTTGTCATTCTAGGTGGGAGAGGTCGCGGGTTTGGGAGGTGCTGTCAAAGAAGCCTTGGCGAGTTGCTGCAGTGCATCTTGTAGATGGTGCACACTGCAGCCACGGTGCGCCGGTGGTGGAGGGAGTGAATGTTTAAGGTGGTGGATGGGGTGCCAATCAAGCGGCTGCTTTGTCCTGGATGGTGTCGAGCTTCTTGAGTGTTGTTGGAGCTGCACTCATCCAGGCAAGTGGAGAGAGTTCCATCACACTCCTGACTTGTGCCTTGTAAATGGTGGAAAGGCTTTGGAGAGTCAGGAGGTGAGACACTTGCCGCAGAATACCCAGCCTCTGACCTGCTCTTGTAGCCACAGTATTTATGTGGCTGGTCCAGTTAAGTTTCTGGTCAATGGTGACCCCAGGATGTTGATAGTGGCGGATTTGGCGATCGTAATGCTGTTGAATATCATGGGGAGATTGTTAGAGTCTCGATTGTTGGAGATAGTCATTGTCTGGCACTTGTGTGGCGTGAATGTTACTTGCCACTTTTCAGTCCAAGCCTGAATGTCATCCAACTCTTGTTGCATGTGGGCATGGACTGCTCCATTTTCTGCGAATGGAACTGAACACTGTGCAATCATCAGCGAACATCCACATTTCTGACCTGATGATGGAGGGAAGGTCACTGATGAAGCAGCTGAAGATGGTTGGGCCTAGGACACTGCCCTGAGGCCTCTGGCAGTCACTCTCACCTCACCTCTTGAATTCAGCTCGTTTGTCCATGTTTGGACCAAGGCTGTAATGAGGTCTGGAGCCGAGTGGTCCTGGCGGAACCCAAACTGAGCATCGGTGAGCAGGTTATTGGTGAGTAAGTGCCGCTTGATAGCACTGTCGATGACACCTTCCATCACTTTGCTGATGATTGAGAGTAGACTGATGGGGCGATAATTTGCTGGATTGGGTTTGGCCTGCTTTTTGTGGACAGGACATACCTGGGCAGTTTTCCACATTGTCAGATAGATACCAGTGTTGTAGCTGTACTGGAACAGATTGGCTAGAGGCGCGGCTAGTTCTGGAACACAAGTCTTCAGCACAACAGCCGGGATATTGTCGGGGCCCATAGCCTTTGCTGTATCCAGTGCACTCAGCCACTTCTTGATATCACGTGGAGTGAATCGAATTGGCTGAAGACTGGCTTCTGTGATGACGGGGACCTCAGGAGGAGGCTGATATGGATCATGCACTCTGCACTTGTGGCTGCAAATGGTTCAGCCTTATCTTTTTCACTTGCGTGTTGGGCCCCGCCATCATTGAGGATGGGGATATTCATGGAGCCTCCTCCTCCCGTTAGTTGTTTAATTGTCCACCACCATTCACGACTGGATGTGTCAGCACTGCAGAGCTTTGATCTGATGTGTTGATTGTAGGATCACTGAGCTCTGTTTATAGCATACTGCTTCTGCTGCTTAGCCTGCATGTAGTCAACATTTCTGAAATGCCAGCAGTGATCTGAAGGGAGACTACTGGTATATCAGGCTATACCTCTTCACAGTAATGTCATCTGCTGTAAGTTGGCAAAAATTGGGTGCCAGAATATTCTTATACTGTACTGCAAACCCATTCTCACAGCTAAAGTATTAGGGGCTGGAGTTTCCTGTTAAATCCTTAGCAGTGTTGCGGCAGTTGTGTCTTTACAACTGCTGGAATGTCACTGGTGCGCGCTCCCGCGGTTTCCGGGTACTCCATGTCGGCGCCGGCGATGCGGTGCGGGAGCGAAGTGGAACGGGCGGCCAAAGCAGGCCCATAGTTGCCGATCAGCTTTCCTGTATAAAGGAAAGCTGAACCGCTGGCTCAAAGGACTTGAAATGGTTGTCTGCGCATGTGTAACCATTCTCCCGCGTTTTCAGGGTCAAGGGTGACCGCACATGTGCAGACAACAGAAGGACAGCACTTGTCAGTTGAAGCTGCAGAGGTTAGTGGGAGAGGAGCTGTGAGGGTTTGGTCAGTTTTTTGGAGTATTCTTAAGTATTTTCAGAATTATATATTATAAAACAATATAATTAATCATAGAAGTAATAATAATGAAAAAATAAATCTGAAAAATAATATTTAATTAATTAATTACATGTGTGTGTGTATATATATATATATATATATATATTTCAATCAGTATGCAAAGAATGGAGTCAACCAATGCAAGTGGAGAGGGAGTTAGGTGGGAGAAAAAGAGTCACTCTTGTTTCGGAGGAAGCCCAGGAGGCATTGGTGGACAAAGTGGAGGCGCATTGCCATCAGCTAACACGGTGAGCGAGGGAGACCGTCACCAACCGTGTATCAGCGGTTATGGCGAGAGATCGCGGAAGCGGTGTCCTGTCACACCCGTGATGCGGGTGCCGAACCAATGCCGCAAACAGTGGAATAACATCGTTGGATCTGTGAAAGTACTAACTTTTATCATGCATTGATTTACTCTTGAATAGTGACACGTTTTATGATGTTGTAAAGCTTGGTGTCATTTTTATTTCCCATCATCGATCTCATTGTGTTAGTCCTCTGTATTTTAATGTGTTCATCGTGCAACATTTGCTTGCTAACAAAACCCATATATTGTGTATGTATGTATGTGTGTACTCAGTATTAGTAGCTGTCAAATTAGTTCACACATATTTTTTCTCACCTTTGCAGAAAAAACTAGCCGGCAATAAGGCGGAGCTCTGCAAAACGGGCGGTGGTGCACCCAACACTATTCCTCCCACAGATGTGGAGAAACGCACTTCAGCGGGAGCGTATGATCGCACCGCCGCGTGTGTTGGTGCCGAACCAGTTGTCCCGGAGGGTAAGTCTGCATAATCCCTGAGCTGTACTGCGGTCGTGTAATTCAATCTTATGGCAATATAATGTAGAATGTAATGTAATGGTGGGACCAAGAAATGTTAGTAGTTCTGACATGATTTTTTTGGTTGATCACACTGTGCCACTTGGAAACCAAACTGTTTGGGACTCAAGTTTTGTTATGTCATGTACTTTCTCTATCCTTTGCTTGTGATACTTTCAGATAATGATTCTCAGTAAAAAAATGTTTGTTCTCCACATAAGCCTGCGCAAAGTGAATTGCTCTGATGTTACCTCTGACCCCCTCCCCTCCCCTGTCACCAACCATCAATGGTATGTTTTTACAGTTGCTGAGGTCCCAGAGAGGAGTCATTTCTACCTGTGGTCAACTTTCTTGGATTCCAATCCGAGGAAGCAGGACCAAGCTGACTGCAACAGCGCACACCGACCCCCGTGGTGAATCCGTGGTGGCTGATCCGCCAAAGTGGGAATGTTGCGCGACAGGCAGATGTGAGCCTGGACAAGGTAGGACTGTCCAGGATGAGCATCAAATTGATTCGAGAGCTCCTCCAGTCCATTGCTGGGTTGGCGGAAAACATCGCGGCTTTAGCAGCCCGCCAATTGGAGGACATGGCGGAGCTGACTGCCACGGTGAGGAAGAACACCCAAACCGCCAATGCAATGCGGCAATCGATAGTCGTGGGATATGGCACTGCACCCCAAGGTGCCTTACCACCAATGGTGGCAGCACCTGATAGTTGGGAGGAAGCACTTTCTACCGACTATGAAAACGGGTGCTTAACACCTCCATCTTTTCCAGAAGGCCCAAACATACGCTGCCATTGTGCCCCTCAGCAGTCACGTGCGGTGTGCTCTGCTAGTGCAGAGCATTCTGGTTCCGATGTGGGCAGGGCCAGAGGTCTTGTTAGCGGGAAGAGGAGGAAGGAGTCAGGGTCAAGGTGAGGGGGGGGGGGAGAAGGGGGGGATTGGGGTGGAAAGGCGTTGGGAAAGGTGGCTGCAGGTAGAATTGCTGGGAGAGTGCAAGGTCTTTTCAGTGCTGTTGATACTGTTGTAGATGTTGTTGTTTGTTCCTTATAATGTTTGGTGTGAACATTTTTATTCATCAAAAATTTTATTTTATTACATTGTTAACATTTTAAAAAATTACTACTTTTATATAAAATTTTATTCAACTGAATCATTATTGTACTGTGTCTCACTCACTTCTGGGAAGGGAAAATATCTCCCATTTGACAACTTTTAGGAAAGACAACTTTACATGTGTGACTGAGGGTGTCCCATGTAAGCTCATACCTTATCTTAGATGACCTAGATACAACTGACAGGGGTTTTCTTGAGTCTTGTGCACATCACGTAACTGGGTAAGCCACTTACAATGCAACAGCTCTACCAACCTGTGGGCATTCTCACAAGTGCACACATTACGGTGTGACGCCTGCTGCAGTTGAATAGCCCCACGACCACACTGTCAATTCACGTAAACACCACAGGGTGCGGCAATGGTTACATATCGATTTTGCTGAACTCGAAGGACAACAATTGTTCATTGTGATTGATAGCCATTCGAAGTAGGTAGAGGTGGTTCCAATGCAGAAAATGACAACAAGTAGAACATTAGATATTTTGCGAAGATTATTTTCTTCATTTGGCCTCCCAGAAGAAATTGTTTCTGATAATGGACCACAATTTTGTTCAGAAGAATTTGCACAGTTCACGAGCAAAAATGGTGTGAAACATACCAAGGTTCCACCGTAACACCCTGCTTCAAATGGTGCAGCAGAGCGCACTGTACAAATTGTAAAACGTGCCTTCATCAAACAGACGTTGGATCCAAATCCAAAGAAACGACAGTTATCATTGGACCACAAATTGGCTCATTTTCTAATTACGTTTCGTCATACTCCTCATACACCTATTGGTAGAACACCAGCAGAGTTGTTTCTCAAACGACAGCCACGAACCAGATTCTCGTTGTTAAAACCAAACTTGGCACAGTCCATAGAAGAGAACCAATTAAAACACAAAGAGAATCATGATAGAAGTAGAGTAAAAGAGAGGTGTGAAATTAAATCAGAAAATGAGAGTGAAGAACCGTCACCATAAATGGTTAAAGTGATCACCAGGAAGAGTGGTGAAGGTAGGCAGTCCTCGCACATCCTTGCGCTACTGCCAGTTGGTGCTCCCCGACAGATTTTTCTGTCGGTACCCCTTCTGTGGCTTGGCGGCGCGGCCATCCTTAAAGGGGAAATGGCGCTGCCGGTGACTCCATGTTAAATTTTTGTCAGCCGACTACCAGATCAAGCCGTCAATTACGCCCGTGGTTTCGGCCGGACCATCAGCAGGCAGCCAGGTACCCCTTCTTGGCTGCCAGGCTGCTGGGCCGGCTGAAACCCTCCTTGGTGTTCCAGTGTTTGCCACTGAAGTGGCTGCAGAGTTTGCAGCAGCTTTCCCCTTTAACTGATGTCATCAGCCCAGCACTGATGACTTTGAGCGTTGACCACTCATACCCCCCCCCCACCCCCCTGCCCCCAGAAGTGGCGGCCACTACGATCTGACTGCAATTCCGCCCCTTTCCCCCACATGAACAGCGCTCCAACTGGAAACATCAACCAAAAAGCTGAATTTCTCTGGATTGTCTGCCCCATGCATCGGAGCGCACGGAACACATCAAGAGCAGTAGATGCGACTTGTTTTGGGTGGTGGCCAATTTCGCCCCTTTTGTCTTTAATAATTACCTAGAATACAATTATAATTACTTACTGTGAAAAGAACCAAGTGTGCAAACTAGAATTCGCAGATCAAGTTAATCCATGTAAGGTGTTAAATCATTCACTCCATCCCTTGCTTACAAAGAACACTGCTTTGCTTTTGATCGCCTAATTTTGGAAAACCCAAAGTTGTTTTATAAATACATTAAGACCAAGAGGATAACTAGAGAAAGAGTGGGGCTTATTAGAGGCCATAAAGGAAATGTGTGTGTGGAGGCAGAAGAAGTGGGTACAATTCTTAATGAATACTTTTCACAAAAGAGTGGGGCGATAGACTTTACAATGAGGGAGGAGTGTGAAATATTAGAGAGGAAGTATTAAGGGGCTTAGCAGCTTTGAAAGTGGATAAATTCTCAGGCCTGGATGAAATGTATCCCAGGCTGTTAAGCAAAGCAAAAGAGGAAATAGCAGAGGCTCTGACCATCATTTTCCAATCCTCTCTGGCTACAGGTGCAGTGCCAGAGGACTGGAGGACTGCTAATGTTGTATGTTTGTTTAAAAAGGGAGAAAGGGATAGACCAAGTAATTACAGGCCAGTCAGCCTAACCTTAGTGGTGGGAAAATTTTTGGAAAAAATCCTGAGGGACAGGATAAATCTTCATTTGGAAAGACATGGATTAATCAAGGATAGTCAGCATGGATTTGTTACGGGAAGATCGTATCTGACTAGCTTGATTGAATTTTTCGAGGAGGTAACCAGGAGGGTCGATGAGGGCAGTGCGTATGATGTCGTGTATGTGGATTTTAGCAAAGCTTTTGATAAGGTCCCACATGGCAGACTGGTCACAAAAGTAAAAGCCCCTGGGATCCAGGGGAAAGTGACAAGTTGGATCCAAAATTAGCTCAGAGGCAGGAAGCAAAGGGTAATGGTTGATGGGTGTTTTTGCGACTGGAAGGATGTTTCCAGTGGGGTTCCGCAGGGCTCAGTGCTGGGTCCCTTGCTTTTTGTGGTATATATCAATGACCTGGACTTGAATGTTGGGGATATGATTCAGAAGTTTGCAGATGGTACTAAAATAGGCTGTGTGGTTGATAATGAAGAAGAAAGCTGTGGACTGCAGGAAGATATCAATGGACTGGTCAGGTGGGTAGAACAGTGGCTAATGGAATTCAATCTGGATAATTGTGAGATAATGCATTTGGGGAGGTCTAACAAGGCAACGGAATACACATTAAATGGTATGATACTGAGAAGTGTAGATGAACAAAGTGACCTTGGAGTGCAGGTCCACAGATCCCTGAAGGTAGCAGGCCAGGTAGATAAAGGTGGTGAAGAAGGCCTATGGAATACTTGCCTTTATTAGTCGAGGCATGGAATACAAGAGCAAGGAGGTTATGCTTGAGCCTTTTGGCTAAGATCATGCGTAACTGACCTGACAGGGGAATAACCATGACTAGAAAGTGGTTCTCCCTGGATCAGGAAGGTGGTTCTCCTATGCTTTTTGGAAATAGGAGGTGGGTGGGGGGCTTGCCATGCACGAACCTGGTATTGCAGTACTTCCAGGAACGGTGCAGCCTTGGCTCTAGGCCTTTTGGCTAAGAGCAAAATCATTGGCGCAGAGTGATCTTTGTTTGGGTGCAAGGTGACCTTTGGCGTTTATGATCTGACAAGTTGATCTGACAAAGAATTGGAAAGATTGGCAACGAATAAAACATTAAAAAAAAAGGAGGTTATGCTTGAACTGTATAAAACACTGGTTAGGCCACAGCTGGAGTACTGCGTGCAGTTCTGGTCACCACATTACAGGAAAGATGTGATTGCACTGGAAAGGGTGCAGAGATGATGTACAAGAATGTTGCCTGGACTGGAGAATTTTGGCTATGAGGAAAGATTGGAAATACTGGGTCTGGTTTTTTTGGAACAGAGGATGCTGAGGGTAGACCTAATTGAGGTATATAAAATTATGAGGGGCCTGGATAGAGTGAATAGAAAGGACCTGTTTCCCTTGGCAGAGGGGTCAACAACCAGGGGACAAAGATTTAAAGTAATTGGGGGGAGGTATAGAGGAGATATGAGGCAAAATGTCTTCACCCAGAGGGTGGTGGGGGTCTGGAACTCACTGCCTGAAAGGGTGGTAGAGGCAGAAACCCTCAGCACATTTAAAAAGTACTTGGATGTGTACTTGAGGTGCTGTAACCTACAGGGCCACGGACCGAGAGCTGGAAAGTGGGATTAGGCTGGGTAGCTCTTGGTCGGCCGGCGCGGATAGGATGGGCTGAAGTGGCCTCCTTCGAGTTGTAAATTTTTATGATTCTATGATTTGGGCACTCACAAATTAACCCAAAATGTTCTAATTCAGCCAAATTTGGATTGAGAAGCTTGTTTCACTTCTGATCTGTGGAAATTATCCTTATTTTATTCTTTCACACGAAGGCATGTAAATTATGTGAACTGTGAATATATAAAGCTTAAAATACTGAGAGGTTGAAATTACATCATAAACCAAGAATAAAGCCCGAGCTGTGTTGAAACATGCTCGCACCTTATGTATTCTAGAGAAATTTGTGGGAGATAATTTTATTTCACTTTCAGGTTTATTTTTGCACTGGTTCCAAGCATCACAATACAGACTGATGAACAGCAGGCTCCCATGATTAAATTATACAATTTGAACTGAAGTGTTATTTTACCAAGTGCTTTAAACTCATCATCATCATCATAGGCGGTCCCTCGAAACGAGGATGACTTGCTTCCATGCCAACAAAGGATGAGTTCACAGGTGTTTCAATGAAGGACCCGAACTACACTCTGAAGGGTGGAAGATGCCTCAATGTGGGGTGACCGTTGCACACCAGCCACCACACGGGCTTGACGGAGCTAGGTCTTGGTCCAGTGGCAAGGATTACCCAGGACGACTGGAGACCAGCTCTGCTGCACGGACCTAGTGCGCACACATATCGCAATGTGGGCTGGCCCGTGCTGCCCCTGGGCCCCTGGCCCCGAACTCACGCCTCCCCTGGGCACCGATCACATCCCTCTACAGTCTCTTGCCACTCCTTCACCCCGATCTCATCGCCAGGAGCAGCGTGGAGGCTCCGACCTGTGTGAGAACACCAGCGGCAGGTCAGGACCATAAAAGGAGTGGCAAGCGGCCCGGGAGCAGTGTGGAGGCAGACTACTCCAGGGAGCAGCACGAGGGTGACGGCAGCAAACAGTGACGTCAGCAACGTCCAGGTCGGTGATTAGAGCGTGGGCAGATACCGCTTTAAACTACAGTAGCTTTGTCTGACTAAGTTGAATAAAATGGCATGTTTTGTTCATATCAACCTAGCTCATCTCCTGTGGTGTTTCTCATGGAAAGTCAAAGAATGCACCATATTATTAAGACAGGAGCATCACACCAAGGAACGTGTAACAGGTTATTCTGCTACTAAGGTCGAGCTCTATCACTTCAATGCTCACATCCTGAGGTTAATTAGTGTGTATTGTTTCTTTGTAGATTAGCTGTAAGGGTTGTACATCCCTGGCTCCTCTCCAAGATCAGAAAAACTAGCAAGAAATGCTGTCTTTCTGTTTTTTTTAAGATTGTTTTGTGTCTGTAGCCAAGTACATGTGAGACTCAAAACATTTAGATAGATATATCTGTGATTTCAAGTCAAGGCAAGATTACATTTACTTTGAGCTGGTTCAGCAACTAATGATGACAAGGAGCACACCACTGCTTCAACATAGCTTTTTAAAATAATTTTTGAAAATTTAAATGCTGTCCTTTGGGTTGTTCATGCATACTGTACTAAAAATACTTGTACCTAAATCATTTGAAGCAGTTGTTCGTATAACTGCCCATACATACTGAAAATAATGGTTTCCTAAACAAAATTCCTTTATGCAGACTAATAGATTCTTAAACTTTGCAAAGCATACCTTTTTCTATTTTAGAAAAAAATACACTTTGCCATCACTTCCAACATAAACTATCAATGAAGATCATGGACCACCCAACTGCCACAAGCTAAAATAAGGACAGGCATAACATGCTACACATTTCTTTAAAGTTATTTGTCAACCGAATGAGAAAAACATTCAAATATACCAATAGGACCTATTGGCTGTAGACGTCATTAGAGCCTTGATCCAAACATGGACAAAAGAGCTGAATTCCAGAGGTGAGGTGAGAGTGACTGCCCTTGACATCAAGGCACCATTTTGACTGAGTGTGGCATCAAGGGGACCCAGTAAAACTAAAGACAATGGGAATCAGGGGTAAAACACTCCACTGGCTGGAGTCATACCTAGCACAAAGGAAGATGGTTGTGGTGGTTGGAGGTCAATCATCACAGACCCAGGACATCGCTGCAGGAGTTCCTCTGAGCAGTGCTGGGGCCCAACCATCTTCAGCTGCTCCATCATAAAAGTGGGGATGTTTGCTGATGATTGCAGTGCCATTCGCAACTCCTCAGATAATGTAGCAGCCCATGCCCACATGCAGCAAGACCTGGACGACATCCAGGCTTGGGCTGATAAGTGGCAAGTTACATTTGCACAACATAAGTGCCAGGCAATGACCATCTCCAACAAGCGAGAGTCTAACCACTGCCCCTTGACATTCAATGGCATTACCATCACCGAAGCCCCCACCATCAACATCCTGGAGGTCACCATTGACCAGAAACTTAACTGGACCAGCCACATAAATACTGTGGCTACAAGAGCAGGTCAGAGGCTGGGTATTCTGTGGTGAGTGTCTCACCTCCTGACTCCCCAAAACCTTTCCACCATCTACAAGGCACAAGTCAGGAGTGTGATGGAATACTCTTCACTTGCCTGGATAAGTGCAGCTCCAACAACACTCAAGAAGCTCAACACCATCCAGGACAAAGTGGCGTGCTTGATTGGCACCCCATCCACCACCTTAAACATTCACTTCCTCCATCACTGGTGTACCGTGGCTGCAGTGTGTATCATCTACAAGATGCACTGCAGCAACTCGCCAAGACTTCTTCGGCAGCACCTCCCAAACCCACAACCTCTACCACCTAGACTACAAGGGCAGCAGGAGCATGGGAACACCATCCCCTCCATGTCACACACCATCCTGACTTGGAAGTATATCGGCATTCCTTCATCGTCACTGGGTCAAGATCCTGGAACTCCCTCTCCAACAGCACTGTGGGAGCACCTTCACCACATGGACTGCAGCGGTTCAAGAAGGCAGCTAACCACCATCTTCTCAAGGTGCAATTAGGGAGGGCAATAAGTGCTGGCCTTGGCAGCAACGCCCACATCCCTTGAAAGGATAAAAAAAAAATGCCTATTCTGAATTATTTAATTAAATTTGACAAGGAACAAACATGTACCAAAATGTGTAGGCGTAGACAAAAGCACAAAATGATCAAGCTGACTTGTTTGCTAAAATATTTACAAAGCAAATATAGAGAAGAAAGGTTAACAGTATGATTGTCAATTCCACCTTGTAACAGACAAAAGGCAAGATAGGGAACAGGCTTAATTAACAGTCTTGCTGCACTTAAGCTGCGAGAACCTAAACAGTTCTTTGGAAAAAACAAAGAAACCCTCCAATCCTCACAGAATGAGGAAACATGGTTCTAACATCTAAATCCTGTTGATGCAGATTGCATGTTGGGAAATTCTGCAAATGGCATATGCTTAGAATGCATGCGTGTGGTTGAAAATTCTAACTGTTCTGAGTTAAAAAATATGCGGTCTAAGCTCAAACTTTTTGAGTCGTTAAGGCGTTAAAGTAAGAACTTTAATGAAGATCTTAAAGAGACAAAGCCAATTCAATAGAACATTTTATTAAGTTATTGCAAAATATGTACTTTTAAATCATTTTTTACTTATTTAAACTCTTCTTGTAGACATATAAATGTCAGTAACTTAAGAAAGTGGCAAATTTTTATTCAACAAGAACTGTGAATGAGAGATTTCAACCACATCTACATATCCTGAGCATGTGCAGCCTCTATCTGGTTCACGACTCCAACTCCCCCTCTGATCTTGTAGCCTTTGCCTTCTGACAAAATTCAGTGCAAACTTCAGGAACATCTCATTTTCCTACAATGCTCTAATCTGAACAATGATTTCAGTAACTTCAGATATTTGCCAACATATAAGATTCTGAGGGGGGTTGACAGGGGAGATGCTGAGAGATTGATTCTCCTGGCTGGAGATTCTAGAATTAGGAGGCATTATCTGAGGATAAGGGGTCGGCCATTTAAGACTGAGATGATAAGGAATTTCTTCACTTAGAGGGTTGTGAATCTTTGGAATTCTCTACCACAAAGGGCCGTGGATGCTGAATCGTTGAGTATATTCGACTGGGTGATCTTTGACCTCAAGATCGAGGATAGATTTTTGGAGACTCTAAGGGAATCAAGGGATATGGGGATAGGGCGGGGAAGTGGAGTTGAGGTCGAAGATCAGCCATGATCTTATTGAATGGCGGAGCAGGCTCGAGGGGCCGTATGGTCTACTCCTGCTCCTGATTCCTAGGTTCTCATCTCTCTTGTTTCCTGCCAGTTTCTCCCATACACATTTTACTTATTTTATACTTTGGGAGTTGTTTTACTAATTTTGGCTTTTCAATACTTTTCAGTCTGAAGGAATTTTCAAATTAAAATAATAACTGCCTCTTTGCAATAGCAGTCAGTATTTCTGACTGAGCCATTACATGCACTCCCTGATTTGTTTTCATCAAGAGGGTGTTTATTTCTTCTTTATCCGGTTTTGATGAACGTTCTCCACCAGAAACATTAACCTGCATTTTCTCTTTTCAGATGTTGATCAAAGTGTTATGCACCCCCCAGTCATTTCTGCATTTGCTTAGTTTCTTCATTTAAGCTAGTTTGTCAAATGTAGCTGGAATTTTCTTCAGGGAGGCTGATTGGGACGGGGGACCTCCGAGGCGGGCGGGAAACCCAGAAGGCCGGATTTCTCACAAGCTCTGCCAACTTTAACAGCAGGGCCACATTTGTATGTGAGGCCTTGGATTCCAGCCTGCAGCCAACCAGATTGAGAGGCTGGCTGGCTGCGAACTGGTAGGCCTGCAGATGCGTGGGATTGGTCCGGAAGAGGAAGGGAATCGGGGATCATGGAAGTTGGGGGGTGTCGGGTATCGCGGGTAAGGGGTCAGCAGTGGAGGATCATGGATCGCGGGGGGATGGGGACGGGGATTCGATCGGTAGAGGGGGATTGGAAGATCGGCAGGGGTGGGAGGGGGGGAACGGAAAGAAAGAGAGGATTGTGGCCGGCCTCAGCATCATCAGTGGGGGTGGGTGGCCTCATGGTAGGGATCGGAGGCCGGGGAAGACAATTGGAGACCTCGTGAGGAGGTCTTTGATTACAGAGGAGTGGCTTAGGTTGGGACCCGGGATCCAGGAGGGAGGTATAAAGTCACTTACCTCCTGGGATGCCGGGTTTAACTGCCAGGTTTCATAAAATGGAGGTGGAAAAAGAGGCTTACAGCCACATTACAATATTTAAATTGACGTTCCACCCCCTGGGGGCAGGTTGGTCACCCGTTCCCCTATCCCACCCCGCAAAATGTCCATCACCAAGAGTGGCTCGGTAGTAACGTTACTGACCGAGTCCCGAAAGACATAGCTGCCAGACTGAGCCTGCAGCAGGTGATGAGAGAACCATCACGAGGGAAAAGCCTATTTGACCTCGTCTTCACCAATCTACCTGTTGCAGATGCATCTGTCGATGACAGCATTGGTAGCAGTGACTCCCACACAGTCAGTGTGTCTTCACACTGAGGACACCGTCCATCGTGTTGTGTGGCACGACCACTGTGCTAAATGGGATAGATTCAGAACAGATCCAGCAGCTCAAAACTGGACATCCAGGAGGCGCTGTGGGCCATCAGCAGCAGCAGGATTGTATTAAAGCACATTCTGTAACCTCATGGCCCAACATATCCCTCACTCTACCATCAAGCCAGGGGTAAACCCTGGTTCAATGAGGAGTGCAGAAGAGCATGCCAGGAGCAGCACCAGGTGTACATAAAAATGAGTTGCCAAACTGGGGAAGCTGCAACACAGGACTACATGCATGCTAAACAGCAGAAGCAGCATGCTATAAACATGGATAAGCGATCCCACAATCAACACGTCAGATCAAAGCTCTGCAGTGCTGCCACATCCAGTCGTGAATGGTGGTGGACCATTAAACAACTAATGGGAGGAGGAGGCTCCATGAATATCCCCATCCGTAATGATGGTGGAGCCCAGCACGCGAGTGCAAAAGACAAGGCTGAAGCATTTGCAACCATCTTTAGCCAGAAGTTCTGTGTGGGGGATTCATATCGGCCTCCTCCTGAAGTCCCCACCATCACAGAAGCCAGTGTTCAGCGAATTCAATTCGCTCCACGTGATATCAAGAAACGGCTGAGCGCACTGAATACAACAAAGGGCTATGGGCCCCGACAATATCCTGGCTGTCATATTGAGGGCTTGTGCTCCAGAACGAGCCGCGCCTCTAGCCAAGCTGTTCCAGTAGCTACAACACTGGCAGCTGTTCGACATTGTGGAAAACTGCCCAGGTATGTTCTGTCCACAAATAGCAGAACAAATCCAATCCGGCCAATTACCACCCCATCAGTCTACTCGAAATCATCAGCAAAGTGATGGAAGGTGTCATCAACAGTGCTATCAAGCGACACTTACTCACCAATAACCTGCTCACCGATGCTCAGTTTGGGTTCCACCAAGCCCACTTGGCTTCAGACCTCATTACAGCCTTAATCCAAACATGGACAAAAGAGCTGAATTCCAGAGGTGATGTGAGAGTGACTGCTCTTGACAACAAGGCAGCATTTGACCAAGTGTGGCATCAAGGAGCCCTAGTAAAACTGAAATCAATAGGAATCAGGGGGAAAATTCTCCAGTGACTCGAGTTGTACCGAGCACAACGGAACTTCAAATTGCAGGGAGAGTGGGGGTTGCTGGTGGGGGCCATTCGGCCCGGGATTGCAGTGGGTCCAGCTGGTGGGGAGCAGTCCTTTCGGCCCAGGATTGAAGCAGGGGTAGCAGTCCTTTCGGCCCATAAATCATCTTCCCCTGCTCCAAAAAGAGTTCCTTGTGAAAAAAAAAGGTATTTTATCGTGTGTTCTTATTGCCTCATTTCTGTCCTCTTGTGCGCTGCGCTGATTCCTTAAGTTAATGTATGTTTTTTTTTAAATGGGGCTTTTGGGCAGTGTGTGCCACACTGAAAAAAATCGTGGATGGCCAAAATCGATTAAGTCCACATCATCATCATCACAAATACGGCACCCATTTTGACGCAGGTCGGCACCAACATTTTTTGAACTGCTGCACATGGTCAGCGTTGGCTTCCAAATGTTGCCGAAAGTTGGAGAGTGAGTATTTCACGGCAAAAACGTTTGGACGCCAAAAAACAGCGCACAATCGTGGCGAAAATAGGGGCCTAGAGACCTCCAGGATTTAATGTGGATAAACATCGGTGTTATAAATAATGAGAGACCTTCTGATTGGAGCACTGGCCCACTGATCCCAGGTACGCTTCCACACAGGGTGCGCTCCTGGTTTACAGGGCCACTACGCTGCCCTCTTCTCCACAGCGTCTTCCAGCAATGTCTTGAAGGAGGGTCCCATCAGCAAAGTACACATTCCGCTCGGACTCTGGCGTTGTAATCCGTGGTTACGCCGCTGACTGCAAAATCCAGGCCAACATTAGAGACAGAGGTTCAGGGCCGGAATATTGGGGAAGACATTGTGGTCGGTATGACGGCGTACTCTGAGATAAGCCGTCATACCGACTTTGAAATTGGCAGCAAGTTCACATGCGCTAAATTCCAAACCGCTGTGACTGTGAAGCCCCATTTGAAATGAAGTGCTAGCTGATGTCTTTTTCAACTCAACCAGGAGGTTGGGGAAAATAGCACGCTTGGCTTTGCCTTCTACTTGCAGAGCTAGATTTTAATGTCAGTTGGGGGTTGGGGAAGGCAGATAAATTGGCAGTTCCTCCAATGTGGCAGGCATTTCCTGTTAACAATGGAGGGGTAGGGATTTGTGCAGCACATTAGCACTCATTAGTGAAGTCTGACAATTCATTGGACTAGAAATTCCGTCGGCTGCCTCCCACGGGCGATCGGCTAAAAAAGGGAAAAAAGATGCGCAATTACCTGAAGCTATAGCGCTCACGAGCGATCCCGGTTGAGGCCTTCACTGACTGAACATCAGGACGTCCGCAGAGCTGGAGCTGCAGTCACATGGCTCTGGGCAGCCAATCCAGGTAAAGTATTTACTCATTCATAATAATGGGAACTCCATAAGTTAGAGTTCCCATTATTATGATTGATTAACCCCCCCAAACACTATTTAAAATAGAAAAAATACACCACATATTTAACATTAATTTAAATTAAAGTTATTTATGTCATAAAAAATATATATTTTCCCGATTTTTAAAAAAAGTTTTTAAAATTATGGTCCTAAATAAACTTACTGTAGTGGGGAGGGTTTTTAACAATAAAATGTTGTTTTTTAAATTTTATTTTATTACATTGTTGTGTATTTTAAAACTCTTACACCTGTAAAAGTAAGCTATGCGCCTACTTTTATCAGGCACAAGAGTTTTGAGGACATTTGCTGGGCAAGATATGGGTAAATACTGCAATCTTGCCCGTGCAAATGTCCTGGCTGTCGGGATCCGGATGATCTGTCAAGCCAGAAACCTGATAGATCGGAAAAGCCGGTTTTCAGCGCATGCGCATTGTGTGCTGAAAACCGGCTTTTGTGATGCCTTCCCGGGTCCGTACACACTCTGTACAGACCCGGGGAGGCCGGGATTTCTGGGCCAATAAATATGGCCAAAACCACAATAAATCGTTGTATAGTCACCCAGGGGCTTTAGAGTGGATATGCATGCTAACACTGAATTAGCAGTATGTGACGTCATTATAAAGTCCAATAACAGTCACCAACAGTACATGTTTTAAAATGCATTTTCACATAGAGATTGGCTGACAGAGCAGCTTTTGATGTATTTTGCAATGGAAAATTTGTGATCCGTTCAACAATTAGATTTAGAAATTGATAAGAAATGACAACAATTAAGTCCATTTATTAGAATGTAATAATCTTGGAGAAAATGTAATAATCATAGAGAAAATGTAATAATCTTGGAGAAAATCTTGGAGCCATCAGAATCATCTCTACAAATTAGATGATGTTTGTGCACTGCTCTTCTCAGTCTAGTTCCAACAACAGCGCAGTTATGCTGCCTGCTAAAATCACTGGGGGCGGGGGAAACGGTAGGGAAAGTAGCACTCTATGGACTGCTGTTTCCTGGTCTTCTGGTTTTCTACCAAAAGAAAAGGTTCACTTGTTTGGCACTGGTGCAAAGCAAAAGTTATCAAAGTCATCTTTTGGAGACATCTCACTTACATCAACATTGGAGTGCCTTGGCAGTGCTCTATTGCACGCTTTGGCACTGGTGTGCTGAAAATCTCAACAAAACATTATCAGCAAAGGTACAGTAAGAAGCCCATACAAGTGTAGATACCTCAGCTTTTCAGCTCTTTATAAAAGCAACAAGATCATCTTTCCAATCGGAGTCAGGTTCTACTGCTAGAAAAAAACGCAAACTTGTTTCACGGTCTCCAAAATTCATGACTTCAGCTCATCAGCATGTAATTCTGACAAAGATTAATGATGCATATTGCCAACCCACGGGTGTTTATGCAAATCTATAAAAATTAGAAACTGCAAACAGGTTGCACGGTATCACGCAGTTTCAACCATTAATAGAGGTTCTAGGGATGCAAAAATTGTTAACTTTTGAGTAATTGGGCCTCCCACAAATGGTCCAAGTACTGTGTGGTATGGCAGCCATACAATATACTATGTGGTAGGCCAACTACAACTGGCCACAGGCTAGGCATCTGCTTCTGACCATAATTCAATGATTTTGTTGGAAATTGCACATGTGGATATTGGACAAGGACACAATCAGGGTTGACTGCAATTCCTCTTATGGCCAAACAGCTTGCCTACACTTGCTGTCTAAACCTATAGTGGAAAAATGTTCGCCAGGGTAATGCACCAGAGAGACACCAGTGCATAAGAAAATATACCCATGGATGGGTCACAATTTTCAGTATAAGAGGAGGGAATAGCAGAGAGCAAAATAACTGACTGACAGACTAGTGTGGCAAGCCAGGTCAAAGTGCTGTCTTTTGATTCCTGGTTCTTGGCTTGAATCCAGCCTGGAGTAATGTGATGAAAGTCTCTGCTCCCTGCTGACTGAAAGCATCCTGAATGTAATTAATTTGCGCAGTCTCAATACAGTTCTTAATGGGCATTCATCTGTAAAACAAAACACTCAATTATTTGGAACTAATTGGTGCTAAATTGTTAATCGGCCATAAGAATAGTGTGTGTGGGAAATGACAGTAACGGTTCTGGGTTGATTTCACTTTATGCTTCCATCATATGCTTTATCTTAATGCTGGGTGTGATGTGAAAAATACTGTCTTCTGGATCTTTACCTTAATGAGCACAAAAAAAATTCTAGAAGTGTTCGAAAAGTATTCAGTGTGCAACAACTTCTTTGAAAATGCAATAAGCTATCATGCATTGGAGTAGAAAACTATTTCAAGTATGCACACACATACATGCAC
Organism: Pristiophorus japonicus; assembly: GCF_044704955.1. Taxonomy (NCBI): domain Eukaryota; kingdom Metazoa; phylum Chordata; class Chondrichthyes; family Pristiophoridae; genus Pristiophorus; species Pristiophorus japonicus. The sequence goes on along the minus strand of NC_091988.1, from coordinate 3,851,777 downwards.
TGGTCGATCTTCCACAACTCTGCACTCAGAAGCCTGTCTCTGTTGTCTTTGTGTTGCAGTTTCTGTCTCCAACTGTTTTTTCTGCTTCTCTCTCTTCTTTTTCTCTTTCCCCAACTCTTACACAGGATTACACGGGATATACAGCACAGAAACAGGCCATTCGGCCCAACCAGTCCATGCCGGCGTTTATGCTCCACTCGAGCCTCCTCCCGTCTTTACTCATCGAAATCTATCAGCGTAACCCTCTATTCCCTTCTCCCTCAAATGTTTATCCAGCCTCTCCTTAAATACATCGATACTATACGCCTCAACCCCTCCCTGTGGTAGCGAGTTCCACATTCTCAAGACTCTCTGGGTAAAGAAGTTTCTTCTGAATTCCCCATTGGATTTCTTGGTGACGATTTTATATTGATGGCCTCTTCTTATTTCTCTCTCTGTCCTCTGCTGCTTTTTGATATCTTTTTCCTCTTTTCTCTCATTTCAGGTAGGAAGTGGGGGATAGCATGACAGGGTGCGATAGGACTGAGAAAGGAAGCATTTGGGACAGGGTCTTTCGGGAAAATGTAGTCCCCAATAGCACCCTTTCCATCCTCTCCCTCCATCACTTATGAATCCCACCAACCCCTCACATTACCTGCCCCTTCAACTTCCCATGTTTTTCTCTTCTTCCTACCACCGTCACACTCATTATTTATACATATAATTAATATATATATAAATATTTATCAGTTTATAAGTTGATCTTCCATGGCATTGCAGTCAAGATCAGGTGAAGTGATCTTAGAGAGTATGGGATAATTGTACCAGGCCTGAAGAAGGACTGTGACACAAAAGACCAGTGGGTTAAGGTAGAGTGAGGTTTGAGGCCACAGAAAAGGAAAGTACAGCATAATATGCAAAAAGAGAATTATGCACTTAGGGGCAGGTAAAGATTCAAATCCCCAGATGTCCTGAACTTAAAGAAAGGAAACTTCGATGGTATTAGACGTGAATTCGCTGGGATAGACTGGAGAATGATACTTAAAGGATTGACGGTGGATAGGCAAGGGAAGACACTTAAATATCACATGGATGAACTACAACAATTGTACATCCCTGCGTGGTGTAAGAATAAAAAAGGGAAGGTGGCTCAACCGTGGCTAACAAGGGAAATTAGGGAAAGTGTTAAATCCAAGGAAGAGGCATATAAATTGGCCAGAAAAAGCAGCAAACCTGAGGACTGGGAGAAATTTAGAATTCATCAGAGGAGGACTAAGAGTTTAATTAGGAGGGGGAAAATAGAGCATGAGAGGAAGCTTGCAGGGAACATAAAAACTGACTGCAAAAACCTTTTATAGATATGTGAAGAGAAAAAGATTAGTGAAGACTAATGTAGGTCTCTTGCAGTCACAGAAACATAGAAAAAGGTATAGGAGTAGGCCATTCGGCTCTTTGAGCCTGCACCACCATTCAATAAGATCATGTCTGATCATTCAGCTCAGTACTCCTTTCTTGCTTTCTCTCCATATCCCTTGATCCCTTTAGCCGTAAGGGTCACATCTAACTCCCTCTTGAATATATCTAACGAACTGGCATCAACAACTCTCTGCAGTAGAGAATTCCAGAGGTTAACAACTCTCTGAGTGAAGAAGTTTCTTCTCATCTCAGTCCTAAATGGCTTACCCTTTTATCCTGAGACTGTGACCCCTGGTTCTAGACTTCCCCAACATCGGGAACATTCTTCCTGCATCTAACCTGTCCAGTACCATCAGAATTTTATATGTTTCTATCAGATCCCCTCTCATTTTTCTAAACTCCAGTGAATACAGGCCCAGTCGATCCAGTCTCTCCTCATATGTCAGTCCCACCATCCCGGGAATCCGTCTGATGAGCCTTCGCTGCACTCCCTCAATAGCAAGAATGTCCTTCCTCAGATTAGGAGACCAAAACTGAACACAATATTTCAGGTGAGGCCACACCAAGGCCCTGTACAACTGCATTAAGACCTCCCTGCTCCTATACTCAAATCCCCTAGCTATGAAGGCCAACATGCCATTTGCCTTCCTCACCGCCTGTTGTACCTGCATGCCAACTTTCAATGACTGATGTACCATGACAGAATCAGGGGAATTCATAATGGGGAACAAGGAAATGGCAGACCAATGTTCAAATACTTTGGTTCTGTCTTCACTAAGGAAGACACGAATAATCTCCTGAAAATACTAGGGGACTGAGGGTCTAGCGAGAAGGGGGAACTGAGGGAAATCCTTATTAGTTAGGAAATTGTGTTAGGGAAATTGAAGGGATTGAAGGCCGATAAATCCCCAGGGCCTGATAGTCTGCATCCCAGAGTACTTAAGGAAGTGGCCCTAGAAATAGTGGATACATTGGTGATCATTTTCCAATATTATATAGACTTACATTCAGTTCCTATGGATAGGAGGGTAGCTAATGTAACCCCACATTTTAAAAAAGGAGGGAGCGAGAAAACAGGGAATTATAGACCGGTTAGCCTAACATCAGTAGTGGGGAAAATGTTGGAATCAATTATTAAAGATGTAATAGCAGCGCATTTGGAAAGCAGTGACAGGATCGGTCCAAGTCAGCATGGATTTATGAAAGGGAATTCATGCTTGACAAATCTTATAGAATTTGTTGAGGATGTAACTAGTAGAGTGGATAAGGGAGAACCAGTGGATGTGATGTATTTGGACTTTCAAAATGCTTTTGACAAGGTCCCACACAAGAGATTAGTGTGCAAAATTAAGGCACATGGTATTGGGGGTAATGTATTGATGTGGACAGAGAACTGGTTGCTAGACAGGAAGCAAAGAGTGGGAATAAATGTGTCCTTTTCAGAATGGCAGGCAGTGACTACTGGGGTGCCGGAGGGTTCAGTGCTGGGACCCCAGCTATTTACAATATACATTAATGATTTAGACAAAGGAATTAAATGTAATATCTCCAAGTTTGCAGATAACACTAAGCTGGGTGGCAGTGCGAGCTGCGAGGAGGATGCGAGGAGGCTGCAGGGGGACTTGGACAGGTTAGATGAATGGGCAAATGTATGGCAGATGCAGAATAATGTCGATAAATGTAAGGTAATCCACTTTGGCTGCAAAAACAGGAAGGCAGATTATTATCTGAATAGTAACAGATTAGTAAAAGGGGAGATGCAACGAGACCTGGGTGTCATGGTACATCAGTCATTAAAGGTAGGCATGCAGGTACAGTAGGCAGTAAAGAAAGCAAATGGCATGCTGGCCTTCATAGCGAGGGGTTTTGAGTATCGGAGCAGGGAGGTCTTACTGCAGTTGTAGTGGGCCTTGGTGAGACCACACCTTGAGTATTGTGCGCAGTTTTGGTCTCCTAATCTGAGGAAGAACATTCTTGCTATTGAGGGAGTGCAGTGAAGGTTCACCAGACTGATTCCCAGGATGGCAGGATTGACATATGAAGAAAGACTGGATCGACTAGGCTTATACTTACTGGAATTTAGAAGAATGAGAGGTGATCTCATAGAAACACATAAAATTCTGACAGGATTGGACAGGTTAGATGCAGGAAGAATGTTCCCGATGTTGGGGAAGTCCAGAACCACGGGTCACAGTCTAAGGATAAGGGGGAAGCCATTTAGGACCGAGATGAGGAGAAACTTCTTCACTCAGAGAATTGTGAACCTGTGGAATTCTCTACCACAGAAAGTTGCTGAGGCCAGTTTCTTAGATATATTCAAAAGGGAGTTAGATGTGGCCCTTACGGCTAAAGGGATCAAGGGGTATGGAGAGAAAGCAGGAATGGGGTACTGAAGTCGCATGATCAGCCATGAGCATATTGAATGGTGGTGCAGGCTCGAAGGGCCGAATGGCCTACTCCTGCACCTATTTTCTATGTTTCTATGTCACCACAGTAGGGTTGGAGATTGGGAGGAAATGCATGCACTGCTGCAACCAGAGTCACCAGTATGATGCCTGGCCAAAGCAAAACTGGAGAAAGGAGCAGAGGGGAGAACATAGGGAAGAGAGCGGGGTGGGACTGGAGGGGAGAGGGTGGAAAGAGAGGTGACAGTGCGGGGAATAAAGGGAGGTGGTGGTGGAGAGAGGAAAGGTAAGTGGCAGTGGAGCAGGGAAGGCAGACAGAGCGAGAAAAGGGGGTGGAGGGAAGGCAGTGGTGGAAGGGAGAGATAGGTGGCGGTGAATGGGAGAGGAATGGAAGTGTTGGAGGATGAAGGGAGGTGGAGGGAATTGGTGGTGGTAGGGGGGTGGTGGCAGAGGGAGTACAAAAGTAGGTGGTAGGGGATGGCTGAAAGGGAAATGGTGGAGGTAGGGCAGAAAATGAAGGGAAGGTGGAGGAAGGAGAGGTAAATACACTACATTTATGATAGAATATATGTTCCAGTTTAAGTACTGTTCACCAACGTGAGAATGTCCTCAAGAGGGTAATACGTGGGATGGAGGGGGGGCGGTGAAATAAACTTTCCTCTTGCCCTACAGATTTCTAATAATCATCCTTCTGGCAACCACCTTTACAAATTATTACAAAGTAGTTTACAGCAGAGAAACAGGCCATTCGGCACAACAGGTCCGTATAGGTGTTTATTTCTCCCTTCCCCATTTCATTTGCATCCTAACTCTGTGAGCAGTAAACCAGTGATGCAGCAGTTTGGCATGTTTCTAATTGCAGGCATACTTTTTGGTAAGGCACACAGCAAATACCAGCTGCCCTGCTACCCTGGTGAAACAATAGAATTAGAATCAGTCCATAAGGGGTTAATTTCTAGAGCATGGTTCTTAAAGCAGAAGGACTGTGGAGCCAAGACGGTCTTTCCGCTGTCTGCATTTGGTTTCTGCGTGCTCTCGGCGACGAGACTCGAGATGCTGATAAGAACATAAGAAATAGGAGCAGGAGGCGGTCATTTGACCTGATCTGATTTATGGACTCAGCTCCACTTCCCTGCTCGCTCCCCAAAAACTTTTATTCCCTTATCGCTCAAAAATCTATCTCCACCTTAAATATATTCAATGACCCAGCCTCCACAACTCTCTGGGGCAGAGAATTCCATAGATTTACAACTCTGAGAGAAGAAATTCCTCCTCATCTCAGTTTTAAATGGGCGGCCCCTTATTCTGAGACTCTGCCCCTAGTTTTAGTTTGCCATATGTGGAAATATCCTCTCTGCATCCATCTTGTCGAGACCCCTCATTACCTTATATGTCTCAATAAGATCACCTCTCATTCATCTGAACTCCAATGAGTATAGGCCCAACCTACTCAACCTATCTTCATAAGTCAACCCCCTCATCTCCGGAATCAACCTAGTGAACCTTCTCTGAACAGCCTCCAATGCAAGTATATCCTTCCTTAAAGACGGAGACCAAAACTGTATGCACTTTCCCACATTATATTCCAAATTTTTGCCCACTCACTTAGCCTGTCTGTATCCCTTTGCAGATTTTTTGTGTCCTCCTCACAACTTGCTTTCCCACCCATCTTTGTATCATCAGTAAACTTGGCCACATTATACTTGGTCCCTTTATCCAAGTCATTAATATAGATTATAAATAGTTGAGGCCCCAGCACAAATCCCTGTGGCACCCCACTAGTTACTATTTGCCAACCGGAAAATGACCCATTTATCCCGACTCTCTATTTTCTGTTAGTTAGCCAATCCTCTATTCATGCCAATATATTACCCCCAACCCTTTGAACTTTTATCTTGTGCATTACCCTTTTATGTGGCACCTGATCAAATGCCTTCTGGAAATCCAAATACACCACATCCACTGATTCCCCCTTATCCACCCTGCTCGTTACATCCTCAAAGAACTCCAGCAAATTTGTCAAACATGATTTCCCTTTCATAAAACCATGCTGACTTTGCTTGATTGAATCATGCTTTTCCAAATGTCTCACTACTGCTTCCTTAATAATGGACTCCAGCACTTTCCCAACGACAGATGTTAGGCTAATTGGTCTGTAGTTTCCTGCTTTCTGTCTGCCTCCTTTTTTAAATAGAGGCGTTACATTTGCAGTTTTCCAATCTGCTGGGACCTCCCCAGAATCCAGAGAATTTTGGTAGATTACAACCAATGCATTCACTATCTCTGCAGCAACCTCTTTTAAGACCCTAGGATGCAAGGCCATCAGGTCCAGGGGACTTGTCCACTTCTACTCCCATTATTTTACCGAGTACTACTTCTTTAGTGATCGTGATTGTAATAAGTTCCTCTCTCCCTATATCCCCTTGATTATCCACTATTGGAATGTTTTAGTATCTTCCACCGTGAAGAAGGTGTGAGTTCTGGTTCACCCCACAAAGTTTGGATTTATCCTTAGATTAATCTTTAATTCAGAAATTTAGGTGCCTACTCACCAATTTAACAACTGAGACCATTGTCCTTATTGTGAAAGTGGCAAACTTTTTGTCTAGTTCAGACTGCAATGTTTCCATTGGCCACAGGGATTCATATCGCACTCCTTCGTTCCATGGTGAAGTCAACAGCTCCAACACCGTTTGGGAATGGGGGGTCTAGAAATCAGTGCACTAGTCTGTTACTGAAAAGAAGCTGCTCGGTGACATTAAAATATCAAGCTAGAGGAAGAAATAAAAGAAAAAAATCTATAGGCAGGTATTAACACATTGGGCCAAAGCTCAAACAACTAATAAAATAATAATATAAGCACTGGGAGGTCATTTAGAAAGTAGCATTGGGCAGCTAAAAACAATGAAAATACAATTTATAACAGTAAAAAATTGACAAAAATTTTTAACAAAATATGACAACGGGAAGTCGAGAGTAAGTTTCCCACTCCCCAGCTCAGGGTGTTGAGGCTAATTGTAATGACATCTTGCATTTATATAGTGTCTTTAATGTAGTAAAATGTTCCAAGCCACTTTGCAGGAACATTATCAAAGAAAATTGGACACCAAGCCACATAAGGAGATATTAGGACAGATGACCTAAAGCTTTTCTATCTTACAACAGTGACTACACCGCAAAAGTACTTCATTGGCTGCAAAGCGCTTTGAGACATTCGGTGGTCATAAAAGGCACTATATAAATCCAAGTCTTTCTTTTAAAGAGCACCCTAAAGGAGGAGAGAGGGGTAGAGAGGCAGAGAAATTTAGGGAGTGAATGCCAGAGCTTAGGGCTTGGCAGCTGAAGTAATTAAAATCGGAGGCAAGAGACCAGAATTGGAGGCGTGCAGATATCTCAGCTGGTTAGAGGCAATGACCCCACTAATTTTCTTTTGGCCCATGCGGGCATTCAAAATTCCACGCAAACACGATTATTCTATGTAAAACCAGGCTCACCAGCTGCACGGGACCTTCAGAGAGCTGTGCAGCCGCGTATCTTAAAGGAAACATTGGTTGTAGGGCTGGAGGAGGTTACAGAGATCGGAAAGGGTGAGCCATGGACGGATTTGAAAACAAGATGAGAATTTTAAAATTGAGGCGTTGCCAGATCGGGAGCCAATGTAAGTCAGCGAGCACAGGGGTGATGTGCGAATGGGACTTGGTGCGAGTTAGGACACGGGCAGATTATTGCATGAGCTTATGTTTATTTAGGGTGGATGATAGGAGGCTGACCAGGAGACCATTGGAAGTGTCATGTCTAGAGGTAGCAAAGGCATGGATGAGAGTTTCAGCAGCAGATGAGCAAAGGCAGGGGAGGAGTCAAACAATGTTATGGATGTGGAAGTAGGTGGTCTTGGTGATGGCGGGGATATGTGGTCAGAAGCTCCTCTCAGAGTCAGGGCAAGTAGGGATGGGCAAATAATGCTGGCCTTGCCAGTGACACCCACATCCCAAGAACGATTAAAAAAAAGTCAAATACCACACCAAGATTGCGAATGGTCTAGTTCAGCCTCAGACAGTTGCCAGGGAGAGGGATAGAGTCCATGACTAGGGAACGGAGTTTGTGGCAGAGATCGAAGACAATGGCTTCAGTCTTCCACTATTTAGTTGGAAGAAATTTCTGCTCATCCAATACTGGGTGTCGGACTAGCAGTGTGACAAGTCAAAGACAGTGGAGGGTTGAGAGAGGTGGTTATAAGGTAGAGCTGGTTGTCGTCAGTGTACATGTGGAACCTGCTGTCATGTTTTCGGATGATGTCACCGAGCGGTAGCATGTAGATGAGAAATAGGAGGGGACCAAGGATTGATCCTTGGGTGACTCCAGAGGCAACGATGCGAGAGCTGGAAGAGAAGCCATTGCAAGTGATTCTCTGGCTATGACTTTATAGATAGGAATGGAACCAGGCAAGGATAATCCCAGCCAACTAAATAACAAAGGAGAGGCGTTGGAGGAGGATGGTGCGGTCAAACATTTCAAAGGCTGCAGACAGATTGAGAAGGTTGAGGAGCGATAGTTTACCATGGTCACAGTCACAAAGGATGTCATGTGTGACTTTGATGAGTACTGTGGCAGGAGAGGAAACCTGATTGGAGGGACTCAAACATAGAATTGCAGGAAAGGTGGGCATGGATTTGAGAAGCAACAACACGTTCAAGGGCTTTGGAGAGAAAAGGGAGATTGGAAATTGGGTGGTAGTTTGCAAGGACAGAGGGGTCAAGGTTTTTTTTTGATGGATCAACTAACTCTGCACAGATTGTGGATTAAAAATGGGACCTTTTGGTGTGTAAGATCTAGAACAACACGGAGCAGACTTGAATTGAGTTGATTGGTCTCCTATGACTGTAGGAGAGAATTGGAGGACTCTTGCTGATTGAAGATAAATCCCACATTTACAAGCAGCATGAGACGGTAATGGCAACAGACTTACTGGAAGCATGACACACTAATCCAAACAGATGAGTTTTTGCTTTTTATTCTATAGAAACACAATAAGACTGATTTTTAAAATTAGTAACTAAAATGAATTAATTCAGAAATATATTATCTGCCAGAACAGATACTATAATGCCAAATCTAATTAAAAATCAATGCTACGTACAACATAGGCATAAAAAATGTAGAGATTTAAATAAATCTTGTTAAAAAGCTACTATATAAACCAAAGGATTATATCACTCGACAATGCTACACGTATCACGATATCCAATTTCTGAGGATCTGCAAAACCGTACCTTAAATTGTACATCATGCTCGGCCTTTCCTTTTGGAATAACGAGATAAAATTCTTGCCCTGCAGATGGAAATTAAAGAGCTTAAAAGTAATTCATGCAAAATCTTGTCAGTTGGTGCCCTGAAATATATTGAGACAAGAAAGCAGGATATTTACTGACTCATAGTGGAAAAGTCATAGATTGCAAGAGCTATATTGTTTTGAACTTTATGGTAAGGCTGTAACACGCCAAGCTGAATATGGAAAGGCAAAGGTAATTATATTATATTCCATAATACATTAAAATACAATTATCAGAGACCCCAATTTATGAATACTATATTGTTGCGGTTATTGTGAGCACCTGTTTAAAATCAGTGTTCAGTGATACAGTGTACATTTTTAAATATACAGAAGCTGAAAACATTTTTTTAAATCTGTTATGTTGATCAATGTAATGAAGGCAGAATTATTGATCCCTTTTAAAAACTGAGTGATCAATTTTCTTTTAGCTTCTACAAAAAGCTCAGCTCCACATCTGGTTGTGTTAGAAATTTAATAAGGCTTGAGATGTCAGTCAATTTCCTCATATCCTTTAATAATGGCAGTGCAGAAGAACGGTTGCATATAAGATAATAACTATAGGCCACCTGCCTTATTATACAAAATTTATAATTCTTGCCAGAACAATGGTATCCATCTTTCATTTTAGCTTTTCACTGAACTGACTTTATCTAATTCCCTCATGCATGGCATCATCGGAGCTATGCTGATATTGAGACAGCCAGACCAGACCTTCAGCTCAGCTCAATATTCGATTACAGGATGTCTTTCATAGCTTCTCGAGCCCACTTCTTAATTTCATTTGTTTTTTTTTCAAAATACTGTCGGGAATAGTGGCAGTGATATAATCAAGTATAGGCTGAATCCAGGTCCTCACACTTGACAAAAAATAGACACTTGCAAAGTTAAATAGATACATCGTCTTCTCGGAAGGAAGTGTGCAAACACTGAATTGAGAGAAACATATATTACAAACTGGCATTGCATTACATACTGGGGTTAGTAAAATTTAAATGTTCAAAAGTACTTTCAGAAAGTATTTTCTTCCCTTCTCCAGATAATTCTTTTTTAAATCACAATTCTCTAAGAATTGACCCTAAAGTCTTAATCTCCTCATCAATGAGCTATTTTGTCAGCTATGAAATAGGTGGTTTTCTTTATGTCTTCAGCTGAAATATTTGACAAATCAGTACTTGTCACAGCTCATTTTATATTTAGAAAAAACGTGAGTGTTCTGAAGTGTATAAGATGTAAAAACCTTTTATTTTGATTTTAAGTGTGCAGTTCGAATATTATTTTGTAGCAGTTTTGACTGGACAAGAATGCAAAAGTGGCCTAATTGTGGAGCTGGATCTTGATCTGACTGTACATGTCCTGAAACGGGTGCAACCGCACTTTGGGGGAACCATCTCACATTCCTTAAGTTTCACACCATGTGGAATATCTCATTTTATAAATTTGCTGCAGTCTTTTTAATGTTTTGAGAAAGCAGATACACTTGTCCTCAATCGCAAGATATAAAATTTTTTACTGTTCAAGGCAAAGCACTGCATTGCCAACTGCGTTGCGCACACTGCAACAATTGGTTTTAGACCAGTGGGTGAAATACAACTGCAGCCCAAATCTATAAAAATAAATCAAGTTTAAGTTCACATTTCAGTTTTCCCCTCTCAATACTGGAGTATCTTGGTGACTTATCTTACAGCATTTAATCGTAGGTAGCATTTTTATAATGTACAAGTTTAACCACGTTGTGCATTGTTTGAGTTTAGGAAAAAAAGACAGTTTTCTGATCAGACTGAGACTCCAATGATCCAAAACCCACGGCAGCAGGTGTGTATGTGATGTGTTCAAGATCACCAATTATCCTCAGTAGCAGAATTTAACACTGGAGATTGAATTCTTCTGAAAGATGGAAAATATCAAACAGATTTATTTACAGGTTAAATAATAGATATGGATTAAGAAAAAGTAAGAAACTGAATCAGCACAATACTTAGAAACAAAATTAGGGTTAGTCTACGATGGGTTAAAATATCCTTTATATAAAGACTTTTATTTATATCGTGCTTTTCACGACTACCGGATGTCCCAAAGCACTTTACAACCAATGAAGTACTTTTTTTGAAGTGTGATCAGTGTTGCTTTGTAGAAAACACAGCAGCCAATTTACACACAGCTAGCTCCCACAAACAGCAACGTGTTAATGACCAGATATTCTGTTTTAGTCATGTTGATTGAGGCTAAATATTGACCAGGACAGCAGGGATAACTCCCCCGCTCTTCTTCAAAATAGTGCCATGAAATCTTTTACATCCACCTGAGAGAGCAAACGGGGCCTCAGTTTAACATCTCATCCGAAAGATGACACCTTCGATAGTGCAGCACTCCCTCAGCACTGCACTGGAGTGTTAGCCTAGATTTTTGTGCTCAAGTATCTGGAGTGTGTCTTGAACCCACAACCTTGAGTGTATTTCTCACTCCATTTGATAAATGGCAGAACATCTGGATCAAAAATGTTGTAGATTTCCACAAAGTAATGTTGTATGTGGATGCTGCAAATCACAGTTCATCCAAGGAGTCTGGATCTCCAGATACAGATAACAAACTAGGGCTGTTATGCAATGAGAAATACTCGATATCACAGCCACTTCTTTGAAATAGAACATAAGAACATAACATAACATAAGAACATAAGAATTAGGAACAAGAGTAGGCCATCTAGCCCCTCGAGCCTGCTCTGCCATTCAACAAAATCATGGCTGATCTGGCCATGCACTCAGCTCCACTTACCCGCCCGCTCCCGTAACCCTTAATTCCCTTATTGGTTAAAAATCTATCGATCTGTGACTTGAAAACATTCAATGAGCTAGCCTCAACTGCTTCCTTGGGCAGAGAATTCCACAGATTCACAACCCTCTGGGAGAAGAAATTCCTTCTCAACTTGGTTTTAAATTGGCTCCCCTGTATTTTGAGGCTGTGCCCCCTAGTTCTAGTCTCCCCGACCAGTGGAAACAACCTCTCTGCCTCCATCTTGTCTATCCCTTTCATTATTTTAAATGTTTCTACAAGATCACCCCTCATCCTTCTGAACTCCAACGAGTGAAGACCCAGTCTACTCAATCTATCATCATAAAGTAACCCCCTCATCTCCGGAATCAGCCTAGTGAATCGTCTCTGTACCCCCTCCAAAGTCAGTACATCCTTCCTGAAGTAAGGTGACAAAAACTGCACGCAGTACTCCAGGTGCGGCCTCACCAATACCCTGTACAGTTGCAGCAGGACCTCCCTGCTTTTTTACTCCATCCCTCTTGCAATGAAGGCCAACATTCCATTCGCCTTCCTGATTACCTGCTGCACCTGCAAACTAACTTTTTGGGATTCATGCACAAGGACCCCCAGGTCCCTCTGCACCTCAGCATGTTGTAATTTCTCCCCATTCAAATAATATTCCCTTTTGCTGTTTTTTTTCCCAAGGTGGATGACCTCACACTTTTCCGACATTGTATTCCATCTGCCAAACCTTAGCCCATTCGCTTAACCTATCCAAATCTCTTTGCAGCCTCTCTGTGTCCTCTACACAACCCGCTTTCCCATTAATCTTTGTGTCATCTGCAAATTTTGTTACACTACACTCTGCCCCCTCTTCCAGGTCATCTATGTATATTGTAAACAGTTGTGGTCCCAGCACCAATCCCTGTGGCACACCGATTTCCAACCCGAAAAGGACCCATTTATCCCGACTCTGTGCTTTCTGTTCGCCAGCCAATTCTCTATCCATGTTAATACATTTTCTCTGACTCCGCGTACCTCTATCTTCTGCAGTAACCTTTTGTGTGACACCTTATCGAATGCCTTTTGGAAATCTAAATACACCACATCCATCGGTACACCTCTATCCACCATGCTCGTTATATCCTCAAAGAATTCCAGGAAATTAGTTAAACATGATTTCCCCTTCATGAATCCATGCTGTGTCTGCATGAATGCACTATTCCTATCGAGATGTCCCGCTATTTCTTCCTTAATGATAGTTTCAAGCATTTTCCCCACTGCGAATGTTAAACTAACCAGCCTATAGTTACCTGCCTTTTGTCTGCCCCCTTTTTTAAACAGAGGTGTTACATTAGCTGCTTTCCAATCCACTGGTACCTCCCCAGAGCCTAGAGAATTTTGGTAGATTATAACGAATGCATCTGCTACAACTTCCGCCATCTCTTTTAATACCCTTGGATGCATTTCATCAGGACCAGGGGACTTGTCTACCTTGAGTCCCATTAGCCTGTCCAGCACTATCCCCCAAGTGATAGTGATTGTCTCAAGGTCCTCCCTTCCCACATTCCTGTGACCAGCAATTTTTGGCATGGTTTTTGTGTCTTCCACTGTGAAGACCGAAGCAAAATAATTGTTTAAGGTCTCAGCCATATCCACATTTCCCATTATTAAATCCCCCTTCTCATCTTCTAAGGGACCAACATTTACTTTAGTCACTCTCTTCCGTTTTATATATCTGTAAAAGCTTTTACTATCTGTTTTTATGTTTTGCGCAAGTTTACCTTCATAATCTATCTTACCTTTCTTTACTGCTTTCTTAGTCATTCTTTGCTGTCGTTTAAAATTTTCCCAATCTTCTAGTTTCCCACTAACCTTGGCCACCTTATACGCATTGGTCTTTAATTTGATACTCTCCTTTATTTCCTTGATTATCCACGGCTGGTTATCCCTTCTCTTACCGCCCTTCTTTTTCACTGGAATATATTTTTGTTGCGCACTATGAAAGAGCTCCTTAAAAGACCTCCACTGTTCCTCAATTGTGCCACCGTTTAGTCTGTGTTTCCAGTCTACTTTAGCCAACTCTGCCCTCATCCCACTGTAGTCCCCTTTGTTTAAGCATAGTATGCTCGTTTGAGACACTACTTCCTCACCTTCAATCTGTATTACAAATTCAACAATACTGTGATCACTCATTCCGAGAGGATCTTTTACTAGGAGATCGTTTATTTTTCCTGTCTCATTACACAGGACCAGATCTAAGATAGCTTGCTCCCTTGTAGGTTCTGTAACATACTGTTCTAAGAAACAATCCCGTATGCATTCTATGAATTCCTCCTCCAGGCTACCCCGTGCGATTTGATTTGACCAATCGATATGTCGGTTAAAATCCCCCATGACTACTGTCATTCCTTTTCACATGCCTCCATTATTCCCTTGATTATTGCCCGCCCCACCGTGAAGTTATTATTTGGGGGCCTATAAACTACGCCCACCAGTGACTTTTTCCCCTTACTATCTCTAATCTCCACCCACAATGATTCAACATTTTGTTCATTAGAGCCAATATCATCTGTCACAACTGCCCTGATATCATCCTTTATTAACAGAGCTACCCCACCTCCTTTCCCTTCTTGTCTATCTTTCCGAATCATCAGATACCCCTGTATGTTTAATTCCCAGTCTTGGCCACCCTGCAACCACGTTTCTGTAATGGCCACCAAATCATACCCATTTGTAATGATTTGTACCGTCAACTCATTTACTTCATTTCAAATGCTGCATACATTTAGGTAGAGTGTTTTAATCTTAGTTTTTAAACCATGATTTTTAGTTTTGACCCCTCCTGCAGCCCTTTTATATTCAGTGGCCCTTTTTGCTTTTTGCCTTTGGTTTCTCTGCCCTCCACTTTTACTCATCTCTTTTCTGTTTTTTGCTTTTGTCTCCTTTTGGTTTCCCTCTGTCTCCCTGCATTGGTTCCCATCCCCCTGCCATATTTGTTTAACTCCTCCCCAACAGCACTAGCAAACACTCCCCCTAGGACAGTGGTTCCGGTCCTGCCCAGGTGCAGACCGTCCGGTTTGTACTGGTCCCACCTCCCCTAGAACCGGTTCCAATGCCCCAGGAATTTGAATCCCTCCCTACTGCACCACTGCTCAAGCCACGTATTCATCTGAGCTATCCTGCGATTCCTACTCTGACTAGCATGTGGCACTGGTAGCAATTCCGAGATTACTACTTTTGAGGTCCTACGTTTTAATTTAGCTCCTCGCTCCTTAAATTTGTCTCGGAGGACCTCATCCTTTTTTTACCTATATCGTTGGTACCAATGTGCACCACGACAACTGGCTGTTCACCCTCCCTTTTCAGAACGTCCTGCACCCGCTCCGAGACATCCTTGACCCTTGCACCAGGGAGGCAACATATCATCCTGGAGTCTCGGTTGCGGCCGCAGAAACGCCTATCTATTCCCCTTACAATCGAATGCCCTATCACTATCGCTCTCCCACTCTTTTTCCTGCCCTCCTGTGCAGCAGAGCCAGCAATGATGCCATGAACTTGGCTGCTGCTGCCCTCCCCTGATGAGTCATCCCCCTCAACAGTACTCAAAACGGTGTATCTGTTTTGCAGGGGGATGACCGCAGGGGACGCCTGCACTACCTTCCTTGCACTGCTCTTCCTGCTGGTCTTCCATTCCCTGACTGGCTGTGGACCCTTCACCTGAGGTAAGACCAACTCGCTCCACATGCTACTCACGTCATTCTCAGCATTGTGGATGCTCCAGAGTGAATCCACCCTCAGCTCCAATTCCGCAACGCGGTCTGTCAGGAGCTGGAGGCGGATACACTTCCCGCACACGTAGTCTTCAGGGACACCGGAAGTGTCCCTGTGTTCCCACATGGTACAGGAGGAGCATAACACATGTCCGAGCTCTCCTGCCATGACTTAACCCTTAGATACAATTAAATTGGCAACAACAATGCTAAAGTTTACTCACTGATATAGAAGAGAAAAAAGAAAAACTACTCACCAATCACCAGCCAATCACTTACCCCCTTGGCTGTGACGTCACCTTCCTATTTCTTTCTACTTCTTTTTTGCCTTCTCCCTGTAGCTGCACCGGCTCGCCTCGCGCCGACCCCGACTCACGCCTCAGCGACCACGAACTCCCGCTGCCTCTCGCGGCCTTGAAATTTAACATATCCTTTCAGAATAAGGAGTCACCCGTTTAAAATGGAAATGAGGAAGAATTTCTTCTCTCCGAGCGTCGTGAATCTTTGGAATTCTCTACCCCAGAGAGCTGTGGAGGCTGCGTCTTTGAATATATTTAAGGTAGAAATAGACAGATATTTGAACAATAAGGGAGTCAAGGGTTATGAGGAGCAGGCGGGCAAGTGGAGTTGAAACCAGGCTCAAATTAGCCATGATCTTATTGAATGGTGGAACAGGCTCGAGGGGCCAAATGGCCTACGCCTGCTCCTATTTCTTATGTTCTTATGTTCTTATGAACCCTGTAAGCTGTTAATTTCGGGAAATACCACATACGTTTCCCTTACATGAAGTTTCACACTGATCATGGAGTTTCTCAATATCTCACATTCAGATAGAATCGGAAATCTACATCACAGGCAACCAATCTGCATCCATTGACATTTTAATTGGGTTACTCCAACCACCAAACAATTTTCTAAAATTGATTCACATCTGAACAAAGCCAATCCATCCCAGATAGACGTTTCTATTTGAAAGCATTGATAGGTTTGACCAGAACACGTAGTGGTTATCAGCGCCACACAAAAATGCAAACTATTTTAAGATCAGCTGTACCTTAAAATCATACTTAGCATAAAATACAGAAATATTCCTATTTTGTTCCGATGGTATATTTCATTTTATGATCCAATGTCTCGGAAAATATCGAACTATGAAGTGCTTAAAGTTCCCATCCTCAAGCTGCCAAATTATCCTCCTCTCAAATGTTAAGTCAAGGCTACAGTTGTAAACCTATAGTGGCAATGTACATTGATATTAATTTAGTTTGTACACCTGAGGTCCCATTACACATGTGCAGCAGAATGAATATCATTAGCATTGACATAGCCCCAATTACAATATAATATCGGTCTCTTGGCTTTAGTACAATATCAACTCCAAGCAAATGATGGGAGACATCCAGCATGTTGTAATTAGCCTTACGGTACATAGTTCACTTTACTCAGTCAGCCACAAATACACAAACATCATCATAGATACAAACCATTATTACCACTGTTATTACAGACGAGCTGGGTGAAGAGGGATGGCATCAGACTCAGGTTAGAACCAAGACTGACTGGATGTCATGTCTCCTACATCATAAGAACATAAGAACATAAGAACATAAGAAATAGGAGCAGGAATAGGCCATACGAGCCTGCTCCACCATTCAATCAGATCATGGCTGATCTGATCATGGACTCAGCTCCACTTCCCCGCCCACTCCCCATAACCCCTTATCGTTTAAGAAACTGTCTATTTCTGTCTTAAATTTATTCAATGTTCCAGCTTCCACAGCTCTCTGAGGCAGCAAATTCCACAGATTTACAACCCTCAGAGAAGAAATTTCTCCTCATCTCTATTTTAAATGGGCGGCCCATTATTCTAAGATCATACCCTCTAGTTCTAGTCTCCCCCATCAGTGGAAACATCCTCTCTGCATCCACCTTGTCAAGCCCCCTCATAATTGTATACGTTTCAATAAGATCACCTCTCATTCTTCTGAATTCCAATGAGTGGAGGCCCAACCTACTCATCCTTTCCTCAAAAGTCAATCCTCAGAATCAACCTAGTGAACCTTCTCTGAACTGCTTCCAAAGCAAGTATAGCGTTTTGTAAATATGGAAACCAAAACTGCACGCAGTACTCCAGGTGTGGCCTCAGCTTATATAGCTGCAGCAAGACTTCTGCTTTTATACTCTATCCCCTTTGCAATAAAGCCCCGATACCATTGGCCTTCCTGATCATTTGCTGTACCTGTTATGTATTTAACCCCTTGTAACCTGCATCATACCTGACCAGCAGTGAGAATGTATAAGAGACATTGAAGTTGAGAATGTGAGAAAAATGTATAGAGACAGTGAAATTGAACAAAGGATTCATGGAAGAATAGCCTTAAGAATCTCAGACTGCAAATGTTGCAACATTGATACAACTAACAGGCTGGCTCCAAGGTCGTGTTAAGTCACACCAGTAAACTTGAAACATTAACAAGGGAAAGAAAGGCTCTTCGTGTAAAAACAGCCCATAAAGATGTCGGCTCATGAGTGGACAAAGGGAAGGAGGGATCAAAGGGGATAGGCTGAACTGAATGTCACTCTAATTGTATCTTGTACTGAAAATGTATAACCGTTGCACCTTTACAATGTAATGGCACTTGTCCGTAGGGAGTGGGTGCACTCTATAGGGAGAACATTCCTTCCTTCTGATAAGTCCTGGGCAGTGAAACAAACAATAAAGTCTGCTTTGTTATAAACGGCAACGGTGTTCGACTCAGTGAATTCGCTGAACCAGATTGAGGGAAAAGAATCCACATTTACATTTGGTGTCAGAAGTGGGATCTCAACAGACGACTGCTGAAAACTTGCGAATTAAGAGCCAGACTAGCCTTGGACGAGATGGGAGGAAAGTGGCCACTGGAGTGAGTATACTTTAAATACCACTGCAGTTTCCTTCAGTTTCAAAAGTCTGAGGAAAGTTTGGCCACTTGCTGGTTCTCAGATAGCGTCTGAACGAGATCCAGGACAATCTGGCGAATACCTTCTAAACTTAGAATAGGGAAGGATAGGGAAATCGCGTGGCGACGCGAACCAGGCGGCGACTCGGAAGGATAGGTTAGAATAGGTAAATCTGGAACCTAGAACAAATTAATCGCGCGGCGACGCGAACAGGAAACCCACGCGGCGACGCGGAGGGATAATCGCGCGAACCGCGTGGCAACGCAGAGGTTAGGGAGTTAGGTAAATTAAGCCGCGGGGCGACGCGGGACTGTGTAAATTTAAAATTGTACTTATTCCAGGTACGGCGCCGATCTTGTATATCACTTGGTCCGTCGAGGCTCTGGGTAAGATAACTTAAACCACCGCGGGGCGACGTGGGGACAATCGGGATTAATTAGGACCCGGATCCAACGCGGGGTGACGCGAGGGATCGGGATTAATTAAGACATCCGACGCGGTGCGACGCGAGGATGGGTAATCATTTAGATAGCACCACGAATACCGGTAGTCCACTACAAAAGTTATGTGAGGAATTCCCTGAAAAAGCTGAACAATTTAGACTGTTATCTGGAACTTTGAACAAATTACTAGGAGATGATCAATGGCCACTAGGGGGCACCAAAAGCTTGGAGGTAGCAAAACGGGCGCAGGGATTAATTTGGAAGAGGGGACGAGGGAAAGGGGATAGGGATCTAATAGCCGCATGGAGGCATTACTGTCAAAAGCTAAAAGATGCATCAATTCTGTCGAGTTGGCAGGAAAACGCCACTAAATTAGGACTTTCATTGACAGAAGGAGGACATATTAAAACCGTAGACGTCTTAAAGAAAGAGTGTGCGGATGAGAAACGTACTAAGAGTTCCACTGGGACCTCTGAGAAAGGTATTGACCGACTATGTAGTCAAATGGTTGGCTTTGCATTGACCGAGGCTGACGAGGAAATTGATGAATGGTCACTGACTCGGCGCCCAATGGCGGCTCCCCCAGCCCCTGGCCCCTTACCACAGTCCTCTTCCCGTCCACCTCCACCTTACACTCCGGCGGTAGGAGGTAAGGATAACCCTAACCCCACACCAACGAAGCGACAAGCCCAGACGGACCTTTCATCCTCTGATAGCGACTCAGATCCCCAGTTCATGAGCCATGTAGCTGAGAGGACCAGATCTCACACCCGGAAGGGCAGATCTACATCTCGAAAGCACAGGCAGTCCCGTGAATCCGCTAGTCAGAATACCAGTCGCGAAAGGCAAAACAAACCCTCCCGCTGATCGGGATGCGGAGGTGCTGCGCAGTCAGACGGCTCCGAGCCACCCTCTGACCCAGAAACGTCTTCCGAGGTTGACGCCCCCATCCCAAAGCCCCGGCAACAATTCCCGGTCCGACCAATGCCAAACCCTGACACACAACAAGCTGCAGACCACCCCACCATAGATGTCTATGTGCCTTTGAAACCGAACGAAATTATGGCCATTCTGGCCACCATGCCAGATCGAAAGAGAGAACCTGTCAAGTTTATAGATCATCTTCGAACTACCGTCGCAGTTTATAATGCAGAGTCAAGGGACCTGTGGGCCCTGGTACAGCAGACCCTGAGCCCAACTGAGCATGCCCGATTTCTAACTCACCTAAGACGGGCAACCCATGACGCATTGCTGGCTGTACACCCTAACAATGCCCAGGATCGCCTAGACGCTGTTTTCACTGCTCTCGGCACGACCCTTCAGAAGCCCATCAGTATGGCCGCAGTATTCGAAACTAAACCCAAACGAGACGGAACTGCCGACGAATTCATGGATTCATTGAAATATACGGAGGTCAATCAGGAGATAATGTCTTCAGGGTGGGAGAGGATTCACCTCAATTCTGCGCTATCCTACTTCAGTGCCTGCCCTATTCGATTGCTCACGCTATCCGGACCAATAATATGAATTGGGCAGATAACAGTAAAGCCCAAATGGAAAGGGCAGTGAAATATTATTGGCAGGAAAAGAAAGGAGAGGGGGGAGGTGCGCCCCCAACCCGGGTCAAGACTGAATACGTGACTAGAAAGGGAGAGCCTCCTCAAGGGGAAAGACCGACACCCGACCCGAGAGAATATCAAATGGAACCACAGTACTGTGTAAGGGGTTGGGTAGATAACCGGGGGATATGGGTATACCAACATCCCAACAGCCCCGGCCCTGCAAACTATGGACCATCACATGGTCCTCCCCGATCAGGAAGAGGAAGCGGTCAGGGCTGGGGAAGGAGAGGGCAATGCTTCAATTGTGGGCAAGAAGGACATTGGAAGGGAGAGTACCCCTTCGATCGGCATGAAAGAGGAAGAGGAGGAAGAGGAGGGGGGCAAGGGGGGGAGAGGACGGGGATTTTATACTAACTTCTCCCAGAACAACCCCTTTGGCCAACCGTGCCCTGATTATTCGTATTGACCACGTAGCTTGATTGTACAGGGAACCTCCCCGGATGACGAACCAATGATATCGTTAAAAATTCGGAATGAGTGGCAACCCTTCTTGATAGATACGGGAGCCTCTATGTCTTTTGTACAGTCGAAGCTTAAACTCCCCACCTCCACTGAGACACAGGGACTATCAGGGTTCCTGGGACAAGTCTCTACATTCCCGGTGTCAGAACCGGTTAAAGTGGGTTACCAGGAAGAATCGATGGAACATCGATTTGTTATCACAACCAATCTGGACTGTAACTTGATGGCTAGAGACCTCCTCTGCAAATTCCAGTTGCATTTGGAGTGTGGAGATGATGGGATTATTGTAAAACAGGGAACCCTTAAGCGGCAGAATTATACCACTAGAACCCCTCAGGGTGCCTGCGGCGGGTCCAGAGACCACCACTATCACGTGACCCTAGCATACGATCCCAGCGGCAAGAATCAGGACCTGCAGAACTTTTATCAGGATCACGAAGGGGAAGTGAAGGAAATTCTCTTAAGGGCTAGAGTGACTGGACCGGAAGGGAAGGCAGATTTTGTGGAAATGGATAAGAATCTGTGGAGACAGCCCCCGACGGTGGCACCACATATTACTCGAAGTATTACCTCCCCACCACGCTAAAGATTTAGGAATTATGGTGCGCCAAGCTATAGACGAAGCTGACCCTACCAGCCCGGATTTGCAGATTGTAAAACATGGCCGAACAGTCCAATTCCACAGGGACCCCGAGAAGGTCCCAACGACTCTGCAGCATCATACTGGCTCTAACATACCTGACTATGTGGATCCTCATGTATGGACAGAGGACCCCTCCCAAGTGGGCTATACTCCCATTGATCCGATTGAGATCAGGGCAATGTGGACTGGCCCTCTATCCGACAGTACCCACTGAAACCGCAGGCAACACCAAGTATCCACCAATTGATCAAGGGACTAGTGGAACAGGGGATTTTGGTCCAATGCCAGTCCCCGTGTAATACTCCTATATTGGCAGTCCCTAAGCCAGGCAAGCCAAATGAATACCGCTTAGTCCAAGACCTTCGAGCTATCAATGCTATCGTCCAGCCCCTGCACACTCTGGTTCCCAACCCAGCACAGATACTGTAATTAATCCCAGCAAACGCCAAGACCTTCGAAAGAATAGACCTTCAACACACCTTCTTCGCCTTGCCGCTAACCCAGGCGAGTCAGTACCTGTTCGCCTTCACTTACCAGGGACAGCAATATACCTGGACTACACTTCCCCAAGGGTTTATCCACTCCCCGACCTTATTCTCAATGTGCCTGCAGAGACAGTTACCGACCCTCACGCTGACTAAGGGATCCACTTTGATTCAGTATGTGGACGATTTACTGGTAGCCAGCACAGATGAACCAAGTAATCGGGAGGATGCTAATCAGTTACTGAATTACTTGTCCTCCCTGGGATACATAGTTTCCCCATCAAAGGCCAAAATTGGCCAGTCTCAAGTCAAATTTCTTGGGATCATTTTATCAGGCACCCACCGAGCCTTGGAGGCTAGTCGAATCGAACCCATCTGCCAGTTTCCAGTCCCTAGCACGGCTAGAAAAATGCGACAGTGGTTGGGAATGATCAATTACTGTAGATCCTGGATCCCTAATATTGCCCTGATGACTAAGCACCTCACACTGTACACAAACAAGGAAGGCAGCTTTAAAATAAAAACCGCAGATGTCCAAGCCTTTAAGGAACTAAAGACAGCCCTGCTGCAAGCTCCGGCTTTGGGCCGGCCCCTCTTGACCGGCCCTTTCAACTGTATTGTACAATCCTGAAAGACTGTGCTACCACTGTCTTAACTCAGAAACACGGCGATAAACATAGGCCTGTTGCCTACTACTCTTCTAAAATAGACCCCGTTGCCTTGGGGCATCCTGTATGTACTCAAATATTAACCGCCATCTACAATAGCCTTCAATCCGCTGCCAACCTTACCCTCCAGCAGGATATTGTTGTATACACCTCTCACTCCGTAGCTGCCCTCCTGGGTCAACTGCAGACTCAACATCTTACCATGGCCAGGCAAAGCAGATATGAGATCTACCTACTAAATAATCCTAAGCTGACCTTTCGGCACTGTACTGCAATTAATCCGGCCTGTTTTCTTACCGAGCCACCCCAAGATGAGGAAGAACCCAGTCATGATTGTTTATCTTTAATTCAAGAGGCCACCTCGGTTGGGGAGGATTTAGTTGATGTACCAATGGAGCACCCCGACTGTATTATGTATGTTGACGGAAGCTCTTCCATTGACCCAGAAGGCAGACGAATTTCGGGATATGCCATAGTAAACCAGGAGAATCAGGTCTTGGAATCTGCCGCCTTTGAAACCGCCTATTCCGCCCAACAAGCTGAACTATTCACCCTCACCCGAGCCTGTATCTTGGCTAAAGACCTCAAGGTCAATATCTATACCGACTCTAGGTATGCCTTTGGGGTAGCCCATGATTTCTGACAATTATGGAAAAATAAGGGATTCCTAACCTCACAGGGGAATGAGATATCCCATAGGCGACAAGTATCTGACTTGTTGCAAGCTCTCATGCTCCCCAAGCACATTGCCATTGTTAAATGTACCGCCACACCACCGGAAAGTCTCCGGTTGATACAGGGAACCACTGTGCTGACAAAGAGGCCAAACAGGCCTCTCGTGGACAACAAATGGTAGTGCCCAGAATGATGAGTCCTGCAAAGGATAAGTTAGCCTCGGAAAAACCAATGCCAACCATCCAAGATGTCATTAAAGCACAGGAGGACGCTCCTGAAAAAGATAAACTGTTGTGGAAAGATTATGGATGTACTCATGACAATGTTTCTAAACTCTGGACGACTCCCGCGGAACAGACTTGCATGTCGGACGAGTTGGCCCTGTGGGTTATTGAATGTATGCATTTTGCTACTCATTGTGGAGCAAGGACAACAAGTGTCACACTTTTGGCTACTTGGTGGCACCCTAGACTCCAGGCGCTGGCCCAGAACATCAGTAGTCGCTGCCTTGTTTGCCAACAGCATAATCCAGGGAAGGGAGTCCCCTGTGATTGGGGTAAGACGCCCCTACCCGAAGGTCCCTTTGAGACCTTGCAGTTGGACTACATTGAGTTGCAAAGAGTTCAGTGTTACAAATATGTGTTAGTAATAGTAGATGTGTTTAGCAAATGGATCGAGGCTTACCCTACCCTGGACAATAAGGCTCAAACTGTTGTTAAGGTGTTAATGAGGGAAATTGTTCCTAGATATGGTATCCCAGCTCGACTAAGTTCCGATAATGGCCCTCACTTTATTGGCCAAGTTAACAAAGAATTCTGTTCCCAGATGCGCATTAACCAGCAGTTGCATTGTGCCTACCGACCCCAAGCTGCGGGACTAGTTGAACGTGCTAATCAAACTCTTAAAACCAAGCTTGCAAAACTGGTAGCATCAAACGGACTCAATTGGCTCAAACTCCTTCCCATAGCCCTATTCCAGATCCGAACTACTCCCACCGGTAAGGCTAGGCTGACCCCCGCTGAGGTCATTTATGGTAGGCCCCTTAGGACCCCTTGGAATCAGAATGTCCCCTCCACTATCCAATTCTACCACATGACTGAGGAAATGACTACCTATGTTCTTTCTCTGACTCAGGCTCTGCGAATAGCCCACAACCAGGTTCGAGAGGCTCACCTCGACCTCCCAGTTTTACCCGAATCATCCCTCGTGGCACCAGGGAAGTATGTCCTGATTAAGAAATGGATTCGGAAGGGATTAGAGCCACGATGGGAGGGGCCTTTTCAGGTGTTACTTACTACCCCCACTGCAGCTAAGGTTGAGGGGAGAAGTGCCTGGGTTCACCTGCACCACTGCAAGCTCACCACCCTCTAACGAACCTATTTTACTGGTTATTCTAACTCCTGTTTCTGTTCCAGACTTCCTCTTCTCCATAGCTGAATAAGGTTCTTCCTAGGAGCGTCCCGAGGAGAACAGTTTGAACTCCTACCAGTAATAGACAACCAGCTACACCGACGGTGACCTGAGGAGAGAGGCGAGAAAACTGAACTCTTTGAATTAGCAAAATATTCGGACTATTTATCCTTGTCCATAGAGACGCTACAAGAAACATTTTGTTCCCGAGAAATTGTTAACCTGGAGCGATAAAGTCATGATGGCAAGGTTAGCAAACCCTCTTATGGGCTCCCGGGTTATGATCCAGCAAACTAAAGACCTACTCGACAAGGGGGATCAGGAAAGAGAATGTGAATGGCTGAATGCGATACTCCTAGAATAATCCTAAGGGTTATCATGGAATGATAAAAGGGGGGAATGAGAATGTATAGAGACATTGAAGTTGAGAATGTGGGAAAAATGTACAGAGACAGTGAAATTGATCAAAGGATTCATGGAAGAATAGCCTTAAGAATCTCAGACTGCAAATGTTACAACATTGATACAACTAACAGGCTGGCTCCAAGGTCGTGCTAAGTCACACCAGTAAACTTGAAACATTAACAAGGGAAAGAAGGCTCTTTGTGTAAAAACAGCCCATACAGATGTCGGCTCATGAGTGGACAAAGGGAAGGAGGGATCAAAGGGGATAGGCTGAACTGAATGTCACTCTAATTGTATCTTGTACTGAAAATGTATAACCGTTGCGCCTTTATAATGTAACGGCACTTGTCCGTAGGGAGTGGGTGCACTCTAGAGGGAGAGCATTCCTTCCTTCTGATAAGTCCCGGCCGGTGAAACAAACAATAAAGTCTGCTTTGTTATAAGCGGCAACGGTGTTCAACTCAGTGAATTCGCTGAACCAGATTGAGGGAAAAGAATCCATATTTACATCAGAGGGCCCACCTGTTGGAGTCCCAAGGGATTCCAGCATCCCTTGGGAGCACAGTATATGCCACCCACAAGATACCTGCACTCTAGAATCTTAATAAAGGAGCTAAGGTCACACTTGCACATTGCACACAATACTCAGTCTCACCATTTATTATGTGTAACAATTGGCGATGAGATAACGAAAAACCACACGAAAATGCAAAGAACAGTCAGCATCCTGGAGAAGTTCTCAGAAAGGAACGATTGGGAGGCCTTTGTGGAGAGACTCGAGCAATACTTCGTGGCCAACGAGCTCAAAGGGGACAAGAATGCCACCAAACGAAGGGCGATCCTCCTGACTGTCTGCAGGGCAACAACCTATGGCCTCATGAAGAATCTCCTGGCCCCGGCAAAACCAACAGAGAAATCCTACGAAGAATTGTGTACGCTGGTCCGGGAGCACCTAAATCCGAAGGAAAGCATTTTGATGGTGAGATATCGGTTCTACACGTGTCAACGATCGAAGGGCCAGGAAGTGGCGAGCTTTGTCGCCGAACTAATGCGCCTCGCAGGACATTGTGAGTTTGAGGGATTCCGAGAACAAATGCTCAGAGATTTTTTTTGTACTGGGCATCGGACGAGAGACAATCCTTCGCAAACTGTTGATTGTAGAAACTCCGAATCTGAGTAAAGCCATAACGATAGCCCAGGCATTTATGTCCACCAGCGACAACACCAAACAGATTTCGCTGAACAAAGATGTTTCGGCCAGTACTGTGCATAAAGTAACGTCGGTATTGAGCAGAAATGTACAGGGCAGAACGTACACACCGGCTGCTGTGGCCCAACCTCAATTGATCCAGAGTCCGCCATCATCTGTTAATGCGAGGCAGTTAACACCCTGTTGGCACTGCGGGGATGATCATCGGCCCCATCAATGCTGCTTTAATCACTATGTGTGCAATGGCTGCAGAGCAATGGGACACCTCCAACGAATGTGCAGGCGAGCTGCAAACCCTGCAAACCACCATGTTGCAGAGGAAGATTGATCCACAGAGGATCAGACCGAATTGGAAACTCGTGCTGAGGAGGCAGAAGTGTACAGGGTACACACGTTTATGACGAAATGCCCACCAATAATGTTGAAAGTTGAAGTGAATGGCATTCCAGTATCTATGGAGCTGGACACGGGGGCAAGTCAGTCCATAATGAGTAAAACGGCCTTCGACAGGCTGTGGGGAAAGAAGGCACACAGGCCCATGCTCAGCCCCATTCACACCAAGCTAAGGACTTACACCAAGGAACTAATCCCTGTAATTGGCAGTGCTGAAGTCAAAGTCTCCTATGATGGAGCAGTACATGAACTCCCGCTGTGGATTGTGCCAGGGGATGGCCCCACATTGTTTGGCAGAAGCAAGCTGGGGAAAATCCGCTGGAGCTGGGACGACATCCGAGCGCTTTCGTCCGTCAACGACACCTCATGTACCCAGGTTCTAAGCAAGTTCTCATCGTTATTCGAGCCAGGCATTGGAAGCTTCTCAGGGGCGGAAGGGCAGATCCATTTGGTTCCCAGTATGCGACCCATCCACCACAAGGCCCAGGCGGTACCGTACCTGATGCGTGAAAAGGTGGAAATCGAGCTGGACATGCTGCAACGTGAAGGCATCATCGCGCCGGTGGAATTCAACGCCTGGGCCAGTCCGATTGTCCCGGTACTCAAGGAGGATGGTACGGTTCGAATTTGCGGGGACCATAAAGTAACGATTAACCGTTTTTCACTGCAGGACCAGTACCCGCTATCCAAGGCAGATGACCTATTTGCGATCCTGGCTGGAGGGAAGACATTCACCAAGCTGGACCTGACCTCGGCCTACATGACGCAGGAACTGGAGGAGTCTTCGAAAGGCCTCACCTGCATCAACACTCACAAAGGTCTGT
Source organism: Pristiophorus japonicus (assembly GCF_044704955.1). Lineage (NCBI taxonomy): Eukaryota > Metazoa > Chordata > Chondrichthyes > Pristiophoridae > Pristiophorus > Pristiophorus japonicus. The sequence goes on along the minus strand of NC_091988.1, from coordinate 3,823,941 downwards.
TTATCTACAACCGGTGCCCGTTCGGGATTCGGTCGGCCGCAGCGATCATCTAGCGGAACATGGAGAGCCTGCTAAAGTCGGTTCCTTGCACAGTGGTCTTCCAGGATGACATATTGGCTACAGGTCGGGACACCATGGAGCACTTGAAGAATCGGGAGGAGATTCTTAGTCGGTTAGATCATGTGGGGCTCAGGTTTAAACACTCGAAGTGTGTTTTCCTGGCACAGGACGTTGAATTCTTAGAAAGGAGAATCACAGCAGATGGCACCAGACCCACCGACGCCAAGACGGAGGCCATCAAGAACGCGCCACGACCACAGAATGTGACGGAGCTGCGGTCGTTCCTGGGACCCTTAACTATTTCAGTAATTTCCTACCTGGGTTAAGCACCCTGCTAGAACCCCGACATGCGCAACTGCGCAAGGGAGAAGACTGGGTATGGGGGAATTCACAAGAGGCTGCCTTTCAGAAAGCCAGAAATTATTGTGTTCTAACAAACTGCTTGTCCTGTATAACCCATGTAAACAATTGGTGTTAGCTTGCGATGCGTCGTCATACGGGGTCGGGTGTGTGTTACAACAGGCTAATGAATCGGGGATTTTGCAACCGGTTGCGTATGCATCCAGGAGTTTGTCCAAGGCCGAAAGGGCCTACAGCATGGTTCAAAAAAGAGGCTCTGGGGTGCGTTTACGGGGTAAAAAAAATGCACCAGTACTTATTTGGCCTCAAGTTCGAGCTTGAAACTGACCACAAGCCACCCATATCGCTATTCTTGGAGAGCAAAAGGATTAATACCAATGCCTCTGCCTGCATCCAAAGATTGGCGCTCACGCTGTTGGCATGCAACTATGTAATCCGCCACAGGCCGGGCACAGGGAACTGCGCAGATGCTCTCAATTGGCTACCATTGCCCACCACCGGGGTGGAAATGGCACAGCCAGTGGACTTGCTTGTGGTCACGGAGGCATTTGAGAACGAGAAGTCCCCAGTTACGGCCCGCCAGATCAGGAGCTGGACCAGCCAGAATCCTTTATTGTCCTTGGTAAAAAAATTGTGTCCTCCATGGGAGCTGGTGCAGTGTCCCAGTGGAGATGCAGGAAGCAATTAAGCCATTCCACAGACACAAAGACGAGTTGTCCTGCAAGCGGACTGTCTTTTGTGGGGGGCAATCGCGTGGTCTTGTCCAAGGCAGAGATACGTTTATTTGCGAACTGCACAATAGCCACGCAGGCATCGTAATGATGAAAGCCATAGCCAGGTCTCACGTATGGTGGCCTGGCATCGACTCAGATTTAGAGTCATGTGTGCGCCAGTGCAACACTTGCTCTCAGTTGAGCAATGCACCCAGAGAAGCACCGCTAAGTTTGTGGTCCTGGCAATCCAAACCGGGGTCGAAGATCCATGTAGACTATGTGGGCCCATTCCTAGGCAAAATGTTTTATGGTTATCATGGACACCTACTCAAAATGGATTGAATGTGCAATAATTCCCCGCCACCATTGAAAGCCTACGAGCCATGTTTGCCACGCACGACTTGCCTGATGTCCCAGTCAGCGACAATGGGCTGTGCTTCACCAGTGCTGAATTCAAGGAATTCATGACCTGCAACAGGATCAAACATGCCACATCTGCCCCGTTCAAGCCCACATCCAATGACCAGGTGGAACGGGCAGTTCGGACCATCAAGCAAAGCTTGAAACGTGTGTCGGAAGGCTCCGTGTAGACCCGGTTGCCCCGAGTGCTGCTCAGCTGCCGCACCAGACCCCACTCACTCACCAGGATTCCCCCAGCCGAGCTGCTCATGAAAAGCGCGCTTAAAACAAGGCTCTCTTTAAAAACAGAGAGAGACTTTTATCTGAATGGTGACAGATTAGGAAAAGGGGAGGTGCAACGAGACCTGGGTGTCATGGTACATCAGTCATTGAAGGTTGGCATGCAGGTGCAGCAGGCAGTTAAGAAAGCAAATGGCATGTTGGCCTTCATAGCGAGGGGATTTGAGTACAGGGGCAGGGAGGTGTTACTACAGTTCTACAGGGCCTTGGTGAGGCCACACCTGGAGTATTGTGTACAGTTTTGTCTCCTAACTTGAGGAAGGACATTCTTGCTATTGAGGGAGTGCAGCGAAGGTTCACCAGACTGATTCCCGGGATGGTGGGACTGACATCTCAAGAAAGACTGGACCAACTGGGCTTGTATTCACTGGAGTTCAGAAGAATGAGAGGGGATCTCATAGAAACGTTTAAAATTCTGATGGGTTTAGACAGGTTAGATGCAGGAAGAACGTTCCCAATGTTGGGGAAGTCCAGAACCAGGGGTCACAGTCTAAGGATAAGGGGTAAGCCATTTAGGACCAAGATGAGGAGAAACTTCTTCACCCAGAGAGTGGTGAATTTGTGTAATTCTCTACCACAGAAAGTTGTTGAGGCCAATTCACTAAATATATTCAAAAAGGAGTTAGGTGTAGTCCTTACTACTCGGGGGATCAAGGGGTATGGCGAGAAAGCAGGAATGGGGTACTGAAGTTGCATGTTCAGCCATGAACTCATTGAATGGCGGTGCAGGCTCGAAGGGCCGAATGGCCTACTCCTGCACATATTTTCTATGTTTCTATGTTTCTCTCTTGTCCACCCTGATCTCCATGATCACGTGGACGGCAAGCGGCATCAACAAAGTGTACCATGACCGTGCAAATTTGTCACGCGATATTGAGATCAATGATCCTGTGTTTGTGCTCAATTATGGACATGGTCCCAAATGGCTCGCTGGCACGGTCACAGCCAAAGCAAATTGGCTAAAGTAGTCTTGAGGAGGAGTTCATAGAGTGTATCCGGGATAGTTTCCTTGAACAGTACGTTGCGGAGCCAACCAGGGAGCAGGCTATCTTAGATCTAGTATTGTGTAATGACGCAGAATTAATAAATTATCTTGTAAAAGATCCTCTAGCAATGAGTTACCATAATATGGTTGAATTTCAAATTCAGCTGCAAGGTGTGAATGTTGGTTCCCAAACCAGGGTACTAAGCTTAAATAAGCATTATTAAAGAAGCAGTAGTAGGACATTTGGAAAAGCATAATTCGGTCAGGCGGAGTCAGCATAGATTTATGAAGGGGAAGTCATGTTTGACAAATTTGCTGGAATTCTTTGAGGATGTAACGAACAGGGTGGATAAAGGGGAACCAATGGATGTTGTGTATTTGGACTTTTGACAAGGTGCCACATAAAAGGTTACTGCACAAGATAAAAGTTCATGGGGTTGGGGGTAATATATTATCATGGATAGAGGATTGGCTAACTAACAGAAAACAGTCGGGATAAATGGTTCATTCTCGGGTTGGCAAGCAGTAACTAGTGGGTACAGCAGGGATCAGTGCTGGGACCCCAACTATTTACAATCTATATTAACGACTTGAATGAAGGCACCAAATATAACGTTGCCAAGTTTGCTGATACAAAGATGGGAGAAAAAACAATGTGGGAAGAGGATACAAAAAACATGCAAAAGGACATAGACAGGCTAAGTGAATGGGCAAAAATTTGGCAGATGGAGTATAATGTTGGAAAGTGTGAGGTCATGCACGTTGACAGAAAAAAAATCAAAGAGCAAGTTATTATTTAAATGGAGAAAAATTGCAAAGTGTTGCAGTACAGCGGGACCTGGGGGTACTTGTGCATGAAACACTAAAGGATAGAATGCAGGTACAGCAAGTGATCAGGAAGGCCAATGGCATCTTGGCATTTATTGCAAAGGGGATGGATGGAGTATAAAAGCAGAGAAGTCCTGCTACACGGTACAGGGTATTGGTGAGGCCACACCTGGAATATTGCGTATAGTTTTAATTTCCAAATTTAAGAAAGGAAATACTTCCTTTGGAGGCAGTTCAGAGAAGGTTCACCAGGTTGATTCCGGAGATGAGGGGGTTGACTTCTGAGGATAGGTTGAGCAGGTTGGGTCTATACACATTGGAATTCAGAAGAATGAGAGGTGATCTTATTGAAACTTATAAGATAATGAGGGGGCTCGACAAGGTGGATGCAGAGAGGATATTTCCACTCATAGGGGAAACTAAAACTAGGGGACACTGGGCCCAAATTTGGCCCTCCCGTTTTTTCGGCGGACTCATGTGAGATGCACTGACTTCCTACGATCCAAACGCGGCAAAAAAATGTCCTGGGATTCTGGCCCCTCTGCCGACTCTCCCGGGGCTTGGTGAGGTGCGTCTATTGAGGGGCGGAGCTAGGGCCCTGTACCTAAAAGAGTAGAGCATTCGCGCATGCGCAGTAGCTCCTCCCATGATTGTGATGATGCGTGCCTGCAGGGTGGGACTCAACGCGTCCTGCCCCTATCCCGGGCCGAGTGGCCTGCCGCACAGGCTGGCCACTGCCTTCCCTGGAGAGAAGTCCCGTCCCTCAGAGAGAAGTCAAGTCCTTCGGAGAAGTCCAGTACCTCGGAGAGAATTCAAGTCCCTCAGAGAAGTCAAGTCCCTCGGCGAAGTCAAGTCCCTCGGAGAGAAGTCCAGTCCCTCGGAGAAGTCCAGTCCCTCGGAGAGAAGTCCAGTCCCTCGGAGAGAAGTCCAGTCCCTCGGAGAGAAGTCAAGTCCCTCGGAGAAGTCCAGTCCCTCGGAGAGAAGTCAAGCCCCTCAGAGAAGTCCAGTCTCTCGGAGAGAAGTCCAGTCCCTCGGAGAGAAGTCCAATCCCTCGCAGAGAAGTCAAGTCCCTCGCAGAGAAGTCAAGTCATTCGGAGAGAAGTCAAGTCCCTCAGAGAAGTCCAGTCCCTCGGAGAGAAGTCAAGTCCCTCGGAGAAGTCAAGTCCCTCGGAGAGAAGTCCAGTCCCTCGGAGAGAAGTCAAGTACCTCGGAGAGAAGTCCAGTCCCTCGGAGAGAAGTCAAGTACCTCGGAGAAAAGTCAAGTCCCTCGAGAAGTCCAGTCCCTCGGAGAAGTCCAGTCCCTCGGAGAGAAGTCAAGCCCCTCAGAGAAGTCCAGTCCCTCAGAGAGAAGTCCAATCCCTCGGAGAGAAGTCAAGTCCCTCGCAGAGAAATCAAGTCATTCGGAGAGAAGTTAAGTCCCTCAGAGAAGTCAAGTCCCTCAGGGAGAAGTCCAGTCCCGCAGAGAGAAGTCAAGTCCCTCGGAGAAGTCCATTTCCCGGGCCGAGTTAGGAAGGTAGGACTTAAGTTTAATTTTTTATTTATTATTGATGGTTTTTATGCTTCTTGAATGTTGTTGTGAAGGTGTTTAGTGCTTTGCAAGGTCCTCTTTGTTTCCCTTCCCCCACTTATCTTTGGTTACCTGCGCTGATTTCTTAACTCTACGCAAGGGTTTTCTGTGCGGCCTCAAATGGCCACATACACTCGCCTAAGTTACTTTGCAGAAACTATTAGCTGTCCAAACTGGCATAAATGGCCAAAACGGGTGTAGGTGGCTGGTAATGCCCCTTTTTGAAAAAAAAATAAAAAAAATCTTAACTAACTCACTTACACTGACACAAATTAAATGTGCAGAATTGAGATTTTTAAGATACTCCAGAAAAATCAAGTTGCTCCAAAAAAAACGGAGCAACTCCTAGGCAAATTTGGGCCCATTGTCTCAGAATAAGGCCCATTTAAAACTGAGATGAGAAGAAATTTCTTCTCTCAGGGGGTTGTAAATCTATGGAATTCTCTGCTCCAGAGAGCTGTGGAGGCTGGGTCATTGAATATATTTACGGTGGAGGTAGACAGATTTTTGAGCAATAAAGGTTTAAAGGGTTATGGGGAGCGGGCAGGGAAGTGGAGCTGAGTCCATGATCAGATCAGCTATGATCGTATTGAATGGCGGAGCAGGCTCGAGGGGCTACATGGCCGACTCCTGTTCCTATTTGTTATGTTCTTATGTAACATATGAACCGCATAACCAACAGCAGGCCAGTGTACTGTCACCCTCAACTTTTCTGCAACTGACTCCTTCCAGGTTAGCACAGACATCAACTGCAATCACACCCAATGTTCTACCCACACAAGTATCAAATAGGTGATAGATGCATTGGTCAGCAGGATCATTATACTAAAACCAGATATCAGATGTAACATCTCCAGAATAGCTTCAATACAACAAGTACTTTGAGATGTTTCTCTCTACAAGAAAAGTGCTTTCGAAGTTACTTATAGTTGTATAATTACAATATAATTAGCATAAGAGCCAGTTATACTCATCCATCTCAACCATGTGAGACCAATTAAGGTAATAGCCTCACACTAAATTAGCTTTATATCAGTTGCATTATAATTGTCACCAATGCAAACAAACTTTTGATGTGTAATAATGGTAACAACAATTTTACCAAAGCACAGGAAACCAGCAATAGCTAAATACTTAGTGCGGCTGACTCGCATTGGTCAAAAGCAGGTACAAGTTACCAACTTAAGTTGTTGTAGCATTTCTTCAAGTTAATAAACCGACTGTACTGCAGTGATCCTGTCCTCCATTTAATTGAAGCAGAATAGAGCTAAAACATTTTTGTTTCCAGGTTTCATGGGTGTAGGACAGAGCATATGTAATTATCCAGTTTTCTACAGTGCCTTCCCATAAGGATATTTACTACCATGCTTTCAATTAGGCATTCAAGGTTCTGAAACTGTCATATTTCGCTACATGAGAGCTGGAATTATTAACTAACATGTACCGTAGCAGGTAATCTAGAAGAACGGGGGAAGAAAATATACCTTTGAATGAGGCTGCATAAACAAAATTCTGAATGCTCACATCACAAATATTCGTTATCTTTTAAGATAAAAACAAATTTAAAACCATGACTTGTGATTTCCTCAACTGAGCTTTTATATTTGGAGCAGCTTCAATCCATTCAGTCATGTGTTTAAAATTCTGTTGCGAGTCTGCCCAGATTGGTTTGCAGTGCCAATGTGCACCATTAATTATATCAGTTTCTTTGATTTATCAGACAAGTCATCCTGGATTTATTTCATGGATAATGCATTTCTTAACATCCTTCCCATCCTTTTGTTGCTTTCCTCCTCTCTCAAAATTCAAGTCATGCACATTTAAAGGTTGCAGTTCTGTTTTTGTGCTCAAATTGCTTTAACCGACAATTGCATCAATAAATACATTTTTGAATCATGGAGATAAATTAATCTTGGGATTTCAATGATAATATAAACAAGGTCATTCAATTCAGCAATTCATTTATTAAATGCAATAAACTGGCAGTTTGAAATGGTTTGTTCTGAACCCAGAAATACCCTTTCATAGTGCATAAAAACACATTCAACAAGCTCCAAACCAGGCACAATTTGACAAAGCATCACCCTATTGGATCAGAAATGGTCAAAATAAGTTGAATTAGGCCTTTCTTACCCTGATCCGTTCACAGAAGATTAAATGATGTAGATTGCAAAAGCCATGGATTTCCAATCATCCTCACGGTCAAAGAAGCCTCAGAAGTAATAAATACAGGATGTTTGAAATGTTACTTTCAGGCTTACAAACACAGGAAGATTATCTCAAGTAAAAGATAAACCCTAGATTATTTTTCAGATTCCCTAAAGAGGAGCAAGTTCACGTGTGTTGATGAGGAAAAGAGGCCAAGTGGTGCAGATGTGTTGTGTCAGAATTTAAATCCTGTTGGAATTTAATTGTATTTCTGATCTGAGGTGTGATGGAATAAGACAGATATCCTACCCAAGTATAAACAAGAACTCACCATTTTGTGGCTTATTAGCAATGGCTTATTCAAAGAGAAAAAGATCAATACAAAAGAAGATATATAAAATATCAATATATTGTAACCTATCTCCTCAGTCACTGAGTCAGCAGAAACAAGTCGATGTTTAAAGTATGCAGTGAAACTGCATGCAACAGGATCAGCGTTACATTACATAATAAACTGCATAATAAACTGCACATTGTTAAACACAGGTGTCAAACCAGCAACGGCCACCAAGGCAAAAGATGCATCGCAGACAAAATAAGTAATGCAATGCATAAACTTACTGGTAAAATGCTTGTCCAATGAAATTCTTACTAGGTCTGATTTCTATTGATTCTTGATCTTCCTGGTTTTCATTTTGGTTCTCATTTTGGCAGTGTAAATACAATCAGCGGATCAGATCAAAGCTCTGTAGTCCTGCCACATCCAGTCGTGAATGTTGGACCATTAAACGGCTAACGGAAGGAAGAGGCTCCATAAGTACCCCCATCCTCAATGATGGCGAAGCCCAGCAAGTGAGTGCAAAAGAGAAGGCTGAAGCGTTTGCAACCATCTTCAGCCAGAGTGCAAGGTTAATAATCCATATCAACCTTCTCCTGAAGTTCCCTCCATCACAGAAACCAGCCTTTAGCTAATTCGATTCCCACCACATGATATCAAGAAATGGCTGAGTGCACTGGATACAGCAAAGGCTCTGGGCCCCGACAATATCCCAGTTGTCATGCTGAAGACTTGTGCTCCAGAACGAGTCGCGCCTCTAGCCAATATAGCTACAACACTGGCATCTATCTGACAATGCAGAAAACTGCCTAGGTATGTCCTGTCCACAAAAAGCAGGACAAATCCAATCCGGCCAATTGCCGCCCCATCAGTCTACTCTCAATCATCAGCAAAGTGATGGAAGGTGTCATCGACAGTGCTAGCATATTTACTCACCAATAACCTGCTCACCGATGCCCAGTTTGGGATCCGTCAGGACCAAATGACTCCAGACCTCATTACAGCCTTGGTCTAAACAACAACTTGTATTTATATAGCACCTTTAATATTGTAAAACTTCCCAAGGCGCTTCACAGGAATGTTATGACAAAAAAATCAATTTGACACCAAGCCAGATAAGAAGAAATTACAGCAGGTGACCAAAAGTTTGGTCAAAGAGGTAGGTTTTAAGGAGCATCTTAAGGAAGAAAGAGAGGTGGAGAGGCGGAGCGGTTTATTATTAACTTTTATTTAGATAGTGCCTTTAACGTAGTAAAACGTTCCAAGGCACTTCACAGCAGTGTTACAAGACAAAACAGATACATTTGACACCGAGCCACAAAAGAAGAAACTAAGGCAGATGACCAAAAGCTTGGTTAAGGAGGTAGATTTTAAGGAGCATCTTAAAGGAGGAAAGAGAGGTAGAGTGATGGAGAGGTTTAGAGAGGGAGTTCCAGAGCTTAGGGCCCAGGCAGCTGAAGGCACGGCCAAAGATGGTTGAGCAGTTATAATGAGAGTTCAAGAGGGTAGAAATTGAGGAGCGCAGACATCTTGTGGGATTGTGAAGCTGAAAAAGATTACAGAGATAGGGAGGGGCAAGTCCATAGAGTGATTTGTAAACAAGGATGATAATTTTGAAATCAAGGCGTTGTTTAACCAGGCTCCAATGTAGGTCAGAAAGCACAGGGATGAAGGGGGTTGGTGCGGGTTAGTGCACGGGCTGCTGAGTTTTGGATGATCTCAAGTTTACGTAGTGTAGAACATGGGAGGCCAGCCAGGAGTGAGTTGGAGTAGTCAAGTCTAGAGGTAACAAAGGCTTGAGGGTTTCAGCAGCAGAAGAGCTGAAGCAGGGGCAGAGGCGGGCGATGCTACAGAGGCGGAAAAAGACGGTTTTAGTTATGCTGCGGATATGTGGCTGGAAACTCATTTCAGGGTCAAATGTGAGGCCTAGGTTGCGAACGATCTTGTTCACCCTCAGACTGATGCTAGGGTGAGGGATGGAGTCACTGGTTAGGGAACGCAGTTTGTGGCGGGGACCAAAGACATTGGCCCTGAAATTCTGATGTCCTGGGTCCGTACGAAGTTTCGAGGGACCCGGGAAGACATCGGAAATGCCGGTTTTCAGCGCGCAATGCGCATCCGCTGAAAACCGGCTTTTCCGATCTGTCAAGTTTCTGGCTTCACAGATACTCCGTATCTCGGGAGCGAGGACACTTGCAGGGCAAGATTTCCGATATTTACGAATATCTTGCCCTGCCAATGTCCTTTAAAATCTTGCGCCTGAAAAAACAGGCATATAGCCTACTTTTACAGGCGTAAGATTTTAAAAACATAGAAAAAACAAAAAACACATTTATGTTAAAACCCTGCCCATTCAGATAATTTAATTTTAAATCCTAACCCTAGCTTTTTTAAAAATTGGAAATTTTTTTATTTAAAAAACGTGTAATATTTTTAATTTCTATTACTTTGACGTGTGAGGTGTTTTTTTAAATGTTTGGTATAGTGTTTGTGCGTTTTAGGGTTTTTCTCATTCATGGTATAGGAGATTCGTAATTTACCTGTGATTGGGTGTCCAGGCACACGTGACTCCTGCGGCTGTCCCGACGTGCACGCGCTGCGCGTCGTTGGGAGAGGAGGCCTGTGGATCGGAAGTCCCAGCTTGCGCAACAGCTCCAGGTAAGTGCGCAGTTTATTTCTATTTTTTCAGGATTTACCCGTGGGACGTCCTCCTCGGAATTTCAGGGCCAATGGCTTCTGTCTTCCTAATATTTAATTGGAGAACATTTCTGCTCATCCAATACTGGATGTTGGGCAAGCAATCTGACAACTTAGATACCAAGCAAGGGTCAAGAGAAGTGGTGGTGAGGTAGAGCTGGATGGCATCAGCGTACATGTGGAAACTGACGCTGTGTTTTCAGATCATGTCGCCAAGGGGCAACATGTAGATGAGAAATAGGAGGGGGCCAAGGACAGATCCTTGGGGGACACCAGAGGTAACGATGCGGGGGGGGGGGGCGGTGGGAAGAGAAGCCGTTGCAGGTGACTCTCTGGCTACAATTAGATGGATAAGAATGGAACCAGGCGAGTGCAGTCCCACCCAGCTGGACGATGGAGAGGTGTTGGAGGAGGATGGAGTGGTCAACTGTGTCAAAGGTTGCAGACAGGTCCAGGAGGACGAGGAGGGATAGTTTACCTTTGTCACACTCACAGAGGATGTCATTTGTGACTTTGATGAGAACCGTTTCGGTATTGTGGCAGGGGCGAAAACCAGATTGAAGGGATTCAAACATTGAATTCAGGGAAAATTGGTCACAGATTTGGGAGGCAACAACACGTTCAATACTTTGGACAGGAAAGGGAGGTTGGAGATGGGACGATAGCTCATAAGCAAAGTGGGGTCAAGGGTTGGTTTTTTGAGGAGAGGGGTGATGATGGCAGATTTGAGGGAGAGGGGCACAGTACCTGAGGAGAGAGAACCGTTAACAATGTCGGCTAACATTGGAGCCAAAAGAAGAAGTTGTGTGGTCAGCAGATTAGTGGGAATAGGGTCAAGGGAGCAGGAAGTGGGTCTCATGGACAGGGTGAGCTTGGAGATTTTAAGAGGGGAGATCAAAGAGAAACTAGAGAAAGATGTGAGTTTAGGGCTGGGGCAGGTGGGAGCCTCAGATGAAGTTTGGCCCTGGGCTAGGGGAAGGAAGGGAATTCGCAGAGACAGCCGAGTGGATGGTCTCAATCTTTGAGACAAAGAAGTCCATGAGCTCTTCACACTTGTTGTTGGAGGTGAGTGTGGTGGGGACAGGGGAGAGGGGTTTAAGGAGATGGTTGGCAGCAGAGAATAGTAGCCAGGAGCTATCTTTGAAATCCAGAATGATCCTGGAATAGTGAGCAGTTTTTGTAGACAAGAGTAGAAACCGATAATGTTTTATGTGTTTGAGCCAGATCTGGCAGTGAATGGCTGAACCAGTTGTCCGCCACATCCGTTCCAGTCTGCGCCCCTTTTGACTTGAGGGAGCGAAGATGAGGGCTGTACCGGGGGAACAGCCAGCGTGGGAGAGAGTTATCTTTTAAATAGGGACTAGGGCATCAAAGGTGGTGGTGAAGGTCTGGTTGAGCAGATCGGTGGCTGCAGAAATATCACTGTTAAAAGAGGGCCAAAGGTTGCACAGTTTCGAGTTGATAAGTGCAGTTGTAAGAGAGTTTGGAGAGAGTTTTTTCCAGGGGCGGATGTAGAAGGAGTAGGTTTGGATTGGGGTCAGGGGATGTGTGTCGAGAGCGAAACAAGGAAATGGTCAGAGATAGCCTTATCTTTAATTGACATGGTTGGAATAGCAAGGCCACGAGAGATTGCAAGGTCAAGGGGGTGGCCGTGAATATAGGTTGAGGAATTTACATGGAGGGGGAGATTAAAGGGGGACAGGAGGGTAATGAACACAGAGGAGAGAGAACATGATGAATTGAGATGTAGGTTGAAGTCACCAAGGATGAGAAGTCACTCGGTGCACAGGCTAAGGGAGGAAAGCAGTAAGGATATATCCGTGATAAAGTTTTTATCATACTTGGGTGGGCGGCAGAGAACGAGAATTTAGAATGAGAGGTGAGAGGGATGGAATAAGGGGAGATGTTTAAAGATGAAAGTGCCGGAGTAGGGAGACAGACCAAGGTATGATTTGGTGAGGAAAGCTATACCACCACCACGGCGGTCTGGGCGGGGCACGTGGTGGAAGTTATAGCCGTTATGGGAGGCTTTGATTAAAGGTAGCTCACCTGGAATATTGTGTTCAGTTTTGGTCTCCTAATCTGAGGAAGGATGTTCTTGCTATTGAGGGAGTGCAGCGAAGGTTCACCAGACTGGATTCCCGGAATGGCAGGACTGACATATGAGGAGAGACTGGATAGACTGAGCCTATATTCACTGGAGTTTAGAAGAATGAGAGGGGATCTCATAGAAACATATAAAATTCTGACGGGACTGGACAGGTTAGATGCAGGAGGAATGTTCCCGATGTTGGGGAAGTCCACAACCAGTGGACACAGTCTAAGGATTGACTCTGGATCGGTTCCTATGGACTGGAAGGTAGCTAATGTAACCCCACTTTTTAAGAAAAGAGGGAGAGAGAAAACGAGTAATTATAGACCGGTTAGTCTGACATCAGTCGTGAGGAAAATGTTGGAAACAATTATTAAAGATGAAATAGCAGCACATTTGGAAAGCAGTGACGAGATCGGTCCAAGTCAGCATGGATTTATGAAAGGGAAATCCTGCTTGACAAATCATCTAGAATCTTTTGAGGATGTAACTGGTAGCGTGGACAAAGGAGAACCAGTGGATGTGGTGTATTTGGACTTTCAAAAGGCTTTTGACAAGGTCTACACAAGAGATTAGTGTGCAAAATTAAAGCACATGGTATTGGGGGTAATGTACTGACATGGATAGAGAATTGGTTGGCAGACAGGAAGCAGAAAGTCAGGATAAACGGGTCCTTTTCAGAATGGCAGGCAGTGACTAGTGGGGTGCTGCAGGGCTCAGTGCTGGGACCCCAGCTATTTACAATATACATTAATGATTTGGATGAGGGAATTGAGTGTAATATCTCCAAGTTTGCAGATGACACTAAGCTGGGTGGTGGTGTGAGCTGTGAGGAGGATGCTAAAAGGCTGCAGGGTGACTTGGACAGGTTAGGTGAGTGGGCAAATGCATGGCAGATGTAGTATAATGTGGATAAATGTGAGGTTATCCACTTTGGTGGAAAAAACACGAAGGCAGAATATTATCTGAATGGCGGCAGATTAGGAAAAGGGGAGGTGCAACGAGACCTGGGTGTCATGGTACATCAGTCACTAAAGTTGGCATACAGGTACAGCGGGCGGTGAGGAAGGCAAATGGTATGTTGGCCTTCATAGCTAGGGGATTTGAGTATAGGAGCAGGGAGGTCTTACTGCAGTTGTACAGGGCCTTCATGAGGCCGCATCTGGAATATTGTGATCAGTTTTGGTCTCCTAATCTAAGGAAGGATATTCTTGCTATTGAGGGAGTGCAGCGAAAGTTCACCAGACTGATTCCCGGGATGGCAGGACTGACATAGGAGGAGAGACTGGATCGACTGGGCCTGTATTCACTGGAGTTTAGAACGATGAGAGGGGATCTCATAGAAACATATAAAATTCTGACGGGACTGGAAAGGTTAGATGCAGGAAGAATGTTCCCGATGTTGGGGAAGTCCAGAACCAGGGGTCACAGTCTAAGGATAAGCGGTAAGCCATTTAGGACTGAGATGAGGAGAAACTTCTTCACTCAGAGTTGTTAACCTTTGCAATTCCCTACTGCAGAGAGTTGTTGATGCCAGTTCATTGGATATATTCAAGAGAGAGTTAGATATGGCCCTTACAGCTAAAGGGATCAAGGGGTATGGAGAGAAAGCAGGAAAGAGGTACTGAGGTGAATGATCAGCCATGATCTTATTGAATGGTGGTACAGGCTTGAAAGACCGAATGGCCTACTCCTGCACCTATTTTCTATGTTTCTATGTTAATACCATGTGCTTTAATTTTGCACACTAATCTCGTGTGGGACCTTGTCAACAGCCTTTTGAAAGTCCAAATACACCACATCCACTGGTTCTCCCTTGTCCACTCTACTAGTTGCATCCTCAAAAAATTCTAGAAAATTTGTCAAGCATGATTTCCCTGCCATTCAGGAGTGTGATGGAATACTCTCCACTTGTCTGGATGAGTGCAGCTCCAACAACACTCAAGAAGCTTGACACCATCCAGGACAAATCAGCCCATTTGAATTGCACCCCATTCACCACCTTAAACATTTACTCCCTCCACCACCGGTGTACTGTGGCTGCAGTGTGTACCATCTACAAGATGCAGTGCTGCAACTCGCCAAGACTTCTTCGGCAGCACCTCCCAAACCCACGACCTCTACCACCTAGAAAAACAAGGGCAGCAGGTGCATGGGAACACCACCACCTCCAGGTTCCTGTCCAAGTCACACACCATCACTGGGTCAAAATCCTAGAACTCCCTCCCTAACAGCACTGCCGGAGTATCTTCACCACACAGACTGCAGCATTTCAGAAGATCACCTTCTTAAGGGCACTTAGGTGGATGTGCAATAAATGCTGGCCTAGCCAATGATGCACACATCCCATGAACGAATTAAAAAAATAGGGTCACATTTGTGTGTATATTGGTATCCAGCTCTTAACGTTATTTTGATTTAGTATCTTAAAGTGCTTCCCTAACAACAGCTGCTTTGTTATTTTCAGTGCGTCACCAATATCAGAACTGAATGGTAAAAATACTAAAAAAAAAATGAAGTTTTCATGTGAATATTTGTCTGAGGCAGAAATAGCTTCCAAAAGATCATCAAACAGAGATACATGAAACATGTTTTTAAGCAAAATAATCTTACAATGCTTTACTTGCTGTGCTCTCTAACGACAAATTAAAGATTTTAAATCAAAACTTTCTAAATTATCTGTTTCAATTGTGTCTGAAACACTCGTTTTGTGGCCATTTCCCTTTTGTCCTCAGTTTTGTCAGTCTTCCTATAGTTCTGATGATTGTAAACATTTTTATATTTCTTCCCAATTAATTATAGCTAATTGCTGCATAGTATTAATAAATATGTTATAACACAAAAAACGGAAGTTGCATTCTTCCAGGAGGAATACTGAAACACTGAATCTAATATGCAACACCAGATCAGACAATGGATGAATTATACATGCATTTGTGATCCTCACGTTTGAGTCAATATATACAATAGTGATGAAAGTACAGTCATGGCTGTAGGCTGAGAACCGATGGGACTCTACATTTATAATTCATCCTGTGATTATATCTAAAATATATCTATTATATATTGAGAATGGTGAATGGGTTGCAACACTTCATTTCAAAATACACCGAAAAAACCTGTCAGTCTTTGTCAATGGGTAAACCCATTTTAAGAGAGTCAACATTTACCAGTAACATTTGTTATACCTGTGTGGTGCTGGGATTGACCCTACACAATGTTAATACTCCTGTCACTTCAGGTTAGCTGCACTACTCTTTACAGGTACAGCATCATGGACCAGAGAGTCAGCTTCTATCACAGATGTTAGGTGGCAGTGCTGGAACATGGAAGCTGTAAACACAAGAGTCTCAAACACGGACCTGAGTCAAATGTTTGCTTGAAATTGTGATAATTTGGTGCAAAAAATAAAACATAAATTTAATTTTTTCAACGGAATGAGTAGAAAGGTAAAAGTTCTCGAACAAAATCTTCACATCCTCACCCAAAATTGTTATCCTTGTAAAGCAAAACAGTACAATTTTATAAACAGTGGAAAGAATAAAATATTTTGTCAGGCATTTATTTTACATTGGACCCAAATTTCCCCAACCCCTTTTTCCAGTGCATTAACCCGAGATGCGCCAACTTTGTGCGCTCAAAACAGCGCCAAAAATCTTACTCACGATTCTGGCCGCTGTGCTAAGTGTCCCGGGTCCTAGCGGGTGTATATCATGCAGTGGGGAGGAGGAGGTACAGCCCTGCGCCGAAAACAATGCTGGTAGCTGTCCGCATGCATGGTGGAGTCTGCGCACATGCGCAGTAGCTCCTCGCCCTCCCAGCGCGTCCTGCAGGCTGTGAGCGGGACCCGATGCTTGCCGCCCCTATCTCTGGCCGAGTGGCCTGCCGCACAGGCCGGCCGCTGCCTTCCCTGGAGAAAAGTCCAGTCCCCCGGAGTGAAGTCAAGTCCCTCGGAGAGAAGTCCAGTACCTCGGAGGGAAATCCAGTCCCTCGGCGAAGTCCAGTCCCTCGGCGAGAACTGAACTCCTTCAGAGAAGTGAACTCCCTCGGAGAAAAGTCCAGTCCCTCGGGGGGCCGAGTTAGGAAGGTAGGACTTAAGTTTAATTTTTTATTTATTATTGATGGTTTTTATGCTTCTTGAATGTTGTTGTGAAGGTGTTTAGTGCTTTGCAAGGTCCTCTCTGCTTCCCTACCCCCCTATCTCTGGCTACCTGCGCTGATTTCTTAACTCTCCACAAGGGTTTTCTGTGCGGCCAGAAGTGGTCACATACGCTGGCTTAAGTTAGTTTGGAACAACTATTAGCTGTCCAAACTGGCTTAAATGGCCAAAACGGCTGGTAACACCCACTTTTGAAAAAAAATTAAACTAAAAAAAATCCTAACTAACTCACACTGGCACAAATTAAATGTGCAGAATGGGGATTTTTAAGATAATCTAGAAAAATCGAGTTGCTCCAAAAAAAAAAGAGCAACTCCTGGCCAATTTGTACTCGTGTCATTCTCTATAATAAAAGTATAATGATATTTCTGATATTGTTAAAATTTATAATTCTGATAAGTTTCATGCTTACAAGTACATTACTGCCAATTTTTCTAGACTGATGGAGAGGCCCCCACACTTTTGCTTTACTTTTCACAATATTGATATACCATCATATACAGACAAGTGACAATATCTATCATATTTACATGTATATAATTCATGTTGACTGTTGAAAGCCTTTGTACAAAGGTACAGATGGGTAAGGGGTCAGCCATTATGTGGTTGTTGGTATAAATTCAGTTTTACAAATGGCGCTACAAATTTTATATACGATTCCCATCACTAATTTCTTGGAACTTTCAAAATAATCATATCTTTACCCTGTTAGAAATAATTGGAAAATCTTCTGCAAACTATTTATAATTTTACATAGTAGAATTAGACATAGGGATGCACCATGTAACATCGCTTTGACAGAAATAAAGAAATTTAATATCTGTAATCTAAAATTTAATTTGCGAAATGTGTTGAAAATTGATGTGAAAAGAAATCTCACAAGACAAGCTGTTAATGCAGTACTTTACCAAAATTCCTGCTATGCTTACATCATTGGTAGGAAGTCCAGTGACTCAACTAAGCACTGAGCCATCGTAGCATCCCAGCAACTTTATCTTTCCCGCTGTAACAATTGAATTATCGGATAATTCCAAAGATACAAGATATTAACTCCAAGGATACAAGATATGAACAGCATATCACCAACCCATCTCAAATCTAGAAGGTCATTTTGGACCATCGTTGAACCTGTAGTATATGCAAGCGCTCTAATAACGACTCCACGAGGTAAGGGTATAGTACTTGAATTGTAGTGACCTTAGTCCGTTTATTGCAGCTCCGAGAGTGAGGACACCAAGAGGTGAGCTCCCTTTTATACTTGGTTACCTGCAGTGTGCAGGTAAATCCTTAGGTCTCCAGCAGTAGCACTCTCTGGTGGTACAGGTATGGTGTATACAGTGTGAAGGTATATTCAGTGGTCTAGTGTTACAGTACATACAATAACATACATACATAACAACACTCCCCCCTAAGTCTTCCCCAAGTCCTTATTGCCATGGCATGGGGAAGTGGTCAGTAGTGGACGGTTGAAGGTTGCGGTGAGGGTTGTGTGGGTTCCGGATGTGATCCATGTGTTGATCCATTCCCCCCCCATACATCGACCATGTGGATATGTCACTGTTTGAGGATTCAGCAGTGGTGGAGCAAGTACATGTTATAGGTAAGTTACATACATTATTGATTGGGTGGGTGAGGACGTTTAGTGCTGGGCAGAGCCACAGGGTGGTGTGACCTCCCTGTCCTCCACAGAGGGCAGTAGGGTCGCCCCGCTTCCCTTCACGGTGGTGGAAGTCTGGTCATCCCAGGTCCCGCCGGGAAGGCTGGAGGGTACTGGCCTCTTGCTCCTGGTGCTGGCCCTGGTAGGGCCGATCTGGGGCAGTTTGCCAGTGGTGGTGGCTGTGCTGTCCATTGATCGCTGTCCCTGCAGTGGGTATGCTCCCACTGTGTGTGTGTGAACCCTCCCTGGGGCATCACATTGGTTCCAGAAGCGCAGGCTACATGATCAGGTAGCTCGCTGGACCTGGGTGTTTCCTACGGGGGGTTTCCTTTGGCATTGTCAGTATACATATAGAACCCGGCATAATTTCTCACTTTATCATTAGCATTCATGATACATTGGCTCCGACAGCAACTAGCCGACGCTAGTTATTTCTCTTTACACTTTCACATTTGTCAATTACAACACTTTCCTGTGTACTATCAGTATCTCTGTGCAAGGTTACATTTGGATACCTGCCTTTGTTGGTTACATTTGTCTCATTAGCATTACTGGCATCACTGTTCAACAGTACAAGTTTGTCATTTACATCACTTTTTGGAGTACTATCTGTTGTGTATGGAGAAAGAGTCAGACTGAACACTGTGAGCTCAAAGTAAAGTGTGACCTTGGTCTTTTATTGCAGGTCTCCAGAGTGCCTCTCCAACCTGTGAAGCCTTCTTAAATACGGGACTCCAGGGAATGAGCCCTCTGGTAGCTGCACAGAGTAAATACAAGTCCGCATATATAACACTATCAGCATTTCCGTGCAAGGTTACATTTGGATACCTGCCTTTGTTCGTTACATTTCTCTCATTAGCATCACTAGCATCACTGTTCAACAGTACATTTATATACCTGCATTCATTAATTACACTTTTATCATTAGTGTCACCGGCATCGCTGTGTCAAGAATGGAACTGTCTCTTTAATTGTTTTGGGTTGCGGTCTCCTTTAAGAGGGCTTTGCAATCTTTACCCCAATCCGGTTTCGGCAAACATGTTGCTCCCTCAACGCTGCCCCTCGTGGTCTGGTCGCGGCCATCTTGATTTCAGGTGCTTCACCTCGTGGTGCAGGCACCATCTTCTTTCTCTCCACGAGGTAGGCTGCGGTGATCCTTTTCTCCCCAGGTTCTGCCACAGAAGCCAGGAATCTATTAGCATGGATAGAGAATTAGTTGGCTAACAGAAAGCAGAGAGTCGGGATAAATGGGTCCTTTTTGGGTTGGAAATCGGTGGTTAGTGGTGTGCCACAGGGAACGGTGCTGGGACCACAACTGTTTACAATATACATAATTGACCTGGAAGAGGGGACAGAGTGTAGTGTAACAAAATTTGCAGATGACACAAAGATTAGTGGGAAAGCGGGTTGTGCAGAGGACACAGAGAGGCTGCAAAGAGATTTAGATAGGTTAAGCGAATGGGCTAAGGTTTGGCAGATGGAATACAATGTCGTAAAGTGTGAGGTCATCCACCTTGGGAAAAAAAAACAGTAAAAGGGAATATTATTTGAATGGGGAGAAATTACAACATGCTGCGGTGCAGAGGGACCTGGGGGTCCTTGTGCATGAAACTCTTTTGAGTTTACCTGCGAAAACATAAAACATTAAACGGTGCCACCCGACCTGGGTGACACTCCAGACATTTACAAGGCCCTTTTTTTTCCCCCCCTTTTTTTGTTTTTTTTTGTGTTTTTCTTTTTTTGGTTTTTTTTTTGGGCACTAAAATCACAATTTTCCCCAGTGCCCCCTATAAAAGGGAAGGGGGACACTAAAAGCACCGGCAATTAAAACAAATTAAACTTAAAAACGTAAAATCAAATTAAAATTTGGTTGCCGGGCGTGATGATGCACTCCAGTCCGCGAGAGTACCGGTGGACACCGCGTGCTCCATCTCCAAGGACACCCTGGACCGGATGTAAGAGCAGAAGAGAGGCAGGCAGTCAGGTTGAACGACCCCCTCGACCGCCCGCTGCCTGGACCGGCTGATGGCACCCTTGGCCGTGCCCAGGAGCAGTCCTACGAGGAGGCCTTCGGACCTACCCGCTCCCCTCCGCACAGTCCTTGTGCATGAATCCCAAAAAGTTAGTTTGCAGGTGCAGCAGGTAATCAGGAAGGCGAATGGAATGTTGACCTTCATTGCGAGAGGGATGGAGTACAAAAGCAGGGAGGTCCTGCTGCAACTGTATAGAGTATTGGTGAGGCCGCACCTGGAGTACTGCGTGCAGTTTTGGTCACCTTACTTAAGGAAGGATATACTAGCTTTGGAGGGGGTACAGAGACGATTCACTAGGCTGATTCCGGAGATGAGGGGGTTGTCTTATGATGATAGATTGAGTAGACTGTGTCTTTACTCGTTGGAGTTCAGAAGGATGAGGGGTGATCTTATAGACACATTTAAAATAATGAAAGGGATAGACAAGATAGAGGCAGAGAGGTTGTTTCCACTGGTCGGGGAGACTAGAACTAGGGGGCACAGCCTCAAAATACGGGGGAGCCAATTTAAAACCGAGTTGAGAAGGAATTTCTTCTCCCAGAGGGTTGTGAATCTGTGGAATTCTCTGCCCAAGGAAGCAGTTGAGGGTAGCTCATTGAATGTATTCAAATCACAGATAGATAGATTTTTAACCAATAAGGGAATTAAGGGTTACGGGGAGCGGGCGGGTAAGTGGAGCTGAGTCCACAGCCAGATCAGCCATGATCTTGTTGAATGGCGGAGCAGGCTCGAGGGGCTAGATGGCCTACTCCTGTTCCTAATTCTTATGTTCTTATGAATCTACCTTCTGCGCCAATCTTCTTCCTCAGAGTCTTGCCACTGGGGCCCGGAAGGTGAGGTCTGGTCGTTCAGGTTGGATCATCTCGCCGTTGAGTTGTGCGGTCTGTGTCGTCACCACGCAGTCGAGTCGGACGGTAGGATTTTCAGGTGCTGCGGTGGATCCAAGTTTGGGGCCTCATAGGATGTCGATCGCCGGGGCCTGGAGGCTTTCCCCGCTCCAAGAGATTTGGATTTGTTCCATCCATCTTCCCAGCAGCATTGGACCATCACCGGCAACGATCCACAAAGGAAGCTTGTGCATCGCGCCGCCATGGGACACCTGGACCTCCATGCTGCCATCGACTGGGATGGTGACTTTCATATAGGTGAGCAGCTTCACCTGGATTGGGTCGTTTGGCGGGATTGTCCCAGAGTTTCTCGAAGGCCATCTGATTCATCAGCGATTGGCTCTCCCCTGTGTCGCTCTCTATCAAGACTGGAACACTGTTGATTTCTACTTCCATTTTCCATGGGGAACTCTCGGTGGAGCAGGTATACACTCAGTACACCTCTTCCAGGGGCTAAGTCGCTTCACCTTCATCAGCGCTGGAGCCCGGGTGATCGGCCAACTCTTCAGCAACTCGGTGAGTAAAACAACTTCTGCATATTCACTGAAGGTGACCTTTAGTGTTACAGCCTTTGCAGGTGTAATCTTTGTATCGGCACTGGTGGGCCCAGTGGTTTCCTCCACAGCGCCAGCACGGGGCTAGCCGGTTGGCCCCATGTGGCTGACTCAGGGTTGCGGGACTCGGGGCAGCAATCTTGCCTCTGAAAGGCACCATTCGGTTCACTGTACTCGTCGGGTTAGAGTCCTGGGGGTGAGTCATCATCCTCTTGGAGTCGCAGACCAAAATCATGAATGCCTGGTTCACTTCGACTGCCTTCTGCAGGGTGACCGTAGTGTCCGCAGAGAGCAGTTTATGGAGGAGGCCCTCGTGGCCGATTCCAATAACGAAGATGTCCCTTAGTGCTTCGGTGACGTGGTCACCAAAATCACATGGTGCAACCAATCTTCTCAAATCTGCAGCATATTTAGCAATTTCTTGCCGTTCGGGCCGCCGGTGGGTGTAGAACCGGTGTCTGGCTGTGAGGATGCTCTCTTTAGGTTTGAGTTGTTCTTGTATTAGAGTTATGAGCTCCGCATTAATCTTGGTTGTCATCTTCGCTGGGGCTAGCAGGTCCCTGACGAGGCCATGGACATTGGGCCCACAACTGCTGAGCAGGATGGCTCTGCGCTTGTTCGCCAGCGAGGTGAGTCTCCAGCCAGGTCGTTCGCGATGAAAAAGTATTCGAGCCTTTCCACAAAGGCATCCCAATCTTCCCCATCAGTGAATTGTTGGAAGTTGCTTAGGTTAGACATGATGTGCGTGGAAAATCATAACCTCGTCGCCAGTTGTAGTATATGCAAGCACTCTAATTAAACGACTCCACGAGGTAAGGGTATAGTACTTGAATTGTAGTGACCTTAGTCGGTTTATTGCAGCTTCGAGAGTGAGGACACCAAGAGGTGTGCTCCCTTTTATACTTCGTTGCCTGCGGTGTGCAGGTGACCCTTCGGTCTCCAGCAGTAGCACCCTCTGGTGGTGCAGGTGTGGTGTATACAGTGTGAAGGTACATTCAGTGGTCTAGTGTTACAGTACAT
This sequence comes from Pristiophorus japonicus, assembly GCF_044704955.1. Taxonomy (NCBI): domain Eukaryota; kingdom Metazoa; phylum Chordata; class Chondrichthyes; family Pristiophoridae; genus Pristiophorus; species Pristiophorus japonicus. The sequence goes on along the minus strand of NC_091988.1, from coordinate 3,801,145 downwards.
ACATTAACATACATACATAACAGAACCCACCCACTAAGAAGCTGGAATGTCATCAGTCCTCTCCACTATGAAGGCTGAAGAGGCACAACAAAAGTAAGTAGCGCTTTTTTTTACCTTTTTAAAAAGTATTCCCCCTCCTTTTTAAACTAATGTTCTTCTCTCCTCCCCTCAGAACATCAATTCCTTGTTAGCTTACAGTTTCACAAGTGCTAGTCACCCTCCAGTATCTCGCTTGAACGGTGAGGTAGATCTGTTAATGAAGGATGAGATCAATGCAGTAGTGAAAAATGATATTCGCTCAGAAAATCAAGATGTAGAATCAGTTTGGGTGGAGAAAAGAAATAATTAGGGGAGATGTCACTAGTGGGCGCAGTCCATAGGCCCCCAAACAATAGCTACACCGTAGGATGGAGTACAAATCAAGAAATAATGGAGGCTTGCAAAAAAGGAACGGCAACACTCATGAGCGATTTTAATCTTTATATTGATTGGACGAATCAAATTGGTCAAGGTAGCCTTGAGGAAGAGTTCACAGAGTATATAAGAACATAAGGAATAGGAGCATGAGTAGGCCATACGGCCCCTCGAGTCTGCTCCACCATTCAATAAGATCATGGCTGATCCGATTATGGACTCAGCTCCACTTCCCTGCCTGCTCCCCATAACCCCTTATTGTTTAAGAAACTGTCTATTTCTGTCTTAAATGTATTCAATGTCCCAGCTTCCACAGCTCTCTGAGGCAGCAAATTCCACAGATTTACAACACTCAGAGAAGAAATTTCTCCTCATCTCAGTTTTAAATGGGTGGCCCCTTATTCTAAGATCATGCCCTCTAGTTCTAGTCTCCCCCATCAGTGGAAACATCCTCTCTGCATCAACCTTGTCAAGCCCCCTCATAATCGTTACATTTTGATAAGATCGCCTCTCATTCTTCTGAATTCCAATGAGTAGAGGCCCAACCTACTCAACCTATCCTCATAAGTCAACCCCCGCATCTCCAGAATTAACCTAGTGAATCTTCTCTGAATTGCCTCCAAAGCAAGTATATCCTTTCGTAAATATGGAAACCAAAACTGCACGCAGTATTCCAGTTGTGGCCTCACCAATACCTGAATAGCTGTAGTAAAACTTTCCTGCTTTTATACTCCATCACCTTTGCAATAAAGGCCAAGATTCCAGGATGGTTTCCTTGAACAGTACGTTGCGGAACCAACCAGGAAGCAGGCTATCTTAGATCAGGTACTGTGTAATGAGACAGGATTAATAAATAATCTCCTAGTAAAGGATCCTCAAGGAAAGAGTGATCATAGCATGGTTGAATTTCAAATTCTGTTGGGGGGTGAGAAAGTTGGATCTCAAACTAGTGTCCTAAGCTTAATAAAGGAGGCTACAAAGGTATGAAGGCAGAGTTGGCTAAAGTGGACTGGGAAAATAGATTAAAGAGTGGGATGGTTGATGAGCAGTGGCGGACATTAAAGGAGATATTTCATAACTCTCAACAAAAATATATTCCAATGAGAAGGAAAGACTTTAAGAGAAGGGATAACCATCCATGGCTAACT